>NW_019028996.1:0-475000 GCF_002105155.1 Lobosporangium transversale
CATGTTAGACGCCTGATGGACTAGCTTTTATTATCTCTCATACTTTTTGCACAAAATCATTCGCGCCCACTATTTTATTATAAATTCTATTTGTTTTATTTATTTATCTCAATAATGACATCAAGCCTTCTAACATCAACGGGTCGACTTTGGAAAGGTACTGCTGTTGGAAGGCAGTAGCTCCTCCATTTATAAGCTCACATTCTAAGATTGAGGCTTTAACATATTGAGCAAAGTTCGTAGTGTGAACTGGATCATGCTTTAAAAGCTCACGTCGTCGAATAACTTCCGCTGTCTCTTCTGAGGCGTCGTCTTCATCGTCCTGTGCCTCGCGCCAGTAAACAAGTGAATCGCCAGTGCCATTCTCATTTACTTCGTTCAAAACATCTCCCCAGATGCCAATTAAACGAGGCAGATGCTTCAAGACCGAGGAATCCGTAGTACGAATCATGGCTGTCAGGCCCATTGCATGAAGCTTGCGGTGCTTGGGATGTGACACATTATCAAACTTGAAGGCGACATGACGGTGTAAAACAGAAGCAAAAGATAGTAAGCTTCAGAACATTATGAATAAAGCAAATGAGGCAAACAACCAGTCAGTATTTACCTTCTCTGTCCAGAGCTCCAAGAAGGAGCTTAAAAGATGAGCCTGGCCAAACTGGTGGCTAGCATTATTGACTACATTAGAAAAGTAACCAGAGTTATCAACAGCAAGCCGTGCAATGAAGCAGAGGTATTGGGTCAAGACTACATTTGTTTCCTAAATATAAGAACCGGATAGCAAGTTTAATGACTTCCGCGGCGTTATGTATTACTCCGTAAATAAACCTACTCCACGAGAATAACTTACCTTATTAGCCATAATTATATTGAGAACTTTGTTGATCAGTCCTGAAGAGATATAAAGTTCTCCTGTAACTTGAAGAGGGCAGGTTAATGCGGTAATATCCATGAATTGCATGATAGATACACTAGCCTCGGATCGAAGCCCTTCTCCCAAAAGTGCTGCAACACCATTAATGAGATTATTTCCTGCAATCTATCATATAAAATAGCCAAGAACGCGTGTCAGAAATAACACACCCGACAGAGTTTTTAAAAGCAATTCATGCGAGTCATACCTGGAAAGTTCTTTCAGCATCAAGCATCAGATAGCTCTGCAAAATCTTGAGCATTATGCGCAAATGGTCCATACCCTCAGCAAGTAGTATGACAGCAGCTGGAACAAGAGACATGAGCTCGTCTGTTGACTGGCGCGCGGTCCTCAGAGTTGCTAACCAAAGTTCGAAGCCGTCTTCCATAAGGTAAACATGTGCTTCATGTGATGGGTCGACACTAAGGCGAATTAACGGCATAACAAGAGCATGGAGGCCAATTGATTGTGATTTTAAAGACTCAACCAGCTTGGTCATGATTACTAAAATCGCCGATTGAAGCAAGTTTTGATCCGCGGCTGCTTGCCAAAGTGGAGGCAAGAGCTCAATAATCTGCTGCGCATAGGGGGCAATATGCTCGTCCATACGCTCCACAATCATCGACATGCAATTCAACACTCTCATTCTTGTATCTGGTTCCTCGACTTCGCTCATAATTTTCTTCAGTCCCAGGACAGACTGCTCCAAAAAAGGCGCAAACCCAGTAGGATCGAAATCCCAGTCATCGATACATGCCTTCAAATTTTGTGCTGCAGAAAGTCGAACTGCCAGATGTTCTTCGGGTCTTAAGAGATGCAGCATGATTGTATAAACAGCTGGACGTGCTGGTTTTGAAACATTGACACTAACCCACTTGCCAATCATCCATGCAATACGTCGTCGAATAATGCGATAACTAAGTAAAGCCAGGATAACAGGGCGATTGAGTCATGATTCCCATATAGGCCTCATGTATCGATGAAAGATCGCAAAACTAACCTTGGATTAGGATTCTGAGCCTCATGAGCAAGCTGTCCCTTCAACCAGCTCTCAAAATCAATAGCGTTGTACAAATCGTGCGATCCCAATCCAATGGCACAGTAAATCGAGTCCTTTAAGAACAAATCGGTCATGTCTAGTGAATGAAATTATGAAAGCCATTAGCATATGAGTGACGTTCAGGAAAGTAGGATATGTAGAATATTCAAAATGCTTACTTGCAGTTGATCCAGCTAAATTAACTAGAAGGGGGCTGAGCTGTGCACGATGACTCGACAGTAAGACCATGAATACTTTCTCAGAACAGGGCTATCGCAGAGGAATGCCATTCGTCTTTGTATTTAGCAACAGTAAATGGTTTATATAAGCTGAAGAACTATTACGATAATAGTGAGGGAACTCACCCTGAGTTGATATTTCCAAGCGTCCACTTCCTCTTCCAAAGCCCATTCTTCAGGATTGTTATCCCATTCCTCCAAATCGCCCTCAGTCAAGCGCATGTATTTGGTAACCAAAATTTCAGCCAGTCTATTGGTAGTCTCTGAGGTCATAAATTCGTTTTCAATGATGTGTCTGCACTGGACAACAACAGGCTCAGGGTCCTCTAAAATGGATCACGTAAAATGGGTAAGGCGATCAGCACTTAAACTTCAGCCATGGATCTTCATACTAAGATCTAGATCCAAGTCGTTACTTACTATCAGAAAGAATGAACTGCGGGTCCTTAAGCGTTTTTTTGATTAAGAGTAATGCTTGAATCAGTGTGGTCTGTGAGAGCGTAGCATTATTATCGCCTCCATTCCTGGCAAGTAATCCCCAGTAGAATCGAAGGACATCGCCTGCGCCAGGTGTCAGAATAAATTGTCTTGGATGTACATCTATGAGATCCAGATAAAATTTGCCAATCAATTTGATATGAGAATCCACTGATGTAATTAAAAACGAGCATTGCTCTGGAATCGATTCCTTGTAACCCATAAACTTTTGAAGGTGCTCTAATGCCAATCTAAAGAATGTAATAGGGCCGTCAGACGTAGAGAATTCGGGAAATCCGTGTACGACAACTCTTCTTAAACATTTGAGAGCCAAGTGCGATGTCTCCAAGCACCCAGAAAGACTCTCAATGTTTGTGGTGTTGGTGGCAAAGAGTTGATCGATATAGCGGACATAGGTGTCGACAATGTTAGAAAAGAGTTCTGGTGCTGCTTGTTGAAATTGTTTCCTTCCAGCCGCCAATGTCTTTGAAATGAGTCCTTTAACAACAAGATGAAGAGTGTAGAGTGACCGTTGCTGAATAAGACGGGCTCTTGGGTCTGATTCATTGGCTGTGGATGAACGAATAATTCCCAAGAGAATTGACAATAGATCTGGCCTAGAAATTTATATTAGTTAATGATATCACTCGTTCAAAGCTGGGGCATTTGAAACAAAACGTTGAAACGCCTAATTTAACTTCCTATTGTCGTGATTGCTTACCATTCCATTGGGAAATCAATCCTTGCAACTTTGGCAATTAAAACAGCATTCTGGGTTGCAAGCTTGTTACGTTACAAAAAAAAAGAACAATGCAAGAATTATAGGGGCTTCATAAGTGTAGGCTTCATCTAACGTTTGAATGGACTGTGGCGCAAGGGTTTTCTGTGATCAATTTACATACAGGTTTTTGTTCCTCATCCAATGCGGATAATAGGCGCGATCGAATAGCAGCCTTTTCCTCAGAAGCAATTGCACTATGAGGAGGATGAAAGCCGTATAATTAATAGCGAAATTAAGCTGCACAGATCAAAGTAATTCCAAATCTTGAATAAACGTGAGTAAAAAAGCACATACTTTTTGGCAGTCTTTCGCCAATATTTCTCAATGCCATTCTTGAGATAGATGATAGCCTGCCATCGAATATTGGTATCAATGGACTTGTCATAAAATATATCCTACTCAGCATACCAGACAGGAAGACATGAGCAGAGTGAGAGAGCAAGATTTTTATATCTTCGACATACAAAGGGTCAAAGCACGCACCTGGAGCGTGGCATTAAATTGTGGAGTAGTTTCCCAATGTTGCAGCTGTGCTACAGCATGCCTCATGCGAGCCTGTTCCTGTGATGCCGCTTCGGCAAGGACCGACAGCAGTGCTTCTCTCGCAGACATGGCGCAAACAATGGAGTTGAAGAGTTGAAGAATTGAAGAGCTGATTCATTACTTGCCAAGAGATCAATAAAAAAAAGCCACTATTCATTGTTCATTACTTACAATTCTGAGCCGGCCAGTCTTTTTATCTTTCTTTCTTAGAGCCCCGTTATATAATTCCGCATTCCTCACGCAATTGCTAATGACCACCCCAACAATACCTTTTTGGGAACCAGACTGGAAGCGGGTGCAGGCCCCTTTGGTGGCACTTCGCCGTCAACTAGCCTCATTCCCTTCACCTCCGTTGCGCATTATGAAAGTCAGCCAACTAGATGCTGACCTTCTTGACGATGAGTTGCTTGAGACCATGAAAGAGCAACTCTGGAGTGCATTCTCACTTTTTAAGGTAAAATGCACACAGAGCTTTCCTTGCAACCATTTTACCTCCCTTTCTTTGTCCTCTTCCCTTAATTTTTTTTTATTTGTATGCCCCAATGCACATGTAAATTTTAATTGCCTGGCTGTAAATTTTAATTGACTGGCTCAACTGATCGGCTTCTCTGTCACTTTGTCGGTTTTCTTGCTGTGTAGCCAACGTTCAAGGATAAATTCAAGCCGGAACTAGCTTTGGTGCTAAACTTGGTTATGTATAAGTTCTCTGTCTATGACATGGGGGCAACCTATGGGTCCCAGCTGCAGAATCTTGCATATAGAAATGAGCGCAAGCATCGCGGAGGATGTATGTATCTTAATATCGGCTCCGATTTGTCAGACTGTAATATTTCTAGGCACATGGCTTGATTTTAAATAATGCAAGCTCTTTAACCGACTTTTTTTTTCTTTTTTGCAGTACAATCCACTGCAATCGATACCCCCCTTACCAAGGCACAAAAGATTGCTTATGGAGTTTTCACCGTTGGAGGACAGTACGTCATGGAGCGACTGAACCGCGTTGTGACGGAGCAAGGATGGGGCGAATTACAAGAGGTATTTTTTCTCATTACTGGAACATGCTTAAATTCAATAACTAGTTGCTTACCTTATTCTCCATCCACATTTAGGACAACATCAGGAGGAAAGCATGGAATTTGCTACAAAAGGGCACCAGTGTGTTCAGAACAGTATCTCTACTTAATTTTTTAGCGTTTCTGTATGCCGGGAAGTATCGCTCGGTGCTGGAGCGGGTTCTCGCAATGCGACTCGTCTATGCAGACCGCAACTCAAACCGGCAGGCCAGCTTTGAATTTCTTAATCGCCAGATGGTTTGGCATGCATTCACAGTAAGCAATAGGAAAATGAATCAATGATCTATTCAACCGTAATTCGTCGAAGCGGACAAAGCTTTTTTGGTCTAAAGTTCAATATTTCTCGACCTTGTTTAGGAATTTCTCATGTTCTTGATGCCCTTGATTAACGTATCCAAATTGAAGAGAAATGTTAAAAAGATGCTTTTACCGGCAGCATTAATATCAGCGAACGAGCTGTCAGTTTTGCCCGCACACATCTGTGCCATCTGCCATGAGAACAACAGTGCGTCTGTCGCACCAGGAACAGCTACGATGACTGTCATTCATAATCCATATATTACCAACTGTGGCCATGTCTATTGTTATTACTGCATTAAAACTAAAATGATGATTGACGACGAATGGTGCTGTCTACGATGTGGCAACAAGGTCGAGGCAATTGCTAGACACGTCGAGCTTGGAGAAGACAAGGCACTGGAAGAGAAGGGTGAGGAAAAGCAGGGGGAAGATAATGGACTTTCAGAAGGCGATCTAGAGGGCCAAACAACGAGGCCCCAAGAAAATGTGTCTATCGATAAAGCATGATTACGATTACCATCTTACTTGCGGTTGTCGTCTTCTTTTCTGGTCTATTTCTTTGTAAACTCATATTTTGTAAATATATCTGTCTAGAAAATAAATGATTAATAGAATAGTATAAAAACATGCTATGAGGAGAATACAGTATACCTGAATTACGCCGCTGAGGAAGTGATCAGGCAGAAACCACGCTATTTCTAAACCATGGTCAACTGTCTGGCTTACTACGAAGCGAGGATGCTGCTGGCCGCTTACCGGTCTGCCCACGATCCGGTGCTGTTCTCTGATCAATACTCGATCTTTGTCGCTGGTGTCTTTTGTCTCATCCATGAGTGCCTCAGGAGTTGCGAAAAGCGCCCTTAGGATAGCTACGGATGCATACCTGGATGGATTGGATGGTATTTTAGCGAAGCAGCTTGGCATGATATTGCTCAACAGTATAATGGTCCTCAATGGTGCTTCTATCGTCGTTGGAAACTATCCCTTCGTCTGTTACAAAATCTGGAATACCCGAAACCGATCAATCAGATTAATCACTGCTTGATCATGCTGCTTCTGCTGAGATTCTTGGGGCAACTTAAACTGGTCTGACGGCTGGCGTAGTGGCGGGTTTTGTGACAATGTCCTTAAACACCCTCAGTGGACTTCTGCAAGAGCACAAGCCTGATTATAATTATGTTGAACTTGACCTTGTTGCTCTGTGGATAGAGATGGATAAGACTACGCACATCTTCTTTTTTTTTTTTTTTTTTTTTTTTTTATTAGTACATAGGCAAGAGGATAACTTCAGATGACAGAGGATATAGGTTCTTATCAAGTGCCTTTATGGTGCTCAAGTTTACCCTGCATGTCAACGATGGGGAAATATAATAGTCATTTCGGGCTACAACACCCAAGGCCATAAGGCTCGCTCTGGAGACATCGAGATGCTCGAAGCTACCACTCAAGTGGTATTCAAAGATGTTATAGCTCGAAATTGTTCTTCAAATAGTCTTAACTCCCCTGTATGCAAACAGATCGTTGTCTGTGGTGACGACGATGACGCCTTCTCAACAGTCTTTTGCAATCTGCAAATCTGCTTCAGTTGGGGACTTAGCGATGGCCCAACCTTTCGAGACCATAAAGCAGCAAAGGCAGCGTTGTCTTCTTTCTCCAATGAAGGACCGCCAAAATAAAACCTTTTGATGCTCTTGAAGAGAACCTTGCGGATCACCTGCTTGCTTTTGACTCTCTCTTCAAACGGTTCAACAGAGTTGGTCACTAAAGCTAAACTTTTGCATGTAACACTCGTCTTTTGCCATCTGTCGCCTCCTTCTCTAGGCAGGGTGCTCCGTCAAAGTAAAGGATGGAGCTTGGTTTAGAAGTAATCCTCGAAATCCTCTTTTCTAAGGTCCCTTGAGCCTTGGTGGGCGGATGAAAAACATAGGCAGACTAAATGATAATGAAGGATGCCGGCTTGAATGTCAACTCTTTGCTTATTTAGAAAAAGTGAGGAGAAACGAGAAGTACGTTCGAACGGCTAATGAAAACAGGGCCGTATTCTTTCCTAGGGCGGGCCACAGTCGTACGGTCCCCGTAGTGAGCATTGTGGCAACTGAATAGTAATATGGATAGGCAGATGACAGGTAGGGTGGATACAGTAAAAGAAAAGAAAAGAATAGACAAAGACAGAAATCACAAAGACTTTTTAAACAGTAATAGCACAAGCGAAACAATTAAACAGAGAACAATTTATTTTTGGTAAAGTCATCAGAGAAGATTCGAGATCAACGTTTCGTTTGCTTGATATCAGAATGTTTAATAGTGATTAATAATAATATTTTGCTTTTTTTAAGTATTAGAAGCGGTTGTCGCTTTGTCTATTTACGTTTTTTGCTCGGTCGAGTAAACGTCCAAACATAACTTGCAACAGTCTTGGATATCTGAAGTACTAGCTCGGTATCTTTGAGCTGCAATATCAGGAGCCACACGATCCAGATTCTAGACATGAAGAAGATTTGCCAACTATATCGCACACCGAACATAATTAGGAAAATGATAATGACATTAAGGATTCCGGCTGTCACTGCTGCATACCTACACAACACCAATAAATTCAATGGATTAGATAAATTCAAATCCAGACTTTTTTTTTTTTTTTTTTTTTTTTTTTTAATAAAATTAAATTAAATAAAATAAAATAACACGGAAGCAGCAAAATAAACCTATTAATGTCCAATCCTTACCCTTTCTCAGGTGTCCGTGGTACCATGGCACCGTCAGTGACAGCCTCCACAAAAAAGATAAATGGTGCAATGTAATCTAGCCGGTGATCAGACGAGAATGGTTCATACCATTGGACTGACAAGTTCCTGATCCAAACCATAAGCACCGGCAACGTGCATGGCAATAGCAGAAAAAACATGACAAATATTGACATCACATAATGATAGCGATCCCATGCTGCCTGCGTCTGCGATGATGTCTACAAAAAAAAATAATGATTAAATAATAGACACCCATCAGCTTTCCCAAGTTTAGTAATACATTCATTAAACTAAAAATACTTTTTTTTTTTTTTTTTTTTTTTTCGTACCGCTTTCAGTGCATAGATTAATGATCGGACGCAGGAGACAATGTGAACGAGGACCGCAACCACAAATGCAAATTGGTAAGGCACAAAAGTCGCCACCATAATAAATAGGATGATTGTCGTGATTACTCGACGCCGTATAGCGCGAGATCTTTAATATATAAAAAAAATTAAATGAAAAATAAAAGCAAAGGGTTAGCACAGGATCCAGGAAAAAAACCCCTCAACAAGAGGCATATCACCATGAGAATAATGTATTACCTCTTCATGAGCATGTTGCCGATGGCCTTGCTTACGTTATATCGCCTAGATACAAACATAAGACTAGCTGCTATTGATCGAACAAGGCCATTCAGTGCAATCCAAATGACAATCACAATCCCAATTGCAATTTGGAAAAATAAAGGTGCCAAGAACCAGAAAAACGTATCGTTCGCTCCCAGCAATGCGTCTCTAAAACGAAAGCTCGAGAACCATGATTCACTTCTTGCGATTCGTGCACGGATCATCTGCTCGTACGCATCCTGATATACGTTTCTACTGCCTGCGGGGCCTTCAATGATTTCCTCCGCTGCACCAGAACTTCCTCTAGATGTAGTTTCTTCCTGAGCATAGGCCGAATATTCGTTAATTGAATACGTTGTCTTTGCCTGGAATGATTGGAGGAGAGCAATGGCTGCCAAGAACAATGTAAACTTCAAGAATGTCGTTGTGATTAGTTGAGTCAACATAATCCCGAACGGAATGAATGGATGACCATCATTAAAAGCTTTGAATTGGGCCCGCAAAGTCAAAATGACCACTAAGAAGGTAAAAACGAGCACCACCATTCTATAGCGAATCACGACTTTGCCGAGGCTTCCATACTTGTCAACCTGCAAATTGAGTGATAATGGTACTGGACATGATGGATCCATCCAAAAACGAAACTCTATGCCTTTCTTTCCTGGCAATTGAACTCGCTCGTAATACGGGAGATCACCGTGAAAATTAACATCTATCCCATCCTGTTTAGAAGTCACATCTACTGAATATCGATCCTCGTACATGGTCCAGCCGGACTGCCGCAACATTGGAGAGAAATGCTGTGGAGCTAGATTAATACAAATAAAATTAGTCCAAATTAGCCTAAGCTAAATTCATCAGTTGCTTGCGCTGTTTTTATATTATTTGGTAGAAAAAAAAAAGTTATTACCATAGCAACCTTGACGGCTAACCGTAAGAGTATAAGTTAGTAGACTATTGTCAATGTTAGGCAGCCGAAGTGTTGATACCAATGATGGTCTCACGGGAAAAGCATGAATCCTTAATCCATCATTCAAGAGTTCTAAAACGGTGGGTTTGTGGATTGTTGGCAAGATCAGGTAACTATTAAACTCTGTCATAATAAAGCAGCTGGTCCCCAGTGGCAGTACTGCGCTATTGAGCCATAATCACCTACTTCGAGTTGTCGTCTCCATTGTCACCAATGAGTCAGCTTCAGCAACAAACTCTGCAATCAAAAACCCTGGTACTGGAAACTTACGACCCTTGTCTAGGATTACCAGGTATTGCACTCCATCTAGTTCCTGGACTTTTTGAGATACAAAGCGGAACTCCTGGCCACGACCATATTTCCCTAATGGAGGCGATGTAGATGGATGTGCAGGAGAAGCAAGTGAAGCAGGGATTGGAATGGCAGATAAAGTGTCGTACCGACATGTAAGGCGAGCTGCATCGGTTGATGCTGCGGCTCTAACTTCGGAATACTCATCAGTGCAAAGAAGCAAATCCAATCGACTGTCAGGTCCAAATTGATGATCTGTCAAAAGGTTAAAGGTGTCAACATCACTATCCCATGGGACTGGCATGATATGCAAATGAAGGGCATCCAACTCGACATCATATTTGCCGCTAACCCTAGGAGGATATTGCAAGACACTACCAGCTGTAACAATAGTATGGGCGACTTCAGAAAGCACAAATGTCTTTGTTTCTAAATATTCCCAATAAATGATGCATGGTCAAGGCTACCATCCTTATTTGTAGCCCAAGTTACTTATATACTATCAACGACATATTAGAGTAGTACTAACCTTTTGGTCTCTTAGGGTTATCCAAATGATCTTCTAATCCTGTCAAAAGCCTGTTCCTGAAGATTCTCATGCGCTCTTCGAGGGGTTTAACCTGCTCTGGATAACTAGCATCCACAACATCAATCAAAGTTTTCCCCAAAACAATCGCAATTTGATTGCACCAGAGAATTGAGACGTGGTCTGAACCCACCCATGCATGTGGGATCGATGACGTAAAGACCGTAAATCCATGTGATTGGGGTACAATATTGTGAATATTTCCAGATTCGCCATTGACGATAATGTCCAGATTGCCACCTGCAATTGACACTAATGATACATTCTTAAGCGGTGCATCGGGTCCTTGAAATCCACGACTCCAGAATGACTCAATGCGATCATAAATATCGCTTATCTCAAAGTCCAATGTCACAGGCGGTAGGAGGTGCGGTGTAGCAGCTGTCAAGACAGCATGAACGGTGCCTGGTCGATAGTTACTCATAGTAAAGAGGGTCCGTGCGACAACACCCCCCATACTATGTCCGACAAGAAGTACAGATGTTGGTTTCGGCAGATTGGGATCTTGATGGCGATCGTCATCGTAAAGCGAAAGGATATAGGCGATAGCATCGTTCAAAAACTGAGCCTGCTCCAGTAATGAATGTCCATGCAATGCTGAAAACTCTTCATTAAAGTCCACTATTTTGCAAGAATGGGATTCAATTTTTTAATATAAAACAGTGATTTTTAGAAAAACTGACGATAAAACACCCTTTGCGTCCCTGTAGCTCCTCTAGAAGCGACGTGTTTTTTGACTACCGAGAATGCCTTACACGTAAAGAAGTCTATTGGACGCGATAGTATCTTGCCGTCACTACGCTGCTCTTCTGCCAATTTCTCATAATAATACTTTGATGCTTCTTTTGCGATAGATCGCATCTGTTTGGCACTCCCAGCATTTCCAGGGATAAAGAGGGCTGGAATGCCTAGTGGTTGGACCTAATTGACAATAAAAGCATTCCCATGAGATTCAACCGAGTGCTCGATAGAAATGTATTAAAAAAAGTAAAAATAAAAAAAAATAAAAAATCGTCATTCCTTACCTTGGCTTCCTTATCAATTGTAAACACCGAGTTGGAAGAGTGCTCTGTGATCATACTCGCTGGTACCTGCAGCCGATAGTCATACTGATCACGAAAAAGAAGTAAGCCATATTTCCCTGCAAATGCCGTCCGCTCACGATCAAATCCCAATAACTTGTAATAACGTGGTTGCATATATGTGTACTGACAAGTGTTAGGGTCCACCTGGTGATAAAAATTGGAGTGGAAGATACATCCTAGTAAAGTCAATGACACCAAGAAGACAATCCCCATTGAATAGGAGCAATTCAACGACGGTGACTGGCACGCCTTCATCAGAGGAATGTCGCGAGGTGTAGAATACGATTTACTCCGTGTTTTGGATCGTCCATTTGTATGCGCTGTAGAAGTCGGATCGCATCTTGTCGACTTAGATCCACTATGCTCTTTATCAATATGCCGATGGTTGGCAATACTGTATGGTAGCGAGTATTGAGAAGGTGATGTTGGTGAAGGTTCTTGTGATGACGGCTCCGAGGTGCTCGTAGGCGACGCACTACTGGAATGAATTGTTGCGGACATCCGTTTTGTTGGATGACTTCTCTTACGCTCATGCGTTTTTGGCTGAGGAATAGGAGAGCTATGTTGGTTCCCATTGTCCTGGTGTAGTCGCTCTGACCTGTAAGGTAAATCCGTCTGCACTGTGTCTACAAACTCAAATGTACTGGGCTGACTCCTGTTACCAATGTGATTCTGAAGCGATCGACGTTTAGACGACTGAGACTCCTTCTGCTGCTGTAAGTCTGGAATGTGTTGTTTCTCCTTCAATTCCAGAGCCACATTTTGTTCCTCACCTCCTTGTTCGATGCGACCGTTGGGAAACTGATGGATGATGTGGTGGGCTCCCGATCGGGCTGCTCCTTCCTTCGGGGACTGTGCTTTGTCTTCGTCGTAATCGCGGTGGTTCATTGAGAGAAACAAATGTGGTGGGCGGAAGGAGGCGTCGTCGACAAGGACAGGAACATGCTCTTCGGAGTCAGGGATGAGGACAGACGTCGATTGCATGCGCGCTCTCTTTGCCAGCGTTTATGTTTTTTTTTTCTTTTCTTTCTTTTTTTCTTTTTATTTTTCAGCGTCGATAAGTATCTGACCCGAGAGCTCCTTCAAGGATTCACAGAATCGTTAAAAACCATTCACTTGCGTGTTTTACACACACTCACGCATTCACACACTTCCTTTTGTACTGTCTTATTGAATTGTCTTAGTCTCTGTTTGTTTTGTCTGCCTAAACAGTGCGTGTCTTCTGTTGCTTGGTGTACTGTTTAGAATTAGATCACAATTAGAATGCAGCAATTTAAAGGACATGAACGTTGTCAGATCTGTAGAATAATACAGAAAATAGTCAAATGAATGCCAATCAGACCTGGCAGGTGTGCAGGTGTGCAGATGTGCAGGTGTTGGTGCTCTCTTTTTCTCTGTTTGCCATTTTATTTTATTTTTTTACTTGTTCTTCTTGCGCTTTGTCACGGGTCCAATTAAAGACTTGAAGTCTCCAACTGCAAACTCACTAACATCGTTCTTGCGCTTCAGGACAATCTTGGGCTTGGATCGTTCCTCTTTCTCGCGCTCTTTCTGAGACTTGCGCACAACATGTGACTCATCTATATCCTCCACATTCTTTCCTCCAGGGCGTACCCCTGCTACTTTTTTCTTTTTAGGTTGTGGGATATCCGAAGGCGCTTCACGCAATGCAAAACTCTTAGCGATATGTCCTAGATGCAGATTCTTGATATGAAAAATATGTTTTTCAGAAGATGGATGTGTCGCGTATGATTTGACAAATGCCCAAAAGGCTGCACGGGCGATGGCCATGCTCTAATATAACAAATAGGCAAAGACATCAAAAATAAATATAAATCCAATTAGCATTTTGAATACTTTTGAATCAGACATCAAGAACGTGGGTTCAAATAACTGTTGTGCTGGGATGTCTCTTGCCTCTGGTGAGTGGAGATTGTACCGCTCAAAGCTGTTTTGGATGTCCGTAGCAGGTTGCTGGTACTCGTTCGACTTTGGAGGCGCCAGCGTCATCAAGATACTCGTTACCGAAACTTCTTGATTTGGCAGTCCTTGAGCCGTTAGTAACTCCAGATATTTGACTTCACTAGGCAAAAGGAACAAGATGGCCTCACCATCCCGTCCGAGACGAGCAGTGCGTCCGACACGATGGACATAATCCTTCAGATCCGAAGGAGGATCATATTGGATGATATGACTGACATCCGGCAGATCTAGTCCACGAGCTGCAACATCGGTGGCAAATAAGACTCCACTGGGCGCCTTACAAAACTCAAAATATGTATCTGTTCTCATCCCCTGTGCTAAATTACCGTGCAAACGGAATAAAGGTACATCTGGTAGCACGGCTCCTTTGAGCGACAGCTGCGCTCTTGTCTTCTTAGCATTAGCTCTCTCGGCATCACGCTTTGCCTTATGGATTTCATCCCTATTCGCCTTAGAATCAATTCTGTTGGCACCAGAAGCAAATTCTGGGCTTCTTTCATGATCATTATCACCTTGTTCCTCCTCATCCTTCTCAAATCTCTGGCCAAGATATTCATCGTGTGAAAGCTCCAGCTTGGTCTCTTTTCCGGCATGAGCAAATAGTTCATAGTGGAAATCAACAGAGTCGCACGATGACAAAAACACCACTGTCTTGGGTAATTTGGGTCCTTTAATCTTGTTGGCAAAAGCACTCTTAAGCAAGGCAGTAAGAGTGACCAGACGGAGCTTCGCTTGCACAATAACATAATTCTGTTTAAGTTGCTCTGGAGTCGAAAATTTCTCTGTGTGTTTCTCCTCGGCTGTGGCTAATGCGGCCTCGGGAATGTCTTTCTTATTGGAAGCATCCTTCTGTGCACTAATGTATATTGGCTCGATGAGTGAAGTGCCAGCAAGGCGTTGAACATCTTCCGATAATGTGGCAGAGCATAGTACGGTCTGGCGTTTCTTGGGCCAAATCCCCGTGGTGTCATTAGCACTAGTGATAGAGGCTGCAAATTTAACTCTTGCATCTAAAATTTTCAGAATCGCCGTCATCGACTCTTCGAATCCTAGTTCAAGCAATCGATCCGCCTCATCTAACACTAACCACCTCAAACTTTGCACATTGAAAGATTTTGTGTTTTGCAAATGATCCAAGAGTCGCCCGGGTGTACCCACCAGGATGTTAACACCCTTACGCAGCCTAGCCTTCTCTGACTTCTTCTTGTCTCCTCCAATGACGATCCCTGGCACAATCCAATGCGAGCGCTTCTTACCTGTGATTGAGGATGCAGGCATGCTGAGGAGCGTCTCCAAAACTTGCAAAATTTGTTTTGCTAACTCACGAGTAGGTGTCATGATGATGGCAAGTGTCCCTATAGACCGTTTTGATTCCAGATCCAGCATTGGTGAGGCCTCCGACTCGATTAACCGATTGATAATGGGTAGAAGGTATGTAAGCGTCTTTCCCGATCCGGTTTCTGCTTGAATAATTACATCCGTATCCGTCTTTGGCACATTGTCTCCAACTTTACGTGTGGGCCCGAGCAAAACTGGAATAGCCTTTTGTTGAATAATTGTTGGCTGTGTCACCTTGAGCTTCGCTTCCATATGCTTGACCAAGTCTTTGTCTAATCCAATACCAGTGAATGTTGAGGTATTCAAAGGAGCATTGCTTGGTTTTCCAACGGGACGATGGATCGTCTTAATCTAAGTTTTCAAAAATGGCCATACTTCTTTTTTCTTTAGCAAATACATATTTTTTCCGATTTGTAGGGATGTTCGGCATGGTAGATAGGTGACTAATGTTTACCTTAGGCATATCCCCAATATCAGGCGAGAAGATGGATGATTGGACCTGGGACTTTCCGTGCATAAGTTTCGCCTCTTTGGAGACAACATGATCACTGAGCAATTGGTGGTCAGAGTTGTTATGAGAACGAGTGGCCCTTCTGTCTTTGGTTGATGATGGATTCAATATTGAAAATGATGCTGAGGTATGTATTGGTTTGGGAAAAGATGAAGCACTTTCACGCTCAGAAACTTGGAGTTTCCTCTTGGCAGACTTGACGACTTTAACTCTATCCTTCCAACGTCCACCCTTTGGTTTAGCGAGCCTTGTAGGTGCGGAGCCCCCTGTAGGCGCTACGAGGTTTAAAACAAGTCTCTCAGTGTCCATGGCGTTGCGTAATGAAATTGAAAATGAGAAGTAATGTTTAAAGGCTCTGAAAGGGAGGGGTTATTTTTTTGTTTATTTACTTGTGCTGCATATTTTTTAAATGCGGCTTAGTGAGCCACATTGTTATTATACTCAAATACAAATATTGTAATCTGTTCAAAACATGCTCATCTTGGTCAAAATTTCTTGCTGCTGAACGTAATGGATAGTCGCTGGATAACCGTTAGGACCGCCAACGCGGACACTCATCATAACATCTAAGTCAAATGGAACCATAGCCCCCCCAAGAGCAATCAAAGGATACGAAGGGACAAACTGCGTGGTCAGAAAGAAACCAAACTCCAGTCCTGAGGGATGCTGCAACGTCAATGGAGGTGTGTCGACAGCACCATTGGGAGGTACGGCCTGTTCATACTTGGCATTGATTGTGCCAAAAAAGTTGCCTTTCCATGAGATCTGTGTGACTTGTCCAGTGACATAAAGCTCTGTGTTCAAGGGGTTGATCATGTTAACGCTGGTAATAGTCTGACGATTACCCAATAGAGTCCCAATATTGGAATTAGCAGTTCCAGAGGTAACTAAGAGGCGAGGGGGCGTGAGACCAGGCGCTGTGGAAGAGATGGAGACAAGAGACATGGCGGCCTTGAGCTCTACAATAGAAGTAGCCTTCTTAGATCCAACAACCTTGAGAGGGAAAACGGCGCCTGTCAAGTATTGGCTTAAGAACTGATCACGGAGAGTCTCATTTTTAGGGTGGAAAAAGAACTGCGATGGAGTAGGGTTGGGGCCGGGGACGACCTTCAGATTAGGGATAGAGAGCTCACCAAGGTACTGATCAGTGACTTTATCATAAACAGTCAGAAGCACGCTGCCACCTGTTACACTGAGAGTGGATGGGTTTGGCAGTGCAACCATCTGGTTCATGGTAATATGGTCGGAAGTGCCACCATTGACAACAACATTGGTGACAGCAGCATCAATCGAGTTGAAATTAAGGCCCTTCATAGTTACATTGGAAGTGAAAGGAATGCCAGAAAGTTTAACAGTCCCTACAGGCGTGGTTGAGACCGCACTGGCAAGACCGGTGACCATAAACGTCTGCTCGGCATTGACTGTGAGATCTGCGATGAACTGATCGAACTCTTCTTTAGCATCGTCCTTAACAACAAGGAGTGAAGGAGGAAGGCTAAATACGATCAGGCCACCGGGAACATCTGATTGGGCTTGACTCCAAACCGCAGCATTAATATCAGTTAGAACCTTGCCCTTATACAGGATAGACATAGAGTTACTGACGCTCTGCATACCGACGGTAATGTTGAAAGGAAGCTTAAAGCCGGCAGTAACCATGTTGGAGCTGGCAGTGGGAGTGTAAGGACTAGTTTCATTGAATATCATACCCATATCTTTGATGCTGATATCGCGGATGACATTCAAGGGTGTGGGCGACTGCAATGGTACGTTCAGTGTCAAAGATAGGAGACCATTACTGAGCCAGGAGATCGAGTTGATCCCATCAGGCTTGACAGCCACACCCTTTGCGCTCGTCATAGTGACCTTGCCAGCCAAAAAGTTCGACATGAGAGTAGAGACATTATCTAGATCGGTTTGGTTGGTCTGGTAGAAAAGAAGACCTTCCAAGGTCAGGGGCGAAGGTGAGTTGCCGATAAGGACAGCGTCGGTAGCAGTAACCTGGCCGAGATAGGTGCCCTCATAGAAGAGATCGAGCACCATGGTCCCGAGAGTCATGCCGATGGGCGAGGGATTGTTCATGGACGTGACAAGACGGACATATGCACCAGCGTTATTAGGTGCGTCTCCAGGCATCGTAAAACTGTCAATCGTGACCTTGCCAAAGCCATTCATGCCGAGCATTTTAAGTTCTTTCTTGAGGCTGATGTCCTTGATGGTTCGTCCAATAGCTTTTACTTGCACTGTTGAAGTCAACACCCAGGTAAATGTCTCGATTGTCAACTTAAACAAGAAAGAGAAAAAGGACATCATTTCAGAATAAAGAACAAGACGATCAAAAAGAAGAACTCTGCTGCGTAAAATAGGATGTTGACAGATGCATCATACGTACCATGTCTTTTGCAAAAGTAGAAAAGGCTTCCTTATCAATGATAGAGAACGAAGTCGAGTCGATAATTGTAGCCTTGCCTCCTGAAGCCTTCACGCTGGACATTTGCATGCTACCGAGCTGATGGCCTTCCCATGAGACGATAATAGGCTCGGGAAACTCGATAGTAGCAGGAAAGATACCAGCATTATCGATCCCTCCGATTAATGAGACCTTCATCCCTGTCTCAGTGGCGTCGGTCATATTGAGTTGGCTCATCGACATAGTTGAGCCATTAACGATAGCTTGCACCAACTTTGGCAAGATGACGAAGATGAGCAGAGGAATGAAGACAGCCAGGATGATAACGAGGATCGTGATGCACTTGATCCAGAAACGCTTGCTCTGATAGAAGCGTGTGCGTTTCTCTGCGGCATGGCCATGCTCCTCATCATAAGTATCAAATTCGCCTTTTTCATCATTGTATTCCACCTCGTCAGAGCCATATGGAAGGTCCTCATCACTGGAGATTTTACCGGCATTCTGATGGTGATCCTTCTCTGCGAGTTTTTCTTTGGATGCAGAGAATAACATGTGAGACATGGCTGTGCGATGACTGTATAAGGATTTGTGGTGTGAGGGAGTGATAATTAACTGCTGTTGATTTGATTGGGCGAAAAAAAAAAAAAAAAAAAAAAATGTCGTTAAAGATGGAGCTTACGATCGATCAAGATAAGTGAATAAATGTTGCCGAAGGCGCTTAAATCGAATGGGTCCTGGAAGCGACCGGGCGAACGGTAGAAATGAAGAATGGAGAAGGAATATAACAGTTAACGTATGAACGATAATGGAATAGACAATCGATCAAAAGCAAGGGACAAGAAGAGAAGAGAGACGAAAAATGAGGAGAGCACACATCCAATAAAACTATGGCCATGGGTCGCATGAAAACAGAGTCGCTTGACTTCATTGTTTTTTCTTTCTCATATCTGTTCTCCGAAGCTCACTTAAAGAAGTATGATTACAGTAATGGATGGTTATGGCGATAAAATGCCTTTTTTTTGTGCATTTGTTTTTGTTTGTGAGCATACATGATTTATCTTCATCGTCCTGTACGGTTCCTGATAATTTCAATTCTTTGATTAAAATGATGATTTCCTTGGTTGCTACTGGGAATCATAAAAAGAAACATATTCGCATGAGAATTACTAACCCGGACTTTATAATATATACATTTATAGTGCTTTTAGAATATGTTCGTTACCAAATGATGAGGGTGATATATACACATTCACAGGGAAAAGGCTTACAAGAACAGATCGAAAGGTTGGAAAAATACACAACATGTATATATATATCTATAAGGATTATGAATAGGTACTCCATTTGTATTACACAACATCCGAAAATCAGGTTAACAGACTAGGTAAAGTTTTAAGAGCCCTATTTTTTTTATTGCTTCTTTCGATCTAAACCCATTATTCAAGCCAACAAGCACCTGTTTGAATACGCAAGTCGTATCGTGTACAATATATATAAAAATATACATGTACGCATCTAGGCATTGTTTAACTCTTTGTTCCTATCCAGTAAACAGTGCCTTTTTTTTTTTTTTTTTTTTTTTTGGCTCAGGTGGAGCTGAGATTGGAATTTTTTACATGATCCATAATTCATGCGATGAACCGAGCAACAGCCGTAGCAGACGGGCAGGCATATGAATGCTACATTTCTTATTCTTCGCATGTGGAGAGTCAGTCCGCACTGTGGAAAGCAAGGAAGTTCAAATGGGGTGATTTAAAGAGCGACAAAATTTCCAGTGGAGAAAAATGGTAGCGGAGTGGAGTGGGAGTATGGATAAACAAGGATTTTCAGTGTGCCGGAGTTACAGATGAAGATCTACGGTTGTAGGGGTTTATTATAAGGATTACATTCTCAAGGCCACTCTATAAATGGATCTCCTGTCTGCAAACAACTTGATAATTATCACTATTGATAATAAGGTGCGCTTAGCATTTATATGTATTCAAACATTCCTCGAGTGCAACCTCTTTTTCTGACGCGTCTTTTATTTGTGTTGCATGGCCCTTCCTTTTTTAATTATGACAGCTTCCACCACGTTTTTGCCGCGCTATTGTGTCACATTAATGTTGTATAGATATACCATTACTTTGTTTTGAAGGACACTGTGCTCACTGGCACATGTCAACACCGAAAATGCTCGAGTTAAAAAAAGGCAACGCCTAATTGATCTTTGTCAAAATTGAGGACGTAGACTGTGGACTCCTTTGTTAAGTCAAACTCGGCTTGTGTTAATTATGTCACTTTATACAAGCTAATAAGCCAGATTCGTAATGTATATATTGTTGTGCCTGAATAAATATAGTATTATCATAAAGGGCTTTACTCAATTGACTATACTTGGCACCCTTTCCCAAATTGAGAGACTTTAAAGTAGCATGGTTGACTTTCTGGCTTTGGTGCTTGTCCTCACAAACAGCTGTACACTACTCAATCATCTCTTTATTCTTTTAACCCCCTTTCTCTCGGTCAATCTGTAGACGATAATACTCATTATAGTACATAAACAGTAAGATAAAGATGAGCTTATTGCAAATCCACCTTCGATGTGGGCAACTATTTTTCCCTGGTACAAGGGCATTTGATGATATGAAGAACTCTTTAATTGTTTAATTTTACTAAATTTGGACTTGAGAGGCTTTAAGAACAAATTGGTCGTCAACACTAATTTCCTTGGGCTCGGCAGTCCACTTCTTAATCCAGCCAATGACTTCTGTATGCCAACGAATACTATTGGCAGGTTTAAGAACCCTGAATTCGTAGAAGAAAAAATGCATTGTATTAATATGCCTGCACTCAAAAAAAAAGCTTTTGGTCATGCTTGAATTCAGTAAAGATGCGTGGCACCAACCAGTGGTTCTCATCAGGGAAGTAGACAAAACGGGAAGGGATTCCCTTGCGCTGCAAGACGGTGAATGTTGCCAAGCCCTCAGTGACAGGCAAGCGATAGTCTAGCAAAACGATAACAATAATAATAGAAGTTATCATTTTTTAAGTGTATAACCTTCAGAAGACATCAACATGGGCTATACACCCAGAAAAAAAAAAAAAAAAAAAAAAAAAAAAAAAAAGACTCACCCTTGTCACTATGGATAACGAGAGTAGGGGTCTTCCAGTTCTGAACAAAATTTGCAGGGTTCCAACGCTCGTAGTTTTTCTTGGCATTGGCGTCCCATGGGACACCACCGTACTATCAGAGATGCCAAAGGACATGTTAGTATTCGTCAAAAATTCAGAAAATCACCATCCATTCAAGAAATATTTTACAAAGGGCTGATGCGAACCTCATGCTCAGGAAAGTAAAGCTCCTCGGTGGTATAGAATCCATTCTTAGTATCAAAGATCCCATCATGATTGACCAAGCAGTTAAAGCGGTCGGTATGTCCATTGAACCAGCTAAAATACAGGACGTATGAGTATGGAAAGTAAATATATAAACAAATAAACGAAGTCATATCAAAGGGTTCAACTCATACTTCATCATGTATCCACCATAAGATGCTCCAAGGGCAGCAATACGAGTCTGGTCAATGAACGGGTGGGTCTCAAGGACGTGATCAAGTCCCTTTATCAGATCAATATAAGGAGAGCCTCCCCAGTTGTTATTGATAGCATCAGTGAATGCCTGTCCGTATCCGGTTGATCCGGTAGGGTTGAAGAAAACGGTAACAAAGCCGGCGTTGGCGAAAACATTAGGATTCCAACGAGTGCTCCAGTTGTCATTAAAGGCGCTCTGAGGACCACCATGAACAATAAAAGCAAGAGGGTATTTCTTATTAATGTCAAAACCAATGGGTTTCAAAAGGAATCCGTGGACATCTCTATCTTGGTCACCCTTGAACCAAATATCTTCAGGAGTACTGAGGTAGACATTCTCAAGGTCCTTGCGATAAAGATCAGTGCGTCGTGTAATAGCCTTGGACCTGACGTCAACAGTAAAGAAGTTGATAGGACTGGTCAACGATGAGGTAGAATAGAACAGTGTTTGGTCATCAATGAGGCGCAGCCCACTCTGGGAATTCTTGCTGACGATTTCTTCCACAGCCTCGGTCTTAAGGTTGATCTGAAAAATCTTGATGCGTCCATGATCCTCAGCAGTAACATAAATGTTCTCATCTTTGCTGTCAAAAATGATGCTACTAGGGCTTCGATCCCAGTCTTTGGCAATAATGCGCGACTCTCCAGCCGTATAAACGACAATTCGGTTGCGGTCGGCCTCGTATTGGGGCTTGAGCATCTGGAAGTAGGCGATAGATTTACCTGTAGCTGAGTAGACAGGGTTACTGGCTGCTCCTACACTATCTGAGTTAATATTCTTGGGAGCGATACCACCACTGGTAGGGACGGTGTAAATGTGCGTCGTGGTCTGCCAAGCGTTATCTCGAGACGTTATCTTGGAGACAAAGACAACCTCCTTGCCGTCAGGGGAGATATCATAGTCGCTCTCATCTCCAAAAGGAATGACAGGCGATTCAAGTCCAGTGTTGAGCAGCAAGTTAATTGCCTCACCATCCTTCACAAACTTGTCGCTATCCTTTTTGACCTTGACAACAAAAATATTGTTCTTTTTTTCCTGAATAAATTCATCCCAGTGACGGACCATGAGTGTGTCAAAGGCTAAAGCGGTATCTTTTTTATAAGATTTGACATGCTCGTCCTTATCCTTAGCTCCTTGAAGCGATCCATCAGCATAGACAGCAGCTGTGAACGCGATCAGATTAGCAGCACGATTGAATTTGACATTAGCAATATCAACAGGGAAGTTAGTCAATTGGTAAGGCTCTGCGTTTGAGCCAACGACCTTGACATAAAGCTGGCCCTTGGAAATGAAAGTGACATGGCTATTATCGAGCCAAATAGCATTGCTATGGGCAGTATCAGGAGTATGGGGCGTCAAATCAGAATGAGCATTGTTATCCTTGAGGTTAACAAGCTGTAAGTTGCGGATAGACTTGTTTGTATCGACATTGTAGCGCGAGACTGAGAAGACAGCGTAGTTTCCGTCGGGCGAGAGTGCAGCAGAAGAAGGACGGGGGAGCGAGAGCATGAGCTCCGGGGTGAGTGGATTCGATTCGAGCGAAATGGTCATGGCGGAAGTTGCGGTGAGGATGAGAAAGAGAAAAGTGACAACAAGACGCATTGTGCCAAAAAAAAAAAAAAAAAAAAAAAAAAAAGAAGAGAGATAAAGAGCCTTGTATTTAAATATAGTTAAATGGAAGCTTTTGGCTACAGGAACAAAAAGAATAAAAGAAAGAAAAATGATGGGAACTGAATTGTGGGAAAATTTTATTGAGGACATGACCTTAAAAGGCGCACTTCAATCCCATTGGAAGATGTTTTTTAAACCTGTTTGTTTAGCCTTATTTCCATCCATGCGGTCGCATTTAATGAAAAAATGGCAACTGGGAAGTGCATTGCAGCATGATACATCAAAAGCGGACATGGATGCACAATCAAAGGAGCGGCATTCTCTAGATTATTTGATGTAATAAACTAGGATGCAGATGGGTTCATAATCACAGCGATGCTCTCGTACATAGGAAGGAGTAGGGTTGGAGGGGCCACAAAAGCTGCACATCAGAAATAGATTTGACATTTATCCACTTAACCTTAGGCCTTATTTTCAATCTCTCAATCCAGGTACGAGCATCGCAGTAGTATCCGAAGCCTCAGACATTGACTTCATTTTTTGACACTCAAAATGAATAAGCAGTAGGCTAGTAGATACAAATGGCCGTTCGCCAAACCCTTTATATCTCAGATCAACTTGCTGTCGGTGATGTTAACCACTCTCTATTCGAGATCAGGAGCATCATAAAGACCTCAAGATTGTGGAAGACTTGTGGAAGTGCACTTCAGATGAGATTAAAATATTGGACATCAACACAGGTCAGATCTGCATCCCCAGTTCGAGTGTGAAGCCCTCCTTCAGCTGTAGCATTGGCGAGTCTTGCATCGAGTTCGAAATACGGATCGCGATGCGGAGGATAAGCAGAGTAATTCACGTACTACTACAACACCAATTCCACTCATTTCTCCTAGGATATTGATCCGAAACAAAGCGCCATCTATTAACCGTTAGGCCGCAATAACCAACTAAACGAACACAAAAGAGCCAGGCAATGAACAATATAAAAGAGCGAGAGTACAGCACAATCTTGGCCCTATTACATCATTGAAAACAGTCACGTAAATGGTCCTCGACGCCTGCACTCCGAACTAGACTAACGTGTTTGCAGGGGCCCATTGACCAGGACTTCAGGAGACAGTATTTCAAGGTCAAAAATGAAATACAACTCGCAACGCTTTCACAGTACGACCAAGAAAGACTGACGAGAGCAATGGCAGTAAGTCCTGTGGAGGCAAGGGCCATGGTATGCGAGAAGTTAGTCGAGAAAGAGGAATGTGTCGAAAATCGATAATATCAAAAGTTTGATTGTATATGGATAGGTTCTAATCTCTTTCGTTCTTCAAAGTTCGCGGTGAAGTCGTCCGAAGAATCTGGAGTAGAGTACTCCGTTGCCGCGGATGTAGAGAGGGGCCTCCTTCAGTCATGTTCATGCGCCGACTATGTCCGACAGAAGATCCCTTGCAAACACATGTATTTAGTGTCAAGGATTTACGACGGCTTCGATGTTCAATATGCCGCTGCTCCTTCGCACTTTGAACATCAGAACAGGCACTTAGAGTTCGACTTAGGGCCTCCTCTCGAGAGCTTTATCTCACCAGTTTTACTGCGTGAGCTGGATATGATGAGAACAAAAGAGAGGGAAGAAAAGAAGAGAAAAAGAGAAGAAGTCACCACCCAAGCGTTTGAAGAGTGTGAAGAAGAGCTTATGGTCCTGTGGAAGGAGCTGGGCCGTATAGTATCTAATAGGCAGAAAATAAAGTGCGCATTGAAGGATATGCAAGACTCAATAGCAGAACCGAGGAATGTAATCCGTACAATGACAGCGAGGGGTGTTCAAGCACCTGAACAAATTATGTGCTACACCCAAAGAGCGATGGTGACGTATTTTGGGTAAAAATTATGCTGCACTCAAGTAGGAAACAGGGTTTGTAAAAAGCCAAATTAGATCATTTGCTTGTGCATGCCTTATTGCAGTCAATAGCAAAAAAAAAAAAACTACAATACAGAAAGAAAGATGTCAAGTCCGATCCGTCGCACTGAGTCGCCAATACTTGGTATGACAAATGAAATCACTAGAATCCTCAAATTGACACACATCTCATTCCCCTTTAATCGTACTGATTTCTTTTCTCATTTATACTGCTATGATAGATGAGCATGCCAAAAGAAAGCGAGATGAAGTCGAGGCTCTTGAGAAGCAAACCAGTATTGTCCCAGTAAGTTTATTATACTCGGCATTGTCCACAGTGAAGGAACATATCTAAGGCATATCACTCTTTGCTTTTCTCTCCTGACAATATCCTAGTCTGAACAAGCTGGAACAGACCCGGAAGCAGCTCCACCAAAGAAAATGCAAGTTTAATGTTCAAGCAAATATTTACTTTAAAGGCATTATTACTTGTTAACGATATCCTTAGCTTTGGCTCTTCTCGAAAAAGCAATTCTCACCTGATATTGTATTTTTTCTCTATCTATATCGCCAACAGTAAGCCGGAAATAGAGTCCAGTACTTCTGTATCTAAAGCAGAGGTCAAGCAGATCCAGCGCAACCTCAAAACCATGCCTTTGGAGGACAGTAAAAGCTCTGAGAACGCCGAAATTCAAAGCAAAGACATGGATGACGTAGAAAGTGATCCAGGAAGTAATGAAGAGAACATTCCGGACAAAGTGATGGAAGAAAGTGCGACTCCACTTCAGACGACAACGGATAATCCTCAAGATCCCGAATCGACACCCTCTTCAGATATTGGCGACCAAGAGACTGAGTCTGCAAATACAACAATTCATTCTGTCATTATTGCAGATGACAAAAACGGCACAGAGCTGAAGAAGACCACCACTGAACCACCATCAAAATCAGCATCAAGCCCTGGCTCCAAACTTGGCGCTGGATTCAACAATACATCCATAGTCAGTCCCTTTGCTAATGTCAAATCTAGCGAGAATGTCTTTGGCAGCTCAAGCTCAACCCTCAAGGGATTCAGCGCCACATCCACTTCCAGTCCTTTTGCAGCGACTGAAAATACCAACGTTTTTGGCGGTAAATCTTCGCCGCTTTCGGCCGGATTTAGGAATACATCTTCAGTGAGTCCATTTGCGCCAACTACATCAACTAATGTATTTGGAGGTGATTCATCGAAAAGCGTATTTGGCCAATCTACTACATCAACTATCTCAAGTTTTGGTGTTAACGCAGGTTCTTCAGCTGATTCGACTGCTGGCAGCGTATTTGGGGCCAAATCGATTGTCGGGTCAGCTGCGAGCACTAACTCACCTCACAAGTCATCGGTATGCAGATGATTGTTGCACAACATATCAATTCTCCACAGTTCAAAAGATTTATAAGATCAATGTCCCATAACTATTTATTCATCTATTTATATATTCTCGTTCTTTCAATTGCATTGCAGGGCTTCCCCGCCACATTGCGATCTACGTCGTCTGAAACTTTCAGTACATTTGGAGCCAAAAACACATTTGGAAAAGAAGCAAGCTTCACATCAGGCTCATTTATTGATCAGGACAGTAGCCACGAAAAGGCTGATTTTGGCTCACTTCTTTCACAGGACACCGGTGACCATGACGGAGATGGAGACCAATACGAGGGCGAAGAAAGCTTTAGTACTGGAGTTTTTAGCCAAGCAGATCAGATTGATGGTAATAATCATTTTAGCCTCCAAGGAAATGGGAGGAAGCTGTCTATTCTGCGAATGCAAGCCATTTTAACTGCTTGATGCTTTCACCTATCCAATAGTTCAAACCGGAGAGGAGGATGAAATCAATATTTATCAAACCAAAGGCAAGCTATATGCAGACTCTGACAAGACACATACATGGAAAGAGCGAGGCAAAGGGACATTCAAGGTCAACGTTGGCCAGCATGATACCAAGGTAGCGCGCCTTGGTAAGTGCTATTCTTTAAATGAGATAGTTTCAAGAATCTTCAAGCAATATCTTTGAACCTTCGATGGACTGAGCTAATAGCGTATACCGCACACATCTTGATTAGTGATGAGAGCCGATGGTGTCTTACGTCTTATTTTGAATGTTGCGATTTTCCCAGATATGAACGTGGTAATCACAGGCGAAAAATATATACGGTTCATTGGTATTGAGGATGGCAAGCCTATCTCATTCCTGCTTAAGGTGAGATTACTATTGAAACTATTGATAAGTGTTTAACTTTCCGGTACCCGCATGAAATACTGAGTTTTTTTTACTTTTCTAAAAAAAAGGTTAAAGATGCTGTAGTGGCTTCAGAGGTTGTCGATGCCATAAACCATGCGTCTGAACGACAAGCAAGGAAAAACCACGCTGCATAGAAGGAATTACGAAAAACACAAATAAATTTTACTTGAAAAATGTGCATAAGCTGTTGCTCTCCTCTGATTGGCATACAGAACGCCTGTCACGACAAGGCTGCGATGTCTTGCCTTTCGCTCATGCAGTTGTCAACCGTCCCCATTTTGCATCTTTTTTTTTTTTTTTTTTTTTTTTCTTTCCTTTTTGAATACTTTACCTCTCTTTTCGAATAGAAATAACAATAATATACCTATCAAAAATGAACAGCGACGACGAGGTGCAGGAGACTTATCTCTTCGAGCTTGCAACAGAAGACGACGATGAAGAGGAGGATACAGAGATGGGTCACAGTGGTGAAAACAGTGACAACGATGATGACTATGAAGACGTGGAGGAGGAGGAGGAGGAAAGGGATGATGACGATGATGACGATGATGACGACGATGACGAAAACAGGGAAGAAGATGATGATAGTGAAGAGTTTGTGGTTGAAAGCAACCTTCTTGCGACATTGTTATCAGCAGCAGGTATGGCTAATGTCTGATTTTCTCTGACTGCCTTGCGTAATACCGTCGAAGCTTAATCTGGACAGCTCCTAAAGACGATCCGATATTTTTATTGTCTGCTCTATATGTCTTCTTAAGGCCCTAATAGACTTCGTCAGCGTAAGACACTAAGTCGAATATGTGCGTAGCGGTATATATTTGAATCATTATTAAGTTCCTTACTTCTTTTCATTAGTCGTCGCCCTTCTTCATGCTCAGAATACTACGCTTGATAATGATGATGATGATCATGTCTATATCAGATCACGTTTTCATCATCGAACTCGAATCCCCTCCCCAATCCCTGAACCTGATATTGAGAAAGGGACTGAGCTACTTAATTCTGGCGATTTTGGACGTGTGGAGTCAGCCTATGTCCCCAGCAAGGAAAATAAGGATAATGTTGCTCGGAAACTGTGGATGAGGCAGCTTAGGCCGCGATCAATTAAGGCTCTGGCTATAGGAGAAGTAAGGCCTGCTTAAAAATGCAACCTAGTTTTTGAGGCTGACGTATGCTTATTGACTTATTGACTTGTTGGTAAATATAGTCCATATTGCCTGATAACCCTGGAAAGGTCATTGATCTCTACAATGAAGCTGCCTGCTCTGGTCAATATTCTGAAGATGGGTAAGGTTTAAGATCACTTGAGAGAAGACTGCGCAGTCCCCATCCCCTTATTGAAGGCATTTTCGCGTTTACACCGTCGTAACATTTATATATACTTCGTTACAAGGTCTTTGTTTTCAAGCTGTGATAGAGATTGGAAGCTGCGCATTTACAAAACTGCTGGAAATAGACTGGTTCCTGAGCGTACAATCCAAGGCATGTTTGGAGAGTGGACTATCACCGACCATAACCTGTCATTAGATAGCCACTGGCTGATTTACTCCAGCCTGACGCCGGTGGTGTACTTGACGCGAACCGCAAAAGATGCGCCGGACACGCACCATGCCTTGGACTTCTCGATTGAGACCGATGAACGTGCGGTACATACATAACACTTTGAATTATGCAAACAGCTAAGGAAGTCTTGATCTTGATTAATGTCTCACTTACAATTATACTGTTCTATAGCTTTGGTCTGTGCGATTTTCAGGAGATGGTAGAGAGATTGTCGCGGGAGGCAGGAATCGGATTCATGGTGAGTACCAGGTCAAGTTGAAACCATTAGATCTTCAATCCACTGTTTCTTCAATTCATTTCTAATCTTGTGGTCTATAGTCTATGATATTGAATCCAGAACTGTATTGCACTCTGTCAAGGCTCATAAAGATGATGTCAATTCTGTATGTTTTGCTGAGCCTTCATCTTCCCAAGTTGTATTCAGTGGTAGCGATGACCATTATGTTAAAGTCTGGTATGTAATAGAACGACCAGAGCCCATTCCTATAGAAGAAGGAATAGGCAATCACTATCGACTGATCATCGTATTGTTCATTAAATCATAGGGATCGCCGCTCAATGGGAGGGCGATATAGTACACCTTCTGGAATCCTTGTAGGCCACTCTGAAGGCATTACATATGTTACATCTAAAGGCGATAACCGCTATTTGGCCAGCAACGGTAAGGACCAAAAGATGTTGCTCTGGGATTTGCGTATGATGTACTCAAGAAAGGACTTGGATTCGCTTCCAAAGCCCAGAGAGTCGACATTTGACTATCGAATGCAGCAATATCACGAACACAAGTCGTACAAAGTTCCTGTAAGAATCTGAAGTAGAATATACGTTGCAGTAAAATCCATCACGATATCCTCATACTAATTTTTCTGTTCAAACAACTGGTTAGGGTGATTGTTCCGTAATGACTTTCCAAGGCCATAAAGTCCTTCGGACTTTGATACGCTGCCATTTTTCCCCCGTACACTCTACTGGTCAGCGATATCTTTACACTGGTAGCGCAGATGGTAATGTCGCCATATACCGATTAGATGGCACTCTTGTTCGAACACTAGACACTAGTGCAGCATTTGCAAAGTGTTCTGAGTCTTCCAGAAAGCATATGTATGTAGCCCGTGACGCAAGCTGGCACCCTTATCACCCAACAATCCTCAGCTCATGTATGATAGACCGATCGTCATATGGGCCTCTTGCTGGTGGTATTGTGAGACATACATTTACGAGAGCAAATGATTTAGAATCAAACATGTCGGATTCCTCTGACAATGCTTTACCGCCACCACCACGGAGGCGTCGACATTTTTTGTAATAAATATCGCTTTACTCCTTTAAATAATATGATTCTTATTTGAAGTCACAAAACAGGAAAAAAAAAAAAAAAAAAATTAAAGTGGCCATTTTTTGTGATTGCTGCCTTCCTCACATTGGACATTAACCATCCCATCATGGAGCAGCACAATAGCAATAACTCGAAAGGAAACCAGACTAGCCAGGGCCATGGGAGCAGCAATGCCAGTGCGCAGACGACAACAACACACGCGTCTACGAACGATTACTGGTGCCATCAAGTATACATTTAATTTCGCCCAAGAAATATATTCTGTTGACATTCCTCCTTCGGCTAAGAAAAGGCGAGTTAACCAAAAAGTCCTTTTCAATCATGGATAATAGTGTCAGCGAGAAATTACGCCGTTGATGGTCCCAGACCCCATGTGCCCGCACTGTCACAACGAGTTTGTAGAGAAAGTATGTCTTGTTCTAGAATTCTAGTTGTGCGATGTATCAGCAGGCCCACTCCTTTCTTCCGCTTTAATAACTAATGTCGTGTGGTTCTGATTTCTCTCCTCAATGCCCTATAGATCGAGGCAGATAATGACCCGCGTACATTCATTCATCCGGAAACGCAAACAACAGACGATGCAAGAGGGCAGCATTCAAACTCTTCAGGGCTCGATGGGACCGATAATCACGATGATCTCTTTCGTCTATTCCAGGCGTTCTTTAACCCACAGAGAGCTATGATGCAACAACAGCAGCGTCAGCGCCAATATTCGAATGAATATAGCTCGCCTGGACAGACATACACAAGTGGGACACAGTTTATCTTCAATCCAGGCTCCACGAGTTCTACACACACGTTTGTGGCAACCAGCCCCGGAACATCACAGCACACATCAGCCCATAGCCCGCCAAGGCAGGATCAATCAATAGAGAGAGAAGCAGTAGGAAGCGAAAGTACTAATGTAGAGCATGATGGTCAGCAACAGCAACATTCTCAAGGACCACAATGGCATAGTCCTCCTTCATTAATCTCAGGGTAAAGCGCGTATCAATTCATCAAATCAAAGATATATGGATGTCACTTATAATGGCTGTGGTGAGTTAGAAGACATCGATGACCAAAAGCTAATCCATTTTTGGTTATAACTTTGCAACGTAGGCTGCTGAATCGTCTTGGAATCGAGATACACTATACTACTGATCCCACGGCATTTCAAGATTCCCGCGGGTTTGGAGCGCCGTTTGGCTTAGCTATGGGTGGTACTGGTAGTGGATTCTTTCCGATTGTAAGCAATCCCGGAGACTATGCCTGGGGTCAAGGAGGCCTTGATGATATCATCTCGCAGATGATGGAAATACAAAAGTATGCGAGTCTATGAATATGCTGATTCCAGCTGCTAAGTTAACTAAAAAAAAAAAAAAAAAAAAACTAACAAAATATTCATCACCAACTCAATAGCCGTCAAAATGGCCCTGTTGGCGCATCAGACGAGATTATTGACAGCATCCCTCACCACACTTTGACAGACGAAGAGCTTGGTATACAATCATGACATGATATAAAATAGAGCCTTGTCATGTCTATAAACTGGCAATCACCCATTAATACTTCATCTTCTTGTGGTGCGGTTGTAGAAGCCAAAACTGAATGTAGTGTATGCAAGGATGAGTTCACGAAGGAGGATAATCTCTTACAATTACCTTGCAAACATATCTTTCACGAAGACTGCATCAAGCCCTGGCTCAAAGTCAGTGGGACCTGCCCTACGTGGTATGTCGATTTCTCTTTCCGATTTACAACGCCTCGCAACAATGAAAACAATGGTTAACCTTGCATAATATCACTTACTTTTCTCTTCTCTAAAAAAAAAAGCCGATTTTCATTAGTTGGAGGAAACAATGGTTCGACACAGGGAGATCATCCCTCTGCACCTGGAAACAGAGGAAATGGCAACTCTTCGCAGTCTTCAACGACTAACGAACCAAGGATTCCAGGAGCATTTCCTACCGCTACCACCTCTAACTTTACTCAATCCAACAATAACGTCAACACGTCTTCTTCCAATCCTGCTACGACTACAACAACTGGCCACTCTCTTGTGATAGAGCCCCTAGATTAAGCTTTTGGTGCTTCCTAAAGGGCTATAATAAATTGAGTTCTTCAGTATGCAAATGCTCAAATCCTTTGGTGGTTTTAGTATTGAGAATCTCTTCCTGTCACGTAAAAAGGCTGAGGGAAATGAGAGGAAACCTCTTACTGTTGTTCTGGTTAGAGATGCCAAGAGGCGTATCAGTCTGGCGTCTGTTTAACCAGGACTTATGAATGTGGTGCCTCGGAAGAAAAAACCCCAAAAAGTTTTTCGTCTGTCATTACCGGGTGAATGATTTTGCGCAGTACAAAAAAAAACGGCCCAATTGGGTCTTCAAACATTTAAAATATATAAATGTACATGTTTCTTGTTTGCCAAGAATGCAAGCTGGCATGTGCTCTGATGGGCGGAGACAAATCCCTGGCGATTATTGTTGAGCAATCGAGACGACCAGGGTGATGATGACGCTATCCATTCCATATTGTCAATGGGCAAAGCACCAAAAGTCTTGAAAAGGGACTTTCTGTCAAAACCACTTTTTTTTGTTACTCTCTCTTTCCCTTTTGACTCATTCGTTCCTCATTGGATCAGTTTTTACTCCTCATCCTCCTTCATTCTTTGCAAACTTGCAGACATATTTCTAATTTTCGAAACTCTATTTACAAAAGGCTCCGCTAAAGCCATGTCTATGCCTAATGAAGCCCATGAGGGTGTCCACTTGGTTATCTTACACCACGGTCTTTGGGGCAACAAGGGACATCTTAAATTTATTGCGCAGCAGTTCAAAAAGCGATTTGGTGATCGCATCCTTGTCGTATGTTCTTTTTTTATCAATTCCATTAAATTTTGTCGAAGAAAACGACGTTAGTCTTGACTCTGATGACTTCTTTTCAAAAATCTTTAGTATCGAGCAGAATCAAACGAATCCTCTTTGACGTATGATGGTATTGACATTTGTGGACAGCGTGCTGTTCAAGAGATCCATGAGGTAGTTCGTGTGATTGAGGCAGGGGGCAATATCTCTGAGCTGCAAGGGCGGAAGAATAAGGGCAAGAAGAAAGCCAACAGTAAATCAAAGACCAACACCACCCATAACAAGAAAATGGATGACAAAAAGATTTCATCAATAGCACCATCGTCTGACTTGTCTTTGGATTCCAGTTCCGAGAGTAACAACAGTCAGCAAATCCCTCCATCAGCAGAGAGAAATAATAACGCAAGCAGTGAAACCCAACAAAGAAAAAAAGTCACACAATTATCTTTTTTAGGCTATTCGCTTGGAGGGCTTATCGGTCGTTTTGCAATAGGCTTATTGGCCATGGAAAAATTCTTTGATCCTTTAGAAGAAGGTGGACGAGGTATACAGCCGATGTATTTTGTGACAATGGCTACACCACACTTGGGAATCCGCATGCCTCCAAAGTCTATTTGGTCTAAAATGTTTAACTACTTAAGCTCAAGAATGTTAAGCCGAACAGGTAAGAAACTAAAAAAAAAAAAAAAAAAAAAAAAGTTAATGTTCTATTAAATATGGTCAAGGGGTGATAAAAATAAAGAAGCATTTAAATGTTGCTTTGAAATATTTAGGTGAACAAATGCAACTGATTGACGATTATGTAAACCGTAAGCCATTGTTGTTGGTGATGTCCGAACCAGAGAGCGTGTTTGTAAAGGCGTTAGCACGTTTCAAGAGAAGAGCACTTTATTGTAACATTAGAAACGACCGATCGGTACCTTTCTGGACTGCAAGCTTCTCTGATGCAGATCCTTTTCAAGAACTGGAAGCTATGGAAATGTATGCAAAGAAAAGTAAAACAAAGAATGATAGCAATGGTTTCGTTTGCCATTTTTCTTTTTCTAATTTTTATCTCTCATGCCAACAATAGCCAATATGATTCTGGCTATTCTTCTTTGATCGAATCCTTTGAACACCTCGATATGGAAACATTAGAGCGAATGAAACAGGAACGTGAAGAATCTTTAAAGTCAGCTTCATTTATTCAGAGGACTTCACAAAAGCTTACTAAAATTCCTTGGAAAAAGTATGCGCTTTATGGACTTCTCGGTCCCCTTCTGATCCCTCTTTGGATCGTATTCGCGAGCACTACGATCGGTCTTCAGGGTTTGACTTCAAGAAAAAGGACTAAGAATATGGTTACGTCCAATGAAGCTTTGCAACGTATCCGCGAGCGAGCCTCTGCAGTAACGCTTGAACAATACCGTGATGATGATGCAACCGGTATCCAAGATGATGTTCAAGACTTGTCTAAAGCCATCGACATCAACAGCACTAGCGTTGATGATAACGCTAAGTCTGCTAAAGATGATACCAGGCAGGAGCATAATGTTGTCTCTGTCGTTGAAGACGTTCCATCATCTTCGTCGTCTATTTCTTCTTCTAGGGAAGTTTCAGCGCTGATATCATATTCGTATCCAGACCTTAAATCTATTCGTCCTTTGGCTCTGTTACCTGTACAGGTCGAGATTTCACGTAATTTGAACAAGCTGGAGTGGAAAAAGAACATTGTGCATATCGAAGGATGGAACTCACATGCGTCAATTGTGGTACGTGAGAAACGGTTCTCTAATGATGGTGGCGTTGCAGCAGTGCAGCATGCGGTCGATATGTTCAAAGAGGACGGTGAGGATGAATAGAACAGCTAAGCAACTATGAATTTGGGCTATAAACCCAGTGAGAGTGAGCGAATTATTGACAAATAAAGATAACTTTTCGTATGATGCATAAAGTTTCGTCATGGGCATGAAATTGATTCATGCATTACATCTGTTTGACAGCCTGTCTTATTATTTGATTTAAGAGAGAGGTCCGTTCGCACATCACCTACACCTTTTCTCGTCCTATTTCTTCGCTTTCTTTTCTTCTTCGCCTTGCTCTTTGAACACCACCTTCTCACATTCCTTCATAGTATATATTTTTGTCCTTTCACGAAAAAAAACACATCCATATTCATACACGTATTCCATACCAATTATGCGCCTGCTCAATCCTTCCTTGGCGTTGCTCCTGCTAATACTACCCTTGGATGACCTCTGGATTGAACCAGTCCAGGCATCGTTCTTTTCCTCTGTCTCCAAGTCAGACAACTCCATCACCTGTGGCACGTCTCACTCTCCATGCCCTGTTACTGCTCCTTGTTGTAACAGTAAGTTATTATTATTATTATTAATGCTATTATTTTTTGTTCGGCTGCGGAATTGATTGATAGCAAAAGCAAGCATGATGAAGTTTTTGTATCTAATACATGCTAATATACTCCTTTTCAAAAAATAAAAGATGGAGTCTGTCAAAAGACATCGTATGAAGCCTGTTCCATCGCACTGGGCTGTGAACCTGAGTTTTCACATCCACAAAAGGACACCTCATCACACTCTTCTAAAAAATCTTCTGGAGATGACTATCAGCCCCAGAATCCACAGAGCTGCTTCCCTTTACCGGTTTGTCGACCCTTGACTGAGAAATTTAAGAGTAACCAGCCTGACAAGAAAGGCCTGCATCTACCCTTGATCCCTAAACAAAACTTTTCAGGGAATCCAGATCAAGCCCATTGGACCTCAGATTTCGATTATATTGCGCCTTACGCACAAGTAGATCCCAAACAAAAGAAGCTGCTCTTGACCGCTAGGAGGTACTTTATTTTATTATTTCCTTTTTTTAATTATTTTCTTTTTTTTATTTACTTTTTTTTATTATTTTCCTTATTCTTTCTCGAGGAAAGAGGAGAGTTGGTATCATTGGTAATAACGATCTAATATACTGCTCTTTGTTATCATCTTTTGGTGTTAATTTAAAATAGAGACGCAGTCAAGACCCAAAGTGGAGGTGGATTTGGGGCGACAGTGTCATCGACGCGTTGGAACAGGTATGGAACTTTTGCTGCCAAATTCAAGTCCGGCGCGACGGGTCCAGGTATTGTTACTGCCATGATGCTTTCGAACCCTATTCTTGGAGAAGAAATCACTATCGAGGTCACGGGTCGTGATCCCAAGACTGTTATTACGGATTTTTATCGCCATTCTGCTCAAAGGAGTCATCCATCGTCTTCATCATCCTCATGGTTGCCTTCGTTCAAGTCTGTGACCCCTTCACTCGATGGTCTCCGAATCCGGACACGAAGATTCAAGGATATGATCTTACCTGGTGGTGGCACGAAGACCCGAAAGAATAAGGCACTCACTACAGATGTAGTGGTCGTTCAGCATAGTGATGCTGAAGATGATGATATTTCGAAGCATGAGGATGAGATCGACGATGGCTCACTAGAGGAGTCTCATCCGCTGAAGAAGTCTGCCACAGAGAACGAGCTTGTTTACAAGATTGAGTGGACTCCAGAGCGTATCCGATGGTCCGTCGATGGACATGTTCTTCGAACCCTCACAGCCAAAGATTTGAAGGCTGAACGCGGCTATGGTTTGCCGTCTCATCCAATGCTCCTCCAGTTCACGATTTGGGATGCTGGTTATAATCAAGAGACAGAGGCTTGGTCTGGTGGAAAGACTGACTATGGTGAAAAGGATGAGAAGGAGTACACAACATCTATTGATTGGATTGAGGTCTCATGCCAGGATCGTAAGGAACATAAGCGCACTCCTTGGCCCGGCAAAGAAGCCGCGAAGCGACTAGAACAAGCTGAAAAGGAGGCAAAGATTGAGCGAGAAACCAGAGAGAAGGAAGAGAAACAAAGACAAGCTGAGGAAGAAAAGAAGAGAAAGGAAAGCGAAAAGAAGCAAAAGAAGGCTGCTAAAGCAGAGAAGAAATCGGCCAGAAAGGAAGCAGAAAAGGCTGGTGGTGGTTGGATCTTTGGTCGCAACAAAGTAAGCAAGGAAGAGAAGGAGCAAAAGCTTACACAGAAAAGATCGTTGTTTGGTTGGGGAAGCAGCAGCAGCAGCAACAACCGTCGCAGCAGTAATAATGCCACTAGTATCAAATCCCATGGAGAAAAACCAGAAGGATTTGTAGCTCGGTTTGTTGATTCTGCCGTATCACACCTGCTTCGATGGGTCATCATCTTAGTTATCCTTACAGGCAGCGCTTCCTATTTGACGGAGCCTCTTGAAGTTCAGAAGCAACGTCAGCAGCAAGCCTATTATGCTACAATGAAGCAATAAGTGGGACGTTTTCTCTTTTACTCCTTTATTCACAAATGAAACACGAACAGTTGTCGGAAACTAAAAGCCAAGCATAGCAAGCATTGCTTTTTTTCCTTTTTTTTTTTTTTTTTTTTTTTGAAACAAGCTTATCTACAAGTTACATAAATAAAATAAAAAAATAAAAAAAAAAAATAAAGTTTATTCGCGATTGTGCTTGTCTATAAATTATGATACACATGTTGCCTCAGAAAAAAAAAGCAAGGACTGTGTCCAATTTGTCTTACAAGTTGCTAATCCAAAATATATTAGGACCTCTAATTTGATAAGAAGAGCAAGCGATGCTATCCTTCTTATTCGAGTGGAAATGTCAATGTAATGATCAAGGAATTGTGTCCATGTCATCAGAAATACTAAAGTTTCTGTTAAATTCTTGACGGTCGACACCAAACTTGTTCACGCAGTACGATTGGAATGCAAAAATATTTTCTTTCAAAAGTTGTAGACCATAATTCAAATATTACTGTTAGACCAAGTGACGAATAACCTCGAACGATTTGATCCTAATCTGCCTTTGAAAAAAAAAAAAAAAAAAAAAAAAAAAAAAAAAGGTAAACTGCAAGGAGCATTACCTGTCCACCGATTTGCAGCATCCTTGGCTATTTGTGAATATTTTTCTAAAAATGATATAGCGCAAGAGAGCCACAATGGTCAACGCGCGTCCAAACAAGATAAGGTTTCATTGAACAGGTTCAGTTGGATCGGGTATTTCCTCGACAATCATTATGATTCGTACTTTGCCCCTCCAAAAGAATGGGATCATTGTCACTGTACTGTTTAAGCTCCTGCTGAAGCTCATGATTATGTGCTTCTGCTTCTGCAAGTTTTCTCATTAGTTCCTGCCGTTGATCCTAAATGATAATGAGAGCATGAAGCAGCAGACAAATGCCTTTAGATTTTTGTCCGCTTCCACTAACAAAACTGTCACTATCCAGATACGTGTAAGATACAAATTCGACGTAATTAAGCCTTACACTATCTTCACGTCCACTAGATAACTGTCGGATATTTTCCTCTAATACTGCATTTGCAGCCTCTAATCTCTGTAGCTCCTCCTGTAGGCTCTGCAACTTCCCTTTCTTCTACTCTAGCAGAGAATTTTGCAACGACGTTAAACAACAACGTAATATCACGCTAAACATGGCCATTTAATCATAAGCATGAGCATAACCAGGGCCCTAGCCATAAACATAAGTACAACCATATAGAGCTTTAGCGCATACCGATTGTTGAACTGCGCTTGGAAAGGACCAATAATAATTGGAGGTTCCAATCTTTTCCACTGTGACGAGTCCATCATCCACAAGAGATTGAAGCACGTCTTTAACAGACTGCTGAACTAAATCAAAGTTCAAAAAGCATGATTAAAGTCTTGATGAGAATCATTATATTATGTGCATACAGTTAGTGAGAGCTCATAGAACATGTGGCCCCTACCAATTCCTTTTAATTTCGGGGCGGTCTTTTCTAGTTCCTGAAGTTTATGAAAGGTCCCCTAAAAAAAATGCAAAACAACACAAGAGAGCAAAAAAAAAAAAAAAAAAAAAAAAAAAAAAGCTGATCCTTATACGGTTCATTGTTTCCTGTCATGCCATAGTCTATGGTACAATATCTCTCGAGCGATAAGGCAGGTCAAAAAAAAAAAAAAAAAAAACTATTGGGCTATTGCACTGCTGTTTTATTGTCCTAATGATCTTACGGATTCATGAAAGAGCTCCAATAGTTTTGTTCGCTTTTCAGCTGTTGAAAGGCCTTTGCGTGACTATGGTCGATAGAAGACTTTTATTTAGTGATATTTTACTTGACGCATTTTACTGCTTACTATTTTTAAGGAGCACGAAAGAAGTACTGAAAGCTGCATGATCGGTACTTACCATAGTTTGAATAGGTGAAGAGGTATTGAGGAAAGTGAAATTGAATGAGAATAAGTAGTTGGTCTGAAATGATTTTAAAATGAATGCAGAAAAAAGAATTGAAGTTCAAAGTCAAAGTCAGAGTCAGAGTCAAATGATTTTTTTTTTTTGGTGGCAAAAAAAAAAAACAGAAAGAGACGGGTGCACAACCAATTCAAGATGATGAATGACTTCCCACTATCCTGGGTATCCCTCATGTCACATCACTAAACTTGAGATTAAGAATGCTTAGATTTTGACTGAGGAGATGAATGTCACTAAAAAATCCATTTCAAGGATTCTGATAAGGTCCGTTGTCGATATTTTGATGTGTGCCCCAACCCAAAATAATGCATCATGTTTGATAAACAAACAGTCAAACAACGGTATCTCCTTGATGTCATGAAATGCAACTTGTAATGATAGTACAGAGCAAGGCTATCATTTAGTGTAAATGAATTAAAAAGAGTTGGATGACAACAAACACGAACCAATAACCTTGTTTGGGTCTCATAATTTTATGCCATCATCAACCCTGGGCCCTGTCCCATTTGTCCTGTGTCTGTGTGCGTGGGATGGTTTTTTTTTGAAGATGATGCGCACAAAAAGCTCTCAGGTGAGAATATTTTCATCCCTTTATAAATATACTATGCCAAACTGGAGTCGTTCGTCGTGGTTCGTCGTGATCCTGTGTTTGTTGATGTTTAAATTTGCATAAGTAACACGCGTCTTCAAACAGATATGATGTGCATTGCGACATTGCATTGTGTAGAGAACGAGAACGTGTGTTGTGTGCATTTTGTTTACTTGTACATCCTGCCATGATTGACACTCGTGTCTTTGTGTCTTATATTGAAGCCAACCTTTCTCCTTTTTCTCTTGGTCTCATCTCTTCTTTTTTTCTTTTTCTTTCAATTCCATTTGCCATTTCATTCTCTTCTCATTCTCATCCGCATTCTCCTCATTTCAAGCTCTTCTGTTTTTTGTTTTGCTTTTGTAGCCAGACGCGCTTTTATTTTTACTTTCTTATCCTTGTATTTGTTCATTTGGCTCTCATAATTTTTTATTTCCATCAATCTCTCACTTGTTCAGGACAGGGTCATAAACCAATAGAGCGTTCATTAAGTGGGAAAGATTACACAGACACTCAATTTCTCTTCTCCACACTTTACGTGTTCAAAAAGCTCATATCTCTTATTGCTTTGCCCATTTTTTTTTTCCTTCTTTCTTTCCTTCTTCCTTAGCATCTCCCTTCTCATTCGGCTCTCCTTTACATTCGTTTCTTATATGCTTCTTCTGTCCATCTTGGACAAAGCATTTCTCCGCTCTACTTCCTTAATATTTTCGTGTTCACTATTCCTTTTGTACTTTATTTTTATTTTTGCTCACTCATCTTGTACATATACCAATACCAGACACATATTCTATTCACATCTACTCTTTCACTCGCACACATATCCACATTTTACATAATGCCTCTTGCGCGCTGGGCCTTTAATATACGTCAACCGCTGTTGCTGGAAAACATCGAACCCCTTGTCACCTCACTCACAGATGATGACAACCACGGACGGATAATTGTCCCAGTCTCAAATTTACTCAACTACCTCCCAAAAGTAGAAAGTGATACGATACGTCAACTTCATTTAGAAGACGACATGAGACGAGCCTTAGTTGCACGTCTAATGATCCATGCCTTTTTTACTGCTCATCATCACTGTCAATGGGAGGATTTAGTCTTTGACGACTCTGAAAGTACAAGACCAGTAGTGGTAATGTAAATTTTTTTTTTTCTATACCATCCCTATTCTTGCTATGCCCCATGTGGTGGAATTGGAGTTAATCATACTTCGCTTCTTCAGATAAGAAAAAAAAGTTAAAGGGATACTTTGTGCAACTGCACACAGCCCATATGCACAATGCAATAATAGACAATGCAACGTTTAATGTCTGAATATTTATGGAAATGGCGTCAAAAAAAAAATAAAAAAAAATAAAAAAAGGACCATGGGTTTTTTCTATTTGATTTCCACTAGTGGCTAATTGCCATTGTGCCTGTAATCATCTCCCGATTCTTTTGCCTTATCTGCCACCACTCTTGAACACATGCTTCGATTGAGGCAACTAAAAATATCATTCTTGTTCGACGCAGGGCTCGATCCATCTATCTACACTACTCATATCTTAACATCGTAATTCGTTCCACTTCATACCATATACCCTGCGCTTCGCACCTCCCTGTTCCACTAGCGCATTTCTTTACTCGTGTTTCTCAGTTGCTAACGCTCCACATGGTCCGCTTGGTGCATTATATAAATAGCTATCACCGGAGTACCTAAAGAATGTCAGCTTCAACATCTCATATCATGGAGACTGGGTTATCCTTGTTGGTGAAACAGAATCAACCTCTGGTAGTCCGGTCCTCTTGGGAGTTGATGTCATGGACTTCCAGGAACAAGTTCCAGGAGAATCATTCGAGTCTTTTTCGTCTTGTTTTCAGGACCAGGTACGTCTATTTTCTCTTTTTTAAAAAAAGATAAAATAAAGGAAAGCTTTTTATTCTATAATTGAGTTAATGGTGGAGCACATCAAAGTATAAAAGATTCTAGCTAAAATCTGTTGCCAAGCCGTGAAGACCCCATCTGTATATTGTGCATAATATATATTTTGTATTTTTATTTTTATTTTTATTTTATTTTTTGTTAAAGTCTAACAAAGACTGTTTTCTTCTTAAAAGCCGTGCATCAATGTCAAAGTAAAAAGAAAAAAACTTCCTCAACTTTTCAGGCAAATGCCTATGTCGTCATTGTGATTCTCATTGTTGGATAACAATCATCCCAGGAGTCTAGACGACATGTTTGTGTAACATTGTTCATATTATAGGGTGTTCTGGCAATTACAGCTTTCTTCCTTATTTCTCCTTTCCCCCAAGTGCTTTGCATCATATCTGTAGGATACACGTGATATAGTATTGATATTAACGATCCATATTTCTTTATGTAATCTCATCAACTTCAAGTTTACTGAGAAGGAGATCACTTTCATGGCCGAAGCCTCTGCCGAGGGTACGCAACCCTGTACCGAGACTCAATTAAAGCGATTCTATCGCTTGTGGTGTCTTAAGGAGTCTACAATAAAAGCACTCGATGTTCGGCCGGATTTTGACCTTAAGACAATCGAATTCGTTATTCATGACGAAGAGGAAACTGAGAAGGTAAAAAGAGAAAAGAAGAGGAACAAGGGATTCACGTTCGTACAGCTTGTTGCGTTTTGACAAACCATTACCGCCTCTGGCACTTCCCCTTGCTCCAAAGTGCTTAAAAAAAAGCCACGTATCCATACCCATTACTATTTCATAGTCTCTTCTAAAGACGAAGCCTGGGTTCTTTAAATGGGTCACTACCCTCTGGCCCTTCCCATTCCTGGCTCGATTCTTTTTACAAAGAAAACAGAAATGGCTTTGTTATTGAATTAGATATAGACTTTACTTTTTCATCATGACTTTCTATTTCCAGTGGTCTATCTCTTACTTTTTTTTCTTCTTTTTTTTTTTTTTTAGCCTATCTTATCAACAGTGATAGAAGTACATGAACCAAAGCCAGAACAGCTCCCGGAAGAAGGTTGGGCCTTTGAGGAGGCACTATTGGATGCGGATCATTGCTATGCAATTGCAGCACAATCTCTGATGGAGAAGGCAATCCTGGATGGATCCGAGATCCGCCGGTTCGATTGGAAGGAGCTTCTCAAGGACGCAGTCCCATACCCTGCATAACTCATAGTTCATTAACTGTATCATACCAGTTCTTTTTCCTTTCTTTTTTTTCCTTTCTTACTGGCCCTTGTACTCGTACATTTTTTTACATTCATAATCTCATTCATTTGTTCATGATTTTGACATGGGTTATGCCATTTGGGGGGCTGTAAAATGGATTCATGTCAGGGCTGTCGAGTCGCCAACGCTTTCAGACAAAGAGAAATCAAGATTAACTTTTTTTTCTCTTGTATAAATGACTTTTGTATAATAAAGCTTCAGCTATCTAAAGACTATTTCTTCTGATTCTGGCTCCATTCCTCAATACTCAATTCCAGAACCACTCTCTCTCCCATCCATTCAGGAGTGCGACCAATTTGACGGAAGCCAAATCTGTGGAACAATCTCAGAGCGGGAACCTGGAATGCTTGTAACACGACCTTGACTGTCTTGATCTTGTTCTTTCTGCTATTGCTGTTCTCAATTCTATTATAGCTATCTGTCAATTGCTCCATTGCAGCCTTGAGGAGTAGGGCACCACAACCCTTGCGTTGATAATTTTCTTGAACAACCCAACAGACTAACTGAGCCTCACGATGGGATATATCCACCAGGGCACCAATGCATCCAATGGCCTCCTCATTTTTCTGCAGTACCCAAAACTTGTTGTCCTTGCGTACATCATTGATCGCTGCAACTGGCACGGATGCTGCTGTAGTGGCGGCTGAAGAGGATATTCTAGATGTAGATCGCCTCTGGACAGTCCGGACATTCACATCTGAAGTAGATACTTCAAAATAATCATCCTCCTTAGTATACTCTGATAAATTTAATTCTTTCTTATGTTTTTGCTGCTGCTGCTGTCCATGTCCCTGTTCCTGTTCTTGTTCCTGTTCCTGTTCCTGTTCCTGAGTTTGGTCTTGGTCCTCAAACAGGTTCAGTTTGCCCATTACTTCAGGTCCAGGTGCTTGTGATGTGGCGTCGTACAACAGTGAAAGGAACAAGATTCCCTGTGCGAGGATGATAGAGCCAGCAAAGATTGTGAGCACTTCAAGGATATCTAGGAGCTGAGTCCGACGATATTTCAAAATCGCAGTCGAAATGGCTGTCCAGAGGATCAAGATTATAGGACGAAGCCGAAGAAAATTGAACAGGGCGGGAACAGACCGCATATGTGCGTCTAATATCAGTTGGGCCACTCCTGCCCGGTTCCTGGATGTCAACATCTGAACTCTCAAGGGAAATGAAGATGAAGGAGAGGACATCCTTGTTCGTTTTAAGTTCTCTTCACAAAAATAAATAAAATAAAAAGGAGAGCGTAAGTGGGCAAGAGGGATGAGGAATGAGAGAAAAAGAGATGAGAGGTGAGATGACCAAGAGGAACGAGGCACTCTCCACAAATGCTCGTTCTAAGGTCAAGTGAACTTTAAACTCAATGTTTACACACACGTTATGACAAGAAAAGGCTATTTGTCCAAAACCAATCAATCACAAAGTCAAAATGAAAATTTTGCCCACGACGACTTCCAAAAAACTGGCTCGCACCCACACAGAGAACACAAAAAAGAAAACATCAAAGTACTACTACAAACTTTGTTTATTCAAGTCTGTCAAAGTGCTAATGCTAATGCTAATGCTAATGCTAAAAAAAAAAAAAAAAAAAAAAAAGAATTAGTGAACTATTGAATTGTCAAAAGTATTCCATCAAGCATTGTTCATGTTTATGAATTCAAAAGCTGAAGAGAAGAACATCAAAGAAATGGGATTTAAAGGCCAACCAGCAGTCTAAAAGCTTGATCGGATAAAGAGGCGTATCTCATTATTTTTTAAAAGAAGACAAGGCTCAAACTTGGGGACCATGTCGAGATGAGTAGATCCTCTTCATTCTTTAAAGCGTTTTAAGAGTGCAACTCATACATTGTATGCATATCGCCAAGGCATAACTGTGCTGGAACTTTCCTGAACTTCCCCAGAGATCCGTTACACAGTTAAAATAAACGCAAATCAACTGTGATATATATTATATATATATCATATTATGACATATTTATATATATATCTATGTATATTTGTACATACAAGCTTAATCAACTCCGATATGTTTGGTGGTTATATGGTCCTATCAACCTTTCAATATATAGCATCTGCTCCAATGATGGCTATTTCACTTCAATTTGGCCCCAGATGTATTATCTTTTATAAAAGATGTTGTTAATCTACAACCTGCAGAGTGAGGAGAATGGAGTAGACAATGGTCTTTCCATTGGATGTTCCTGCGTAATTTCCAGACTTATTATGGGACACATATTCTCTTATTTTGTCCCGGAGTTACTTTAGCTCGTATACCATCTGTATTTTCGCTGGCCAAGCTTTCCAAGGAAATCCTCTCTTTTGTATTTTTCAGTAGGTCTAAAAAGAGCTTTTCTCGATTTTCTACCCATTGTTGTGGCAATGAGGTTGGACGCTTTATTTTATTTACTGGTTGAACCATTGAACAAGACTCAACGGAATTTGCTGCGCTGTATATTATACCAAGACAAGACGAACTTGAGTAGGAGATAAGGTAATGATAGAAGACGAGATAAAGCACTAATAACGAATAAAAGCGAGAGTCCAAAAGCACTATTGGTATGTTGAGAAGGATAGGCATCTAGATAAAGGCATATTGGTAATAAGAATAGTAATAATAATAGGATGAAGCCGGTAGAGGAGAAATAAAGCAATTGGTAAGAGTAAGAGGTGGGAGGAACGTTGATGAATTTGATTATGAAGCGCAATGGAAACAAGGTACAGAGCAAGAAATATATAAAACAAAAACCATCTCTTGTCCAAAAATAAAATAAAATAAAAAAAATCCTTCGATGATTTTGATCAAGACCAGACTTTCAAAGTGGTATCCCAGCTTCCAGTGCACATTGCCATACCGTCGCTTGCAACTCCTAGACAGCTAACACGATTCTCATGTCCAGTCAAGACGCCTACACGTTCGCCTCGAAGAGTATCCCAAACATTGCAGTTAAAATCATCATATCCTGCAAACATGAGACGGCCAGAGATCGAGAACGCCACTGAAGTGATACCACAAAGGATATTGTCATGTGTATAAATGTTCATCTCCCGATCTGCACGAAGATCGAATAGACGGCATGATGCATCATCTGATCCTGTTCCAAATGCATCTCCGTTAGGGAAGAACCTAACCGTAGATGATAAAGATGAACGATGTTTGATGTTTAGTCTTTAGATTCTAATTTGATAGGTAGTAATAAACGTAAAAATCATAGTCCTGCCAAAAACTTACTGCACGGCATTGATATCTGACTCGTGACCAGTAAAGGTTTGGACACAGCGTCCTGACCGAATGTCCCATACTTTGGCTGTAGAATCACATGCACCAGAGACAAATAAGCGCTGATCAGGAGAAATCGATAAGCTTTTGAAGAAGAAGAAAAAAGGCATGAACAACCATTTCTAAGGCCATGATAGTAAGGGTTCTCTTTTATGAATGGAGAAGTCAGATGCGTTAATAATGTACACTCTAATACCTCATGACATCGCCTGTGTGGTCGTTAAATTCCATGGTTTTGATGCCAGCATCGACATCCCACAGCATACAGCTCATGTCTCCACTTGAAGTCAGAATCTGCCGGTCATTTAAGAAACGACAGCAGGACAGATATCCAGAATGTGCGCTCAGTTCACGTGCTACCTTGACAGATCCTTCCCGTGTACGGAGGTTGTAAATTGAGCACATGTTGTCAAGTCCACCACATGCGACAAAATTGCCTGTAGGTGCATAAGCACATGTCATTACCCAGGATGAGCGCAAGGGGATGGCATAGACCTTGTTGGTAGTGTAGGCATCCCAGACAATTAGCTTGCCATCCTGTGAGGCCGAGACCAAGTGCCTCTTATCGGTTGCCCAATGCATGGCATAGATTTTTGCCAGATGGCCCTTGAGCACCCTCCGAATGCGCATTCCAATGCGAGTCAAGGGCTCCAGATCTTGAGACATAACTCGTACTATAAATTGCATTATCCATCCCATGGCGATTCAAGACGTGGAGACAGTGATGCGGGCAGAGAGAAAGTCGGGATAGAGCAAAGGGAGCAGAAGGCAAGATAAAGTAGAACAAAATGAGTATAGTATGTAAGTGTCATTAAAAAGAAATATTAAAAGAGGATCATTGCTTGTAGATATTTTATCATGCTATATTCTGTCTCGTCTCCGTTGCTTAACATTGCAAGGTGGCAAGGGCAGGCCAAAAGACAAGAGAGAATCGTTCACTAGTGGACAAGAGACCACTCTTTTTTGTAATTTAACATTGTCAGGTTGTAAAGGAGAAAATTTTTCTGTGAAATAAATACATGTGCATTAACAAAAAAGGTTTGGGCGAAGACCACTTTCCTGTTCTGTAAGCAAAAATTAGACTCTGTAAGGCAATGTGGACCAAGTTACTTACATGACGTGTCATTGAGGGCCTGTTTTTTCTCTCTGATTTTGTCCTTTAGGAACTCGGCTTCTTTGCGCGCATTAGCAATGCGCTCGGCCATATCATTACTCATACTGGTGGTGGTTGTGCGGTAGTATTATGGAATAGATCAAGAAAGACACTAAAAAAAAAAAAAAAAAAAAAAAAATTAGGAAGATTGAAAAGCGGGAATGAAGAACGACAAATAAAGCCGTGCAATTAAGCAGAAGAAAAAAAAAAAAAATAAAAAAAAAAAAAAAAAAAAAAAAAAGAGAAACGACAATATCAGTTGAAGTGGGCGACTTTTTTTTTTTTTTCTTCATTTGATATGAGAGCCTGAAAAATTCAAGATGCAAGGGAAAATAAAAAAAACGTCCAGTCTGTAAACATGCAGAAATAATAAAAGCTTTCTCTTCCTCTCCCCCAAAAAAAGGCGATACGAAATCGGAAAGAGGAAAAGAGAGTATTTGCGAATGTGTATATTTGTCAAAGAAGGTAGACATCGACATTGAAACAGATAGGCATTGACAAACAATGAGAACAAGAAAACAAACAGCAAGGAAAATAATGGCGACTAACAACTTAAAAAAAAAAAAAAAAAAAACAGATGCTACGCTCATCTTCTCTCAGGCCTTGCCGACTAAACATTTGTCTATTTTTTTCTCCACAAATTTTTCTTCAAGCTCACATCAGATTGTAATATTTGTTATATTTCTGATGTGTTTAAATTATTTCCATTTTCCATTGTTCTTTTTCGACAAAGAGTAACATGAACTTGATTGAATAGGATTTGTGATGATTATCATTGGTGATATTTATACATGTTATTTGGGTATAAGGACACCAAGCGCGAAGATTGGAATACATCTTTTTTTTAGTATCAAAAAGAGGAGGACTATGAAATAGGCTCAAATGTACAAGTTGATTGTTTCCAATGTACAGCAAGGATATCATACATACAATAGGAGTTGAATGTAGTTGTCGATGTGTAAAAAAGGTATGATGAAAAAGTAATAAAAGGATGGGAAGGGAATAGTTTTGAATGTATTGCAGTAAAGTTGAATGAGGGAGCAAAAAAGAATGAGATGAGATGGAGATGAGATGTGTATAAAGCTGATTAGAAAGGCGGAAAGAAGAGAGAAAAGGAAAGAGAGTGTGAGGAAGAAGAGAGTATGTGAGGAAGAAGAGAATGAGTGAGGAAGAGGAGAGAGAAAGAGAGAGAGAGAAATGTTTGGAGACAAATGAGACGAACAATAAGCGGGAAAAATAAAAAGGAAAAAGAGATGAATAAAAAAGGGGGGAAGAAAAAAAGGTGGAGAAGAGTACAAAAAGGACAATTGGGCACGACAACGAGGACTATTTATTTTGATTTGATTTGCATTTGGATTGTCTTTCTATCCTATCCTCTGTCTTCATCCGGAGACAGCCTTCCCCATCACTGATCCTGACCACACCCAAAGGCAGTGCAGTCCCAATTGAATTGACAAAGCAGACGCGACATCCAACATTCCAATCGTAAAAAAAAAATTGAACCGTTGCGAAAACGGTCCCCTTCCTCCTTTCCCTCCCCCTTTTTTTTCTTACATTGGCAGATCTAGTAATCAAAATCAATCAAAAGGAGGGGAAAAAAAAAAAAAAAAGAGAGAGATAGAGAAGAGAGAGAGCAGCATTAGATCTAAAGGTTGCTTTGCAAGTGCTCTGCAGTCTGCACAACAATTGGTAAACAAGAGAGCATGGTTGAAAAATAAAATCAGAAGCGAGGGGTTTGCCTGTCAAAGTACGGAGATTTTGCGCAGACGGACATTGTATGATTTTCTTGCAGCTAAAGGGGTTCCGGCATACATAAAAAGAGAAAAAGAGAAAGAGACCGAGACTGGGCAGACAACAGCCATTGTAAAACGGAGAGAGAAGAAAACAAAAAACCGTAAAAAAGGCAAATCCTCTTCAATCATTGATTGTTTCATCAAGGACGTCTTCAACTGACATAGCCATCAATAATTGGATCATGTTACATTTTTGGACACGTCAAAAAAAAAAGCCAAAAAACTTTGTATGCACCGCAGAGGTTGTCAGTCAATGTAACGGACATCTGCGTGTGCACCAAGAAACTGCCTTGAGAAACACGTCCTTCTTATCGAGTGTCTCTGAATTTTGAAACGCGTCATGGCCACTAAAGTAGGAAAAATAAAAAAGACAAACAACGATTAAAGAATTCATTATCAAACATTCCATTCACTTTTTTTTTTTTTTTTTTTTTTTTTTGCTTATCATAAGGCAGACGGACAACTTGATCGTCTATCGCCTAACCTTCATAGACATATTAAAGTAATCACCCTTCTATCATTGATTAGTCTTCTATCAGAGAGAAACCTAGCATCCCGAACCACTGAAATCAATAGGCCTTTGTTTGACCACTTGTTTTTCTCACTATTGTCCTAGAGTAGCCGCAGCCGTAGCCGCAGCAATTTTACTCAAAGCAAATATTAACCCAACTCCAAAAAAAAAAAAAAAAAAAAAAAAACTATTTCTTTACCGCCCCACACTGACAATAGATTCAATTCAGTTCTGACCAAACATTACAATTTCAAATGGATCCCGAGGCATTCTTCGGTAAATTGCTTGGAATTACAAAACAATTTAATCATAAAAAAAAAATAATCGATGCTTCAAAATCTCGCTGACAATTTGTAATCGCATGCCATTGTCTTTCAGCCCACCAAGAGAAACTAGTGCAGGAGGAGCGTGATTTCGAACTGTTAGAGATCCAAAGGATCTTTGAAGCATGCACTCCAGCCCAATTAGCAAAGAAGGGGCTTGCCCTACTGGGTTTAACCGTTGTAAACATTAAAACTGGGGCTGGAGGCAAAAGGTACGAATAACTATTATGACTAACGGCCACATTACCAACTAGTATCTTAATACAAGCACAGCCTCGACTAACTATGTTCTGTTGATATTGGGTAAGCAAGCTTAGTAGATCTTGAACTTTCTCATGCAACTTCAACCAGTCCAGCTTTACCATCCCATAAGATGAGAGTGGGGGATATTGTCGCTCTAGAAGAGCACGGTACTGGAAGCAAAGGCAAACCCATGAAGGCTAGCTGGAAACCAAAATTAGAAGGCGTTGTTTTTCGAATCACAGAAACAACCATTGTGGTTGCAATCAAATCCAAAAAGGAAGGAGAGAATGAAGAAGAGATACCGAAGGAAGTTCAGGAGCGATGTCGATTGTATGCTAAAATGGTTATCTTTCATTGTTATTTTTTTTTGTTCTGACCTTCTTTTTAAAATAATGAAGAATATGCTACTGAGTAAATCACTGCCCTGGAAACCATTAGGATCAAGTTGGCAAACAATGTCACTTATGAGAGGTAATCATTTGAAAAGGACGACGTGAACGCTCAGACCAATTTGATTACACAACTGATACCTTTTTTTTTTTTTTTTTTTTTTTTTTTTTGCCAAACTTTACCGGTGTATTAAGGATGATTTCACAGATGAAGTTCCTGAAAGACGCTCTGTCCCAGGTCTCAACCAATAGCCTACCACTACCACTCATAAACGTGCTATTTGGCCGACAAAATCCAACCTTTGATGACGCTTGGTCAGATTTGCAAAAAATTCAATTCTTGGATCCCATGTTAAATCCATCTCAACAAGAGGCTGTGCGATTTGCGCTTGCAGCAGAACAGGTTGCTTTGATTCATGGACCTCCAGGTACAGGAAAGACTTTCACGCTCGTGGAACTGGTCCGGCAATTCGTCTTGCAGAAGAAGCGGGTCCTGGTATGTGGACCTTCAAATATTAGTGTCGGTAGGTGGCTATTACATAGATTATACAATAATCTTGATAATTGAGGCTGGAAAATTGCGCAATAATGCCATAGGATAACCGCTCTATATTAATACTCGCATTGTATGCCTATTAGACAATTTGGTGGAGCGGTTATCCGCTTATCGACTCAACATTGTCCGAGTAGGCCACCCAGCTCGTGTACTACCTAGCGTATTGGACCATTCACTTGATGTACTTTCAAGAACAAGTGATCAAGGAAGACTTGTGAACGACATCCGTGTGGAACTCGATGAGACTTTTCAAAAAATCCAGAAATGCAAATTTCGTTCCGAGCGCAAACAACTCTTTCAGGAGGTTAAGCAGCTGCGAAAGGACTTTAGAACACGTGAAAAATTGGTGGTTAAAGAGCTAGTCCAGGGTGCCAGCGTAGTTCTAAGCACGTTAAACGGGTGTGCAGCTAAACCACTCTGGGGAGAAAAATTCGATATCGTTATTATTGATGAAGCTACACAGGCACTGGAAGGTAAAGATGGCACCGATTTCTGTGCGTATAGTTAAAAAAAAAAAAAAAAAAAAAAAAAAAAAAAAGATGGTCTGCTTATCTTCCTGTTTATCAATCATACTAAGAGGCTTTTTGCATCCTACAATCGCATTAATTGCTTTTTGAACTTAACGATCAATTGACAGCGGTAAATAACTTTTATGTATTTTTAATCCTTAACAATCTACAATGCAATAACATTAAAAACGCCTTTTATTACTAGGTATTTACCCCTGCATTTTACATTAATCGTAGGAATGTTGGATTGCAATATCAAAAGGCGCTAAAGTAGTTTTGGCAGGAGATCACTTGCAATTACCACCAACAATCATTTCAGAGGGCATCAGTCTCTCGTCCATCCTAGCAGCGGAGACTCTCTCACTTACAAAGGAGCTTAAATTACAGAGGGATAGGGCTGTTAGAGTAGGGGCATCTGCCTCCTTTGAGGTTCCTGCATTAGATATTGAGAAAATTGCAAAGGATAGCGATTATTCATCATTTTTGCTTTCAACTACAATGTTTGCTCGACTACTGGGCTGCTTCCCAAAGGATGACTCTAAGCTAATCAAAAGGACACTCGTTATACAGTACCGGATGCACGAGGATATCATGACTTTCTCAAGTCAAAAACTGTATCAAAATTTGTTGATCGCGGACGAATCATGTCGCAAGTGGCTACTGAAAGATTTACCAGAGGTGAAGAGACTGAGGGTGTCATCTGACGAAGAAAAAGACACAGATCATGCGCTCGTTTTCCTAGATACCAGTATGGCAGGTATGCCTGAAGAGACCGAAAATCAAGAGAACAGCGGTGCGACTGCTTCCTCTCCCAGTAGTGGTATAGATGATAGTAAGCTCAATCGAGGTGAAGCTGCGACTGTGGTAGACTATGTCAGGAGCCTAATTCATTCTGGGGTTTCTGCTAAAGATATTGCCATCATTACACCCTATAGTGCTCAGGTGAGAAAATGCAGTAATGTGATCCACCTTCCTGTCATTATTATTACTACTATAAATGACATTAATGTCACTATAACCCGGTATCTGCATAGAATGCCTTGTTGCGGCAGCTGCTTAGAGATGACTACCCTGATATTGAGATAGGAACCGTGGATGGCTTCCAGGGTCGTGAGAAACAAGCGGTCATATTGACACTTGTTCGTTCCAATGACTCTGGAGACGTCGGATTTCTCTCTGACAGAAGACGACTTAACGGTACACAGAGCAGTTGCTCTTGAAATGTCTATGGTTATGCAGACTAGCGATAGGCGGCTGCAGATGTCTGTTTAAGTAAAAAAAGGAGCTATATTTCTCATCATATGTTTGTCTTTTTATTTTCTCTTGCTGTATCCTACTTTAGTGGCCATGACGCGTTCTAAGAGACAGTTGTGTGTAGTTGGAGATTCCGAGACTCTAGGCAAGAAGGACGCGTTTCTCAAGGCATGGATGGAATTCCTTAGTGATCATGCAGATGTCCGTTACATTGACTGATAAAAAGGACAAATGTTACGTTATTAAAATATTAAAATAAAATAAAAGGTTGGAAAAGTGGGGTTGATTCTCTTTTTTTTTTTTTTGCATTTACTCCCAAAATAATGGCTATCCCGGTAAAAGGGCGAGCCGCCCCGAATCCTCATTGTTCTGATTGTTGATGTATTTACTGATGGAGGCTAAGGTAGAGGGGTTAAAGAAGAAGGCATTGATGGATAGTGAGCATTTGAAGTTAGACACACCATGCAAAGGATTCTGAACGGCTACCCATCTTCAAATGTACCAGGTTATATACTAGTTCACTTTCTTGGCAAAGCAGGAATCATGAACTCAGGTCTTATACCAGTCTCTGGAATTCACAGTTTTATTATTATTATTATTATTATTATTATTATTATTATTATTATTATTATTATTATTTCATCCTACTACGGACTTCTGAACGTCAGAAATCTATGCACAAGTACTGAAGCTTCTATAAAATGGGATAGGTGCAAAACATTAAAAAGGTGTGCGGAGGAAAAGTAAGCCTAAAGCGCTATTTCATTGAAATTTGTCAGCCATTAAAATAAATAAATAAGCAAAAGACTTGAATGGGAACAGTCTGCGTTCCCAATAGCTCGTCACTGTTGTGTGAATAGCGGATATGGATTGTTAGCATGGTGCGTAATGGATCATATACCCTCTTGATACTTGAATGGGTAAAGAAGCCTGAATATGCAGGCACCTAGGGAAAGGCAAGCCCTGGATGTCCTTTGTGCAAGCCATGCGGATGCAAAAGGCAAAAGTGGGAAATAAAGATAACAAATTAAAGCAATAGTGGATCCAATACACAATGAAGACCACACAAACGCACATCAGTTTTTTTTTTCTTTTTTTTTTTCGCTTCTGCAAGGATAAGGGCCAAGGGTGGGAGTGCTTTGGTACTTTGTTGCATTGTTTGGCAAATATCTAACTTTAGCAAAGGAATGGTGTTCGTGAGGGTGGCATGCATATCCTAAACAGCTCAGTCTGCGAAAATAAAATGATCCCTTTTACCTAAAGCTCTTTATCTCCCTATTTCATGCCCTCTTCGGTGTTCATGTTTCTCCCCTTTGTTATTATCCGGCTGATTATTCATGCTCTTTCTTTCTTTTTTCTTTTTTTTCCTTTTGTTTTGTTTTTTTGTTTGACTCTCTGTCTTGTCTGCTTTATCCCTTCATCATCGCTTTTCCAAACCCTCTTTCCATATTTTCAACCTTCACCTTCCCCTCTCTCCATCTCTCTTTATATAGATATAAGCACTTCTTTCTCTTCCTTTCCTCCGCTTCGCTGTAGGCCTTCTTGATGTTTCTTTCAACTGCTTATTCATTGTCTTTATAATTTTAGCCTGTCAGCTCAGCATCGATTTTTATCTCCAATCTCCTCTCCCTTGTTGTGCGACGTTAAACAAAGTTTTTTTCTTAGTCTCCAATCCCAGCTCCGCACAGCCACGCGCGCACGACCCGGCAAAAGCCACGAAGCGCGTCGTTTTATTTCATTTTTAATATTCATACTTAGAACTACTTTTTATAACAAAGGTAACAAAAAAAAAAAGACGCGTATCTGCCTTCATCGTATTGCTGCTGCTGCTGCCTTTAGGGCCGCCCCAACATCCCTGCTAATGGGTATATTCATAAATAGGGCAGGATAGGATAATCATTAGTTGCACTTGTCCATCTCTTTGGGAGGGGTTTTCTATTCGGTGTTTCTTGTATTGTTGAATGCATGAATCACACACATCACTCGCGATTTGTTACTGACTGGAATGAAGGCGATTAAAATGCCATACTAAACACTAATAATGCAAACAAACTTGGCAGGGCAGAGTGTGGAATCTTTTAAGAAAATACGGCAACCCACAAGGATGAAGTCATTCCCATCCTTTCAGCATTATTTTACTAGTGCACTCGCCTCACCGAACCTCAAACAAGTAAAAAAAAAAAAAAAAAATGGGAGGAGAGAGATACAGAAAGAAAAAAGGCGTGCACAATCTCTTCAGATGATCCTTTGTGGTTTATGTTACACTGTGGCTGCCTCCGCATTTTATTTCTTTCTTTGTCCTTTCTTGTTACTCCTCCTTTTGGTTCTTAAAAGAGTATGAACCAAATCCAATCCACTCCAATCCAGTCTAATTCAATCGAAACCACTACTCACTAGTTTTATTCATCTATTTATTTTTGAGCTTCACGGCAGAAAAGAGCACTGTTGTCATGGCTCTTCGCTTATACTTCATCATGTAAATCATTGAGTGAAGCACATGTTGGTTTTTTTCTTCTTTCGTTCTTGTCTTTCTGTTTACTCTGCTACACGGCTCCGCTTACTCCGCTTCTGCTGCACAGCTACATTGCTATAAAAACGCACGGCCACTCTCACATTCACACTTCACATGTAATGCGACACACGCACACACAGACAAGAAAAGATGAATGATCAATGAGTTACACGCCTTCTCCTTTTTTTTCGGTTAGCATGATCTGAATGCCCTTTGTTGTCACCCATCCCTTCTTTTCCACCTCATCTCCATTAGAATTATGTTATTTCTTACCAGGTCTTCTTCCCGCTGTGTTTGAATGTGCTCGCGTTCGTTGCATGCCCCATATTCTTGTTCTTCTGTCCCATCCTATTCCATCTCCTAGCCCTGGCGTATTTGCACCTGCCCTCTCTCTCGCACCTATCTTTATCTCCCCGTTACCATTTCTATCCCTGCCATTGGGTCAAAGTCATCGCCATTGTGGTAAACAAGGGCATTTCTGGGAGTATGAAGAAAAAAAAGAAACAGTATTGAGCTGAAGATTCCCACTCTTTCCTTTCGGATTCTCATTCACTCTTGCTTTTTCTTTCTGTCTCCCAATCACCAATCATATATATCACATATTGCATAAAGCTTTCTATATTTGTTTTTTGAACAGAAAAAGAAAGATATGTCATTGTCCTTCATCTTTTCCAGTGTTCCTGATTGACCCATTAGCTTTTTTTTTTTTTTTTTTACTCTTCTCTTCTGCATTGACACACAGACCAAGATAGAAGAACACCGAACACCTGAACATCCCTCTTTCTTTTGGTTCTTTGTCACACCATCGCATTATTAACCATCATATCAAGGCATAATTGTCTTCAAGCAGAAACGTGAGTTATTCATTCTTTCTTATTTCCTCTTCCTCTTCATCACTCGCTTTCTGTTGAGATCTACTTTCCTCTTTAGTTTTTTTTTTTTTTTGAAAAAAATTGACAGCGTCTTTTCTTCATCATTCCTTTATTCATACTTATCATTCTATTCTTCCCCATCTTGGTAACATTTGCCTGCTATTTTCTTTTAGATTTAAAAATCTTCATTATTACATTCCATTGAACACACAGCCTCTTCCGTGATAGGATGCCTTCCATACCAGAACTACCATTGGAGATCTGGTTTCAGATCTTGAACCAAGCTCTTAATACGCTCTTGCCAATGGCTACGACGCCTCAATACTATTCAACCTATATCTTGCCCTTACTTTTGACTTCGCGTACCTTCCATGAGCATTGCCACCCAGTGACATATCCACATTTCCGAAAACATAAACTCCTTCGACTATTCACAAAATGGAAGGCAGCTCACTCCAGAGAGGTTCACTTTTATCATCACCCTGTGAGGAACCATGTCCGGTACGCTTTACCGGATCGCGTCGGTAACCCCCCTGGTGAAGAATACGAGACACTTTATAGTTTCATCAAACGCGCCTACCTCTTTGGATGCGAAAGCGTATGTGGCACAGTGATTCCGGTCGAGGGTGGCTTGGAAGCTCCTTCCTTGGCACCACCCTCTGCGCCCACTACGGCAGTACCACCGCCAGTCCTCCCGTCTCAAGAGAATGATAATGTAGGATCCACAAATCTTGTTACAAATAACACTAATCCAAATATTGGTAATGGATCTAACACTGGTAAGGGGCTTTTTTTTTTTTTTCCTAGAAATTTTTTTATTTGTGTTAAGTCTAATTGACTAATTGTACATGTACACTTGAATAGGGAACGTTGTCATCGCTCCTCCTCCAGCACAAGCGACTGCACCAGCTGCTACACATCAAGGTGTTGAGGGTAGTGGACAAAGCTGGAAGAACCATGCTCTGCAATGGCATGTAGCCAACCCAACATTTGCGGCCGAAGGAACCATTGAGCTTTATCGAGATGTTGTGGAGGACTATAGACGGGTCGTCTGCGGTAATATTGCTGCAAGGGAGAGGAATCGTGAGATTGAAGGAGTCATGGACATGATGAAGAACTCGCGCCGATACTCAGAACATCGAAAAAAAGAGCTTCAACGACCTCAGCAAGAAGAAACAAGACATTTGCAGCAGCAACCTTTCGAGACTCATGAGGTCGAGGGCGAGGAGGAAGAGGCGGGAGAATATGAAATGATGGAACGAAATGAGTACGAGCTCTTGTCTGAAATCGAAGCCAAAGGTGGTCTTCGAAGACGGGACAGTGGACATGGCCAATCTTCATCCGAAATGGATGTCGATGAGGATGATTTGGATGAGGATTACATGATGGCTGTAGATCAGGAACAAATGATAGGTCATCTTGAACTTGCTCAGTCACGATCAGTTATAGGCTATCGGCTGGAGAACAACACTTGCCATTATCATGGACAGCCAAACCAAAAAATGGAACGATCTTTGTCAACTAGTGAACAGGAGCGACCCATTATGGAGATGGCTCCAGACAAATCTCATAATCTTGCGTGCTCTAGATCACTTTCCTCATCATCAACATCCTCTTCCTCTTCCTCTTCCTCCTCTTCCTCTTCCTCTTCTTCTTCCTCTTCTACCTCTTCTACATCCCCCTTGTCTTCGTCAACCACCTCAGCATTGGGTTTCACACGTACAAGTACGTCGTTGAGTTGTCCTACTAGAAAGAACCGTGAGACTGGTGCCCACAGTCGATCCAGGTCTGCGCTCGCATGTCTTCAACGTAGCCATTCCAGTCCAGGCATAGCGGTTTCTGGCCGAATGTCCAGTCGATTTCAATATGGTAGTGCAAGAGCACTTGAGAACCTTTCGGCAACACCATTAGCAAATGATTTATTGAATCAGTCTTCCAGTAACTTTCCCAAGGCTTCAAGCAGCACCTCGACATCATCATCAACACCAACGACTGCACCATGGCAGACATCTCCTCAACAACAATCACAATCACGGCCATTGAGGGCTGAAGACTTGGATTTTGATTTAGCTTCAGCTTGCGCCAACACCTTTGCTTCTGATCTAGCGTTTGTATTGGCACGTGTTCCTGGATTGGGTGCACATTTCCATCGATTCGAACAGCTTGCTAAGCTGAAATTGCATGTTGGTTGGGCCAAACATGCACAGAGCCGTGGTGGGAATGATGTCTTTGTGATGAGTTGTTCTCGCTTAATAAGTCTCCTAGCCCCATTAGCCAATACTCCCTTGGTTAGCGAACGTGAACATAATAGAGGTTAAAAAAAAAAAAAAAAAAAAAAAAAGTATTTGACTTAAGAGAAAATAATAATAATAAAAAAGTAAAAAAAAAATAATAAAAAGATATTGTGTTGTTGCTTATCATCTTATCCTCATCAAAGGAAAAAGCCTCTTTTTTGTTAAACGCTCATTAATGGATGGTAAGGATAGCAAAAAGAATAATTCGAAGCTGGGTCCGTGTGTCTATTGCGCAGTTGAGTTAATTCGCGTTTTTTTTTTTCTATGTTTATTCTTCTAGATTTCTAGATGTTTTTTTATCCCTTTCACCTCCACCTCATTTGTGCTTGTTAAGAGGACATTTACAATGATCAGTTCATTTTGGCGAGAGAGCGCTGCTTGAAATGCCATACCACAGACTCAAGCCACCAGCAAGGTGCCAATAGGAATGGCCACAGAACAAACGGAGTCGATCAGCAGCAAACATGGAGAGGCCCACCAATCCAAAAGCCAGCCCTGCCCATGATTCATGTGCAACAAATCCCCAGACGGAAGCTGGGATCATGAGGATCATGAGAAGCAACGATAGCATGGCGGTTCTTCTCCATGAAAAGAGAAATAGTGTGACCATACATGTACTCATGATATATGGAGTCCAATACCAATGAACGATTGTTGAGATGAGGTCTGGAAGCATCAAAGCATAAGGGTCAGGTAAGGATCGGAGTAAAGAGATAGTGTTGGTATAGAACATGATAGTCGCAAAGCAAGCGTCGAGCGAAGAAAAAAGCTTATAGAGGGTAGCATGGTATAATGTCGACGTGAGTGCAGTTACAACAGCAAGGAAGATGGCAAAATGAGTGGCATGGATATCTGGTGCAGACCATCGAAAAGCGGGGTCCAAGTACAAAAGAACAGGTAGTGCAAAGAACGGCGAACTAATAGTACAATAAAATTCAGCTATGATTCAAATAAAAAGATGGTGTTAGTTTAGGGAGGAAAAAACACTCTCTGTACATAGTCTGTTTAAAGAAATGCAGGAAAAAGCAATCAAAATATCAACATACCAGCCCAGTGGACAGTTGCGTATTTCTTCTCCAAAGTAACAACAGTGGCCTTGGTGAAAAGTTGCCTCTTGAGTGGTAAATTTGTTGCCTCCTTCTCAATGACATGACTCCGGTGATGACAGTGATGATGATGGTGGTGATGATGTTGACCATTAGAATGATAATGGAGCCGTTCATCTTGGCCAGCCTTTGTGATCACTCGTGAGAGCCAAGCTAATGGAGAGATATAAGCATCTTTGGAGTCTACGACCGATGTTGCTACCGCTGTAGATTCAGGACCATAGCTTGTAGTTGGTGACGATAATGTGCTTGAGGCGTTATTGTTGATATATTTCGGGTCTATTTCATTGCCAATGACAAACCCATCTCTACTTGTCGTGGGATTGATAGCAATACTATTGGCGACGGCAGCTAAAGCATCTGATCGAGACACAGTGCGGGAGGTGCGACGTCGTGAAATATTCAAGGGTTGGATTGGCAACTGAAGTGGCAGTACCTCTTGTTGAAGTTCAAAGGGTGGCATATTTGAATATTGTCAATGGAAAGATAACAGTAAAATAGAGTGGAGAGTGGGATAATGACAGTTGGTCTATATTCAATAAAAAAAAATAATTCAGGAACAGGGGATAATTTAAAAAAAGCTTTTTTGAAATGATGTGTAAATCTGAGAGATGATGCGAATGAGAGAGATCCTGTTCTCTCTTTCTTTCTGTCTCACTGCCTCTTTTATGAATGAATGCTCATTGCGTGCATCAACACGTTGTCTGAAAACAAAAAAGATGAGCGGAAGGCTAGAAAATGAAGCTCTACCAACAAACAGCGAGCATAAGCTTATTGACACTAAATTTAGACGAAAAGATAATTTAAAAGAGTGAAAAAAGGGCAGTGCTGACCGTGGACATCGATTATGATGGATGAAGAGAGAAGTAGGGGAGAGAAATAGGGGAGTAAGGGGTGGAGAGAAGGGAGTGCAAAGTGAAAAGAGAGGAGGACAAGTCTTTTTTTCAAAAGAGAGAGAAAAGATGTTCAAGTTGAGGAAAGTCAAGAGATTAAGCACAGAAAACCTTATTATGATTTATGATAAAACGATGGTCTATGGTTCAATCTTATACATGTGCATTTATACTAAAGCTTTTTATGGTTAATAGACTCTCTAGTTCTAGACTAATATTTATGCAAAGCCACTCTCGAATAGATGAGGGCCATGTTGTCTGTTTGACCGCTCGCACTGGTTGTTCTTCAGGCTGTGTTTCTCTCCGGGCATATCACTTCTCGCTATTGCCATTGCTAGCTTTATTTATTTGGGGCAAACGGTTGGAAGAGCACCCGATCGTTGATATTGGGGCTTTTGCAACGATGCACACACAAAAATGATTTGGACTTCCACTGGAGGACTACAGAAACAAATACAAACAATGGGACAGATCTTTTACATGGATGTCAACGACAAAGGGGAAGGAGAAGCAAGCGTTATGTTGATTGCAGGAAACTTGATGGGAAGCATTCAAGCTTGTCAGTTTTCCTTTTTTCCCCCCTCAAAAAGAGAAAGCTATAACAAGACTCAAGTGAGGGCTTGCTTCTCGTAAGGCATATTGATAGACTGTGTACAAACGAATGAGAAGGACAAGAAAGGTAGGGTGAAGTTTGGCCAATAGGAAAGAGGCACTTTTTCCAAGATACAAACCCATGTATATAGTTTATCTAAATTAAACGTTTGCCTGGTGTTACAATTAATTTAGAGGATTGCACACCCAGGATATGGTTTGTCTTACTGGAAATACGATGACTAACTTTATCTCTTGTAATCAAAATGTGACCCAGTATATAAATCTCATCAAAGGGTGCCTGGTTGAGGATCACACCAACAATGAGCCTCAGTTCATGGATATAGACCAGAGTATGGAATACAGAAATATGAGTCTATGTACAACGCAGATATTGGGGCGAAGGTAGTCTGAATTACATTCATCTGCAATAATGCTTATTCTCGCTCTATACTCTTGAATGCACTGGAATTCATGCCTTGTGATTAGTTTCTGGATATGATGAAAACGCATGACATAGTCAAATACAACCAGATCTTCAATTATACATATAACAACCTTTCCCTTCAGCATTTTTTTTGTCCCGCACGTTGGAATCCCGTCTTGATTCATCATTGCGTGGTTGTACACGAACGTTGAATTGCTGCATAAAAAAGTCTGTGAGCCTTTTTTTTAGTCTGTGGGCTGCCTTAGCACGCACGGGCTAGAAAATACATCTTGAAGCCTGAATGAAGAGAAGAAAGCAGCGAGAGGAAAAGAATGTCGACTCTGCAAATCCTCCGCCTTGCTCATTCCAGACAATCAACGTCACCAACCGTGTCATCTCTAAACTACAGACTTGTCTGGACTCTTCCTTTTCTTTGTTGCATGATAGCCTCACCTCCTGAGCTCTTCTTGTTTTCTGTATACTCTACCGATTAATTCAAAAAAGCATCAAGAGTAGCCATAACCAGAGAAGAAAAGGAAAGAGTATATTCTTTATCCAACAGTTAAAAACCTGTTTGGCGCGACATGGCTTCATAATGCTACTCTGCTGAATCCTTTTCAAGGTGCAGTAGTACAAAACCCAAAAAGAAAAATCTCTACAATTTTGAGTTTTCGTGGCTACTGACCAAATACATGTATATATATATGTATATATCATTCATTCAAGTCTTTGATCTTACCGTGTCTTCTATATCTGTAAATTCATGTAGGCATGGGAGATCATCATTTTGTAGCCTTGCATGATTTTTTTGTATTTTTCTGAAAACTTCCCGCATAATAAATGAGTGTCTGAGTTGACGAACGATTTTCAGGGGTCCCATCATGGGTCTTAAGGTTGATTCCTCAATCCAACGACAACGACGCGTGGCGCTTGGGGACAAACTCTAACATGCACGCCGCATGTCCTCAACACTATTCTCTTATCAAAACTCAATTACTGTACATGTTTGTCGCCTTTCTGTTTTGTGCTTTTGTGTGTGTATTTGTGTTTGCATATTGCAAGACGATTTGAAAACATTTTTTTTTTTTTTGTCTGCACGTTCACTGAAGGATCACTCCACCTTTTGTCTTCTCAATGTATCCGTAATTTGGAATAGTCACACGTCTTTACATAAAAATAAAAAACGAAGAAAGAAAAGATTCTGGAAGAAGAAAATAGAGCCTGAACACAATACGAAAGAAGATGAGAAGATGAGAAGGAAGGGAGAAGGTTTATGCATAGCCTCTGCCTCTGCCATGCTACCACGTTACTCTTCTTTCAAAGAGTTTCTAACAGCACAAAATGAAGATGTTTGCTATTAAGATGAAGCGTTACAAAGCACAAGCAACAACAGAAAAAAAGGGGTAGTAGGGAGGCAAGTGGCACTACAATAAACACAGAAAAACTGTCTGAATGAACCAGTGCACGTTCCGCTGGGAGGTCGTAGACAGGAAAGGGGGAAAGGGAGAAAGGATGGGCCTGCTCTCATTCACCATTGAACAGTACACTGAACAAAAGACAGGCGAGCCAAGTGTGTGGTACATTGCACCTTGGGCTTCAGTGCATGCATGCATTGCATGTAAATTTGGACAGGTGCGTGAAGTATAGAGAAATGAGACCAATGAACAAAAAACCCTCGAGGATCCAAACAAGAAACGAAAAGGATTTGGGAGAAATTGGGCTGTTCAAAGCCTCTTGCACCATGATTTCTTCTCCCTTTTCTTTCCTTCGGGTCATTAGTTGCACCGCTTTGTCCCTGAACTTTGCCAGTCACTTGTAAGGCATGGAATGCTTCTTTCTGCTCCAGAGTCATGGTTGAATAAAGGACGCAAAGGACCTCAGTTGTGCCTGAAAACAATGAGCAAGAGACCGTAATTGTAGTTAGGGATCACACACACTAGAAAGGAGATGCTCAACAATGAGTACAGACTCTAGTTATGCAGAAGTTGGACTGTAAACAAAGTTCTTTACGGGCCACAAAGGATACAAGTGTACAAAATGGAAACGCGGGATATACTTTCCAGAATCAGCGAGACAACACCAAAAAGTCGGACCAGTCCACACAAAAAAGAGAAAAAAGAGCTCACTCCAGATGTTTACCACAATCAATTATGGATTGAATTGCAAATATATACAAAAGTGCAGTGCGTGCATCAATGTAATTTCGAGCACTTTCCTACGACTCTTTTTTTTTCCTTATCCCTTTTCGTAAAAAAACGATTGCTCAATACATCAAACATTGACCTCCTTGCCGTTGGACTGTAACCCTTTACAGCTAAAGAGGGTAATAAAAATATATATATAATATATATATTAATAATATGTAATAATCATAATCTAGTAATAATGGTAATAATAATAATATATAATATATATATTATTTCACTCACTTGGCCACCAAATCACTCAGCGAGAGCAAACATGAATGTATATATATACTTTCTCTCAATGAGGGAAACAGCGTTTTGAATCGTCGGGCATATGTCTCGCATGGTGTCTATTCTTATTCCATGCGATTTTACATCACAAATAAATATATATATATTATATATATATATATAAAATTAAAAAAGATAACGGGGTTTTTTTTATTTTTTATTTTTTTATTTTTTCATAATGGCGCCATGAGGATTGAAAAATGCGAGCGTCAACAAGCGGCACCAAGTTATTGGCTGATGGTGCCTCGTTTTTTTTTGTTTTTTTTTTTTATTCTCGTGTTTATATACTTCTGTTGATCAACGGCCTATGGCTGCTTCATTCGTAACCTTGTGCAACCTTCTAGCATCGCCATTTACTCTCTTTCTTTAAGAAGAGTTGTTTCTGTTTTCGACTAGTTAAGAGAGAGCATTTTACGATGCATGGGGCGTGAGTAGCAGTGTCTCAAGGTTCGCTAGTTGAGCTTCAAAATGGCACTAGCGATTGTATACATGTACACTTTATGGCTCTCATACAAACACATTATGCACATGGGCGATCCAAAGGAAGAAATGGAGCCGTATTTTGAAGTATCACCCTGAGATTTTTATAACACGCACAGCTTTTGGAAATACTTTATCACTTTATCGCTCTGTTTGCGTTCATTTGATTGCAAGCGATGGAGAGCAATTACTTTCTTTTCTTAATGAGAAGGGATAGACAAAGCGAATGAAAGAAATGAGCTGAAGATTATGAGGGAGTAAAGACATATGTTTATTTTGGTATATATATAAAATTCATTTCTTAAACTCTTTTTTTGTGTTTGCGTGTTTCTGGTGGATCATGTTGGCAGTTTATTCTTTGCATTGTATATACCATGATAATGTTGTTCCTGGTCATGTCAAGCTGTCGCTCTCAGGCCATGTCATGATCAACTAAAATTCGGTCCTGGTGATCAGAAAAAGAAAGGAAAAGGATGAAAAACAACTGTTTCTGCTAAGACTAGATCAGTGTGTGTGAAAATTACTACAGCGCTACCCACGCCTCTCTCTTGAGTCAACCCAAAGTTGGATATGATGCACTGTCCGACGCGATCTGAATATACTAAAAGAGGCCTAGCAGTCTCTCCTCCGCTAAATGTCTTGATCCCAGCCTAACCTAGCCTGCTGCACCATGACATGTTTCCTGATATCTAATAAATTTGTGAAGATGTTACTCCCTGTCCCTCATTCTGAAATGATCTCTCTGTATTTGAATTTGCATTTGATTTTTTTTTTTTTTTTTTTTTTCTTTTTTCAAGAAAACAGTAAGAGGCCGAGAGACCGAGAAAGACGATGGTCTATAGTCTATTAGGCTTTGGTTTTACCACGTTTATTTGCAATTTTCTCTCCTTTTTTTTTCTGTTAATGGTTTATTAACCCACTCCTGATACATACATACGCACTGAACCCATAGTTTATACAGAGTTTTAGTGCTCATCCTCGCCTGTTCATCGTCATTGTCAGGCACTAGCTCAGCACTTGTTTTTCCACTAAGCTCTCAAAAGAGGAGAAGTAGGGAGGAATTAATTCACTTTTAATGAATCGATATAAATATATATATATATAATGTATTTTTTATACATTTTTATTTATTTATTTGAAAATTGCATATACTTTTATACCGACTCTTTCATAACTGAATTGGTCTATTCCCATATTCTCATTTACATGTATTCATTATCAAATAAGCAAGTCATTTTTTTCTTTTTTGATCTCTTTTTCCCTTTCTCATGTCTGTCCCGTTTTTAGCTCCTTTTTTCATCGTCTTTTTTACCTTCTGGTCCATGAATAACACTTTTATAAGTTATATATATATATATTTGCATGCCATGTATTCGTATTTGAATATGTTTTGAATAAAAAACCTTTTGCATTATCTCTCCTCCCTGGCCTGGTAGTTGGGTTACCAGTCTCGCTCTAGCACAAGTTCTCCACCATCCTCACTTCTTTTCTGCTCTTAACCAAACTTTTTTTTTTTTTTTTTTTTTTTTTCCCCTTTCTAGATGAACAGAATTCTGAACAGGCTTATGTATTCACAAATATAAAATATAGACTGTTGTACAGCCTCTCATTAGCTCCGCAGGATTAGTACAAACATTTATCCATTTTAGTGCAATAGACATTGTCACTCACTCTTAGTTGTGGGACACGATCTTCTGAAAGAAATATTTAAAAAGGATCTCCTCTTCTCTCCCCCTTTTTTTTATTTTTTATTTTTTTTTTTATTTTAATTCTTTCTCTTCACCTATTCTCATCAATCAACATCTATTTAAACAAAGTGCTTCTCGCACACTTCCCCGCTATCAAATTTTCAACCATCCATTCATATCTTTCTTTCCTATCTCTCTTTCACACATTGGCATCAATGGAGTCAATGGTATGCACACCAAACATGCTCCCTTCATCCACACCTTCCTCACCTTCCTCACCTTCCTCACCTTCCTCACCATCAAGCAGCTCAAGTAGTTGCAAATCTGTACAGTTCTCAAGATTTGTCAAGATCTCTTTCACATATGATGGCGACGAGTATGATCGCTCTGCCCTCGAACCCTGCAAGCTTTCAACGACAGAGGAGTCTGAGCTACTACAGATGCGCAATAGCTGGCGGCAAGAGATGAACGAACGGTTGAACATACTTCAGAGCACTGCAGATGATCTTGAACTATCACCAGAACAACAACGCTCATGCGCCAGTCGCGTTTCCCCTCATTCGCTTCTTCAGTCGGCATCTACCTGTTCGCATTCATCCCCTCCATGCTCTCCTGTTCTCTCTCACCATGACAGTTGCAGCAGCAGCAGTGACGACGAATATGAGTCTGTTCTGTCTCAACGTCCTCAACTTACACCCCAACAGCAGCAACAATACCAACGTTTGAAGCGCTTTGGAGGTAGTGGGAACGCTGTGAATGGGATGATGCACCGACATAATCTTGATCAATCAAAAGAAAATGTACAGTGCATCGCCTAGATTCAAGTCAAATCGAGTCTTTTTTCTCTACCAACAGGGGCGGAATACAATCAAGCCCATCCACGACAATCACCAAATTATTTTGATCCCACATTGTTTGAGATTCATTGTTACTTTCTCTTATTGCCTGTGCTTACGGATCAAACCCAAGCTAGTGTGAAACCTTCTTGTCTGGAACTGTTCCCGACGTAATTGTTTTCTCACTTTGCCTCCACATTCTTTTTTTTTTTTTTTTTTTTTTTTTTTTTTTCTTTTTTTTTTTCTGGCACTTTTTATCGACTCATGGCTGCTCGCATAAGCCAAGACACGATATGTTTAATTAACACTTCCATGGAGACATGGGCCAAGACTGGTCCCATGGCTTTTATCATCATGATGACAAATTGTACATTCCCGTCCTTTATACCATTACGTTTTTATTGTTATTATTTTCTTTGACTTTAATGTAGATGCACAGGCTGCAATGTCCTCCTCCCTCGTTTTATGTAATAGTATTTGTATATTTTGCCGCCCTTTTTTCTTTTTCGTCTTGTTGTAGTTCTTTTTTTCTGTTCATTTGTACAGCATGATCATTAAGTAAATAAATAAAAAGACAATGAAGAGAGCAATAAGCATGATCTTTTTACCATGAATGACATTGAAAGTATATGTCTATGCGCGCGTGTTTTAAGCATGACGATACCGTCAATGCATCTGATCAGGATCATAATCATAACCATAACCATTATTTTTTTTTTTCTGGAGTACCAAACAAGGGAAAGGAAGGAGTGTTCTTAAGGTTGACAGTGCTATTGACTGACATGGTAAAACCTGCACAATGACTGGTAGAAAACATTTATTAATGAAAGCATTATATTGATATTCATTAAATATTTTGAATATTTTGCCGCCTATTTCATATTTCCCGATTTATTATTTTCCTATTGCACAGTAAACTATCATCATCCAACTTGTATGCATCTTTCAGCTAAGAGTACTAGAAGAGGGGGAAAAAAAAAAAAAAAAAAAAAAGTTTTTTACTTGTGTGACAAATATTGTCACGAAGTAATAGAAGAGGGTAAAAAGTGGGGAAAAAGTTTGGCACTAAAAAGTACGAAAAAAAATTGTCAGTGTAGCAATTCACTTGGAGGGAAGAGATGAGGACTGTGTGATTATGGGGGCGATTTCCAATACTCTAATCGCTTTGTGTTTATGGAGGCATTCAGCCCATCCAATATTGAAAGAAAGGGAGATGCTTGGCGATAGTATTATAATAAGCTTTCATGTCAAGTCAAACCATATTGAGAACCTTGATGTTGATCAGATGTGGGCAAATGTTTGTTTCCACTCTTACATAAAATATAGTATAGCATCTTCCATCAATGTGGTTTGAGAAAAGAAAAGAAAAGAAAAATCAACTTCTCTCTTCAACAAAGCAGTTCTTCTTTGTTCTTGTTCGGCCAAGAGTAATGTACAAGATAAAAAAAAAGGGGGAGTGAATTTTAATGCAACTTTCGCGCTTTGCATTGTTTGTTGTCTTTTTTAATACTCCATGCAGTCCATGGTTTACTTTGCATGCACTAGCTCACTGATAATGTTTGTGTATTTAAGCAACACATCGTGGTAAAAAAAAAAAAAAAAAAAAAAAGAGAGAAAGGGCGGGAGAGACGAGTCGAATAAATTATGTGTATTGTCAAAAGAGCTGTAGCTTTCAGCGTTATGTTTACGCGATAAATCATTAAGAAGACGGGAGCGGGAGCAATTGAAAAGAATGAAAAAGCTCATCAATTACTAAAGAAAAAATTGGATGCCTTCGAGCATGTACACCTTTTTTTTTTTTTTTTTGACTTTATTTCGTAAAAAGCTAAAAAAAAAAAAAAAAAAAAAAAAAAAACAAGGGGAAGAGAGATGAGCGGGAATAATCAGTGGGTGTGTTTCTTTCTCTATCTTTCACAAGGTGCAAGTCATTTCAAACCATGGATCTGGGCCATGTTCGACTTCACTCTTGCCAACAAGCTCAAAGCCTACTCCTGTATACAGGCTGATCAACTCTTTATGAGCAATGAGCAATACACGCTCTAGACGGACAGTAGGCAATGCGGATGTTGGGGGATTGCTATTGTTGACGCTGTTGCTATTGTTATTGTTATCGATGCTGCTATTGTTGTTGTTATTGTTATTGAGACGCCGCAAATGGTCCAAGTACTCTTTCATCATCGCGCTTGCAATTCCCCGACGTTGGTAGGCCCTTGCGACACAAACAGAGTGAATGCAGACAGAGGTCCCCTTGGGATCATGGGTGGACATGGATGCATGAGTGAGATGCAGATCGGATGACAGAGTTGAAACAATGTATCCAACAAGGATATCGCCTTGCAGCACCTGCTCAGCACCTGTTCCTGTTCCTGTTCCTGTACCTGCTTTCATTCCCGTCGCTGTTGTGTAACATCCAAGAAAAAGTTGAGGTGCAGCTTCTTGCCGATAAACCAGGTTTTCAAGCGACGCGGCTTCATCTTCGGGATATTCTACCAATAGGGAGAATGTGAGAAAGAGATTCATGGCCATTTGATTGGATGAAAGAAGATTGGGCGTCAGGAACGTAAATGACAATACGACTGTATATATACAAGCACAAGCTATCAACACGAAATTTCATCAAGGCTTACAATCAGCTCTTGCAGAAGAGCCAGTAAATACCAAGCAAAGAAAAATAATAGACTAGTATTTAAATAAACAACCAAACAGCTAAAAAAATACTCACCTGTGATTTCTATTTTGTAGGCCTTTGGAACATCTTCTGCTGGAAGAAGTTTGTATTGGAGAACGAGATTATTGGCTCTTGACTCTGGCATTATGAACGGGGCTGAAGAAAGGCGGAGAAAGAGTAAGGTTATGAGGGTTCAATATCGAGAGCCGATGACGAGGCGGGAACAAAGGCTACAAAAGACAAATCACCATGACCCTGTATTGCTACATTTCTTTTTTCTTTTTTTTTTTTTTTTTTTTTTTTCCGTCCCTGAGTGATGGTAACGAACCTATTGAAGCTCTGTTACTAGAATGAGAAAAAAGAAAACTTGTTATTTTCATCATTCATCTCATTCCATTTCAAGCGAAGCCCATGTGACTGCATCTGACTCGTGACGATCAGTGCCCTTCTTTGCCACCAATATGCTCAGTAACAACACACTTTTTTTTTTTTTTTTTTTTTTTTCTTATTAATTTCTTTGCTACTTCCACCCTTGCGATTTACTAGCCTTTTAACCGTTAGAGCACCATCAGATAAACTGAAAGCCTGCCTTTCTTGACAAAAGAAAACAAAGCTCAATGGCCACTACACCGGATAGTTCTTCTAAAAGGGCTTCACGAATATCTATTCCCAAAGATGAATCTTCCTCCACTAATAATGACCAAGATAATGATCCAACAGTGCCCAGCCCGCCATTTCATGATCTCGTAATGTTGTTGGAAGAAATTTCAAGAAAACGCACAGAAAAGTCGCCACTTTTGCGCAGGTATTTCCAGGTATAGATAAAATAAATAAATAAGAGAATAGAAAAACAATTTCATTATTTATTTCGCTTTCCAGCAAAATGTAATGCTGTTTTATTTTATTTTGGGTCCAACAACTGTAGGAATGGCGCGAAAATGGGTATGGTGACATGTTTCCAGTTATCAGGCTTATCTTGCCTCAGGTGAGGATAGCTCTGCACTTTTTTTTTTTTTTTTTTTTTTTTTGCAATATTTGTTTGAACAAGTCGATTGATCAAATTATTCCCCTAATCATTAGCTTGATCGTGAAAGGGGTCGCTATGGTCTCAAGGAACAAAAAATGGCAGATTTGTATATCATAAGCCTGAACATCCTGCCCGGCTCTGAACCGGCCATTAAACTCAAGAATTGGAAAGAGGGTTCTCGGGTAAGAGGCCATAACATCTAATTCCAATTGTAAAAAGACTCCTGATAAATCACTAGTAATAGTATTAAAAAAAAAAAAAAAAAAACTCAACGCTTCAAATCGTAGGATTCAAGCGGTGATTTCAGTTTAATAGTACGAGAAGTGGTGGCCAGTCGGTCGCTAGTGACCCATCCACAAGGACAAACGATCCGCGATGTCAATAGGCTTCTTACAGGGCTCTCAAGAAAGTATGCTAAGCAAACTATCGGAATGCAAAAATAAGAGATGTGGAAAGACATTAACACAAGCATGTCTCTCTTTTTAATTTAGAGGATCGGATAACATACACATATTTAAAACGCTTGTCCAAAGCTATACACCCTTGGAAAATAAATGGATTGTGCGAATCATCAACCGAGATCTCAAGATTCACATGAATGAAAACTCTGTTCTTCCATGCTATCATCAAGATGCTTTCGAGCTATTTAATGTGTGCAGTGACCTTCGGAAGACTGTCCTTGATTGTGCGGACCCAACAGTACGTATTTCCACCTCTACTGTTAGCCTTGGCCGTCCATACAAGCCCATGCTCTCAAAGAGGCTACCAAGTGCCAAAGACGTAGTAGAAAGCATGGGAAATATGACTTTCTGGATTGAAACCAAACTTGATGGAGAGCGCGTACAGGTTCATAAAGACGGGGATAAGTATCGATATTGGTCCAGGAACTCTACAGAATATACTCACCTCTATGGGGCTACGTCAGAAGAGGGTTCGCTTACTCCATTCCTCCATCCACTCATTAACCCAAAAGTTGAAAGTCTGATCTTGGATGGCGAAATGGTCGAATATGATCCAGCAACTAAACAAATACTTGGTTTTGGAACGGTCAAGACTGCAGGAGGAGATCATTCTGGCGATAAGCATAAAAGACGACCGCTTTGTAAGCAGCAGTTCATTTCTATTTTATCTACATGCAGTATAGCGTTCAAACCATGATACTAATGGTTGCTTTCAAAATTTGCTCCGACGATCCAGTGTTTGTCTTTGATGTGCTGTACATGAACGGCGCATCCATCATTGATCAACCGCTAGAGGCTCGACGTGATATGCTACCCTCCATATTCATCAAAGAGCGTGAGGGACATTTGGAAATTTTAAAATATCAAGTCGCTTCCACAGAGCAGCACATTATCGATGCAATCGATGCAGCTGTAATGGATCGCCAGGAAGGCGTCATTGTCAAAAACCCGCGGTCAGTGTATTTACCTAATGGCAGAGGGAAGGATTGGGTAAAGATTAAACCAGAGTATATCGACGGTATCTGTGACAGTTTAGACGTCCTTATCGTGGGAGGTTACTATGGAACAGGCTCCCGTGGTGGTCAAGGTGTCATTTCTTCTTATTTATGCGCAGTACGCGATAATACATCCAAATCCTCTACTGGAAAGAAATTCCTGACATTTTGCAAGTTTGGTTCCGGCTTCTCTTATCAGCAGATGGGGAAATTCAGGCATGTCCTTATTAATGAAACAAAGCTAGTTCCATGGCATTTGTTCCCAGCTAATACTCAATTGCATTTGTCATGGCGATGCTGCAAATAGTGATTTACTGTCGCCTCACTGGAAAGAGTATAAGTATTACAAGGAGAACCCATGGGTGGAGATGTTCGACAGTGCCAAGATGCGCCCCGATGTGATTATTGATCCTGCCAAGTATGTATTTGAGGTGTCTCTGATTCATAATAATAGAGCCCAAAAAAGGCTGAGATATAGCTTTACTAACCGAGAATATAATAATAAAAAAAGGTCTATTGTAGTAGAAGTAAAGGCTTCGGAGATCCTACCCAACACGGATTCTTATGCCGCAGAATATACGCTCCGTTTCCCTCGGTTCCTACACATTCGCCAGGATAAAGACATGGATTCATGTATGACCATGAGTGAAGTTCATCGCATGTTTCGTGAATTTAAAGGCAAGCTTTCCAACAAACAATTCAGTGCCAGAAGTTCTACCGCGCTTATTAAGGTCAAGGAGAAGTTGGCTGGGCCACGGAAGGTATGCATGCGAAGTGACGAACAACGTTTCAATTGGAGACATGTTGGTGTGTTGGCTCTTTTTTTTTTGTCTTTATTTACAGAGTCTGAGACGGAAAATACTATTTTTTACGTCTCCTTCATAGTCAACGCAAGCACGTCTGTTACACAGCATTGTTGGGGATATGAGTGCCTTCAAAATCGAAACAGATCTTTTCAAAGGCCAGGTTTTCTGGGTCGTACGGGGCGATCAGCAGCATTCCAAGTCAGAGTTAGAAGTACTGATCAAGCGATTCGGGGGGAAGCAGTCTCAGTCCGATCAAGTGGAAGGCACCATCATCATTGCAGGAGTTCATGGTATGGAATTGTTTTTTCTTTTTTTTTTTTAGTTCATGGAAAATACCGGGGTTTCCTTATCCGCTTCATGAGTGCGGCAATTGTTTGTTCATCAATGCTCTTCAAATCCCTTTCGCGGTATTATAGGGCCTGACCTTATTGGACTCAAAAAAAAGGGTCATAGAAACATTGTTCTACCTACATGGATCCGCGCCTGCATTAACGAGTTGCGGCTAATTCCTTTAAACCCAAAGTACATGTTGTTTACAACAAAAGAAACTGAAAAGCAATTCCGATTGATCATGGACGAGTACAAGGATTCATATACCGAGCCACTCACTGCGGAGGGGTTGCAAGAAATTCTGGACAAGATGCCTAATAGAAGCGAAGTCGTCAAGCGCAGGCGTTTGAAGGCTGCTGAAGAAACAGCTGCAAGGAATAAAATGAAGAGGCTTAATAATTTTGCTGATCAAATTGAATCATCAGCTGTCAACAAGGATATAGACGACAAAGAGGTGGTTTTACAGATGGAGATCGACAACCTCGATAAAAATTGGGAACAAGAAGATGCTCGCCGTGCACGGAAGATTGCGGCTGAGCTTACACGGCGGTATTATGGAAAGGAAGGTGAACGTGAACCGCCTCTTGGCATGTTTCAAGGCCTAGAGGTGTTTGTGGTTTATCCGCCTTCACCAACACAGTTGCTGCAGTCAATTGCATCCCAGCCCTCAACTACAGTGCCCAAATATGCGACTAACAAAGTAAAGCGTGAACCAGATGATACAAATCCAGGATCTCCATTTACAAGGCCGAAAATTTGGAATACGAAATGCCCAAAAGGCCCAACACGAGAATTTGAATCGACATTTGATGTCCTATCTGATACAATCGACTTTTGGAGTATGAGGAGAGATGAGAGTGCCTCTCAGATCATGGCGGATCTTGACGCCAAATCATCACAAAGGATGAAGGAAATCGAAAGTCTGGGAATGGGAAGTCCTTTTTGGGAGTATGTCGACAAGGAGAAAGCTTATGAAGAAGAATTAGACCAGATGTTAGACAAAATATGTCGCTACCAATTATGTCGGGAAAAGTAAGGCTTTCTTTTCTTTGTCTTCGTCTTTGTCTTCGTCTTTGTCTTTTTCTTTTCTTTTTTTTTTTTTTTTTTAAACAAGAGAATCATTTTCGCTCTACTTTTTGTTCCTACAGCTTGGATATGATTTCTCAAATACTTGAGTTTCATGGCGCTGTGATTATGCCGCCGGACCAATGCAATATAGAGCATTGTCAGCAGCTTTTACGAGATCGTGTCAGTGCCAATTATGATTTCAAGCTGGATGAAAGATATGTCGGCATTCCGAATGAGATTATTGTCTTGTTTGACCCCTGCTATTTGGAGCCATTAGATGAGTGGCAGAAGGCCATGCGGATCTCTACATTATACGGCTCTGATGCAAGTTCGTTTGATGTACCACGCCTAGTTACCACAGAATGGGTCAAGCAATCGCAGAAAAGTGAGTACCGTGTCCCAGAGGAAGCCTATTATCCCATTAAGTAGCAAAAAAAAAAAAAAAAAAAAAAAATCCTGGTGAAAGAGCAACGGAGCTTCCATACGACTTTTTATCGATTAGATATTTTAGCTTCCTTTGATATTTTCATCGAACATAAGCTCTTTTTATTAATGTGCATGCACTTGCCTGTCGGCATGGTGAAGTAAAGGATACCTATTGTTCCTTTTGTTACACTCTTTTATTAAATGTATCCCATGGAGTTCAAGTAACCATCACATCACTGAATCTACTTGTTGTGTCCACTACAGACTCAACAAAGGTGGTCATTTATATTGATCTGCCTGCCTCGTTGTGATACATAGAGCATTATTCAATGACTTTCGAAAGCTATGATTTTCTGGAATATAAAATACACTCTCTTCTTTTTTCTAGATTACCCTTCACTTTCTGAGATATCCCTCCCTTTCACCTTCCCTAAATGTGTTGTGTAGATCATGACTAAATGGCCCATACCATTTTTTTATTAAGCAGTTATTTGTCATGTCTAATACGAAAAAAAAAAAAAAAAAAAAAAAAAAAAATAATTCAATATTCAATACTTCACAAGGATTTTTAAAAAAATTTATCTCGAGCTTCTATGACTTGTGCGGTTAATGTTCATGGAACGTGTGACAAGCGTGGGACACCTATATACTTCAGAGTTGTGAAGATTGGGCCGGTACCGATGAGATAAATTGCTTAAATCCGATCAATGCATCTGGATGATTCCAAAAAATAAGCGAGACTTCTGAATAGACCTAATATGAGATGGTGCGGATGAAGTATAAAAAGAGGTTGAGACTCAAGAGTTCTTACATTGGGTATCATCAACTCATAATAGCGTTGAAAAGGATGATCATGATGTTTTACCTGATCGAGAGTCCACCCATTATACTGATATTTTTCCAGTGCAATAATAAATCTGTCATACATTGATAGATCGTTCTTGGCTTCGAGCTTAATTTCGTGGAATGGTATGTGTTACAGGAAAGGAAGAGATAAATGGGTATTCTACTTTCATTGATTATGACGAGTTGGCCATGTGACGAAAGAGCTTTTTTTACCTTGACAGTTTGTACAAAGTCTTTTGCTTCGATAAATTCAGGGGATACAACCAGTTCTTCTGGCGGTGCTTTTGATATGATCCTTGGCTCTGTCACTTCTACACCAGAAACAACCGAAGGAAGGAAATTTTGGAACCTCTGTAACAAATGAGAGTGATTCCGCAGAATTATCGAGACGTAAAAGTATAACTGGAGAAGCAGATATGATATGAGTTCAAACAAAAATAAATAAATAAAAAAAAAAAAAGCGCTTGAGTATGCTATGCCTCTACTTCTGTTATTGCTTCGCCTATTTTATCTCTCACTGTTTTATATTTCTGCTCTTACGTTTGCATAGTTATGGTCCTTTTGGAATTTTCGAAGAAGGGTAATCAAATGTTGATACATATTCGGTTCTTGTTGCGATAGTTCCTGAAAGCCAAAATGCAAAATACATAATGAATTGTCATGCGTCATGTGTATAACTTTTTTTTTTTTTTTTTTTTTTTTATATATATATAAAAAAAAAAAAAAAAAAAAGCTGTGTATTCTTCGACTGCCTCTTTCATACCTTGATCATACTCAGGAAATCTGCTGCCGCGCCATCTCTTCCATTAGTACTAAAGTTTTGTGCTGGCTGCTGAACGCCCATTACTGAGAAATAAATAAATAAAAGGTCAACGAGGCATGTCCATAGTATATACTTTTTTTTTTTTGGATGATGAATATATTTACCTGGTGTAGCTATCAATGCGGCGGGTATAGTTGCTCTGGTTGTAGCTGGAGATCCAACGTTACTTACTTCTATTTTAGACGCGTTTCCCTTATAATCCGAATACATCATTGGCTAGGAATGTAAAATGGGAAATTGACCATTTGAATAAGACCATTTTTTTTTACTTATTATTTATTTATTTTTTTTTTTTAAAAAAAAAAAAAAAAAAAAAAAAATACGTACCGGCACTAATTGATTCAAAATTTCCTGTGCTTCTGGCAGAAATTCTTTGAATCCGAGTAAAAGATCTGGTTGATCCTGGAAAAGAGTCATCACTGTTTGTACCATTCGATCTAATGGTAGGCTTCGATACAAAATCAATCATATTTTTTTGTCATTGCTCTTATACGGTTAGGAGCAATAGTGATAATACAACTATACTTATAGGAAAAAAAAAAGAAAAAACGTAATGGCTGTATATAGCAGCTTTGTCTCATACTTTTGATTATGGTATTCCCCGAGAGCGGACAAAAACTCTGTGTACACCTTGGGGTTATTTTCATAGGCCTTCTTTACAGACCCAACATAATCTACGGCGTTTTTAAAGATTGGCGATTCCTGTGTCATATCAGTTATTGGTTGCGGGTTGCCTGTTACTGCGCTGACAAACGCCGAAGTGGCTGCTGCTGTTCCATCATCCTGTGATGTTGAAGCCCTAAAAAAAATTGATCCGAAGAATATAAACTTGATTCAGTACATCCTTTCTTCCCCGTCTTTCTTACAACCTGCGCATGATACCTTTTTTTTTTTTTTTTTTTTCTTTTATGAAGGCGGTGGTCCTCTTTGTTCTCCAATGTTCCTATGTCGTACTATAACACACTTACTCATTGCTACGAGAGTTTTGCGCGAGAGAGACTAGGAGTTCAGCAACAGCCATACGTGCTTCTGCAGGCTGCTGTTGCTGTTGTTCTGTAGCTGTCATATTACTCTGCACTGCATCTGTGACATCTTTCATTAGAGCATCCGCGTCCGTGGAAGTGGTGGTAAGATCCATTGAGACATCCGCTTGAGTTGCATCGCTCCCATTGTTGAGAGCAAGACTAATGTTATGGATGGTATTGGCCGTATCGAGCGGCGCGACAACAAGTGAATGAGCAAATGACGCGGCGGAACTACACTCGTCCTGATCCGTAGTAGAATCCAGAGGCGTGTTCATCGGAGAGAGACTTTTTCCTGTTCTTCCTTGTGTTATTAGCTCAAGGTGTAATTTTTTTTTTTTTTTTTAAATAACAAATAAAGGGGTTATTGGTTTTGATGGAGAAAAGGTCAAAGTGAGTGAATAAAAAAATAAAATAAAATAAAATAAAGAGTATGAATATTTATATCAATAAACAGAGATGTAGAAGCAAAGGATTTGGTTGGAAGGAAAACGATAGAATTGTCTCTTCCCCTTCTTTTTCTTTTCGCCGTTCAAAGAAATGTGTGCCACAAAGGCTTGACCCTTAATCATGAAATCATGAAGTGATGTGCTTGATTGCAATTAATTTATTCATATTTTATAGTTTTTACTTTCTATTCTATTCAATCCAGAAGCTTGCTCGGAAATAGAATAAAAATAAAAGAATAAAAAAACGTGTAGGCACCATGCTTAATCATCCTGAGCCAATTTTAATCATGGACGATATTACTCTCTATTTCACGTAAACCTCTTTATTTTTGTTTCTTCATATCATCATTCTTTTCTCCTGACTCTTGCTTTTTTTTTTTTTTTTTTTTTTTTTTTTTTTTCATGCGCGCTCCTTGCCTTTGGAGGATCTTGTGATTTCTACTTCCTCAGCCTCATCTTCCAAATCATCTAAATCCGCCACGGCCTCTGGTTGCGCAATATATACATTCTCCCATACTCCTTCTATAAGAAACAGAATAAAAAGGTGTAAATTTTTTTTTTTTATACAATTAAATGCAGTAAAAAGTGATGAAGAAGCATACCAGGGGTCTTAAAGGTCATAGCGATGACTTGCTGGTCCACAAGACCAGAGTCTGCTAAGGATTTCGAGTCGGTTAGCTGCTGGTACTGGTTAGGATCCTTTTTGCTTGGAATATAAAGCTGGATCTGCGTCGATGAGGTGATATGACCTCCAGAATCTGCGTCGTTCTTGTTCTTCAGAGTTGTGATTAATGCTTTAACAATGCGCTGCTTGAGTGCTGCGACCGTATCCGTCTTGGGATTGGCGCTATTAATGAAGATGGTTTGTGTATGACGCTTGACACGGTAGTATTGCGAAGAAGCCTAAAGAAAAACAGAGTACGTAACCAAATTGCATGATCCTGAGTTAATGAATCTTTTTTATCCGTGTCCTCATGCATCCTTGACTTGGTCAAATCCCGCTGCTCATCTCTAAAAACGGGGAATGTAAAGTATCAATCGCATTTACCATGCTGAATGCGCTTTGTTATTTCCTAGAAATTGAATGAAGTGAGGTGGATGTGGAGGAAAGAAAAAAAAAAAAAAAAAAAAAAAAATGGTGGCGTTCTTCTAATGTGTATATTTTCTCATTTAATGTTTCCAGTTGCTTGCTTGTTTGCATATTTCACACTACCAAGCATTCTAGGCAAAACTTCATGAGCTCTATCACACTGGATATCACTGGTTACTTTGTGGACATGAACTCTTATCATTCTCTAGATCTCTTATAGGAAGGTCATTCAAGCCACTTTATCTGCGCCCAGATCCATCGGCAACAACGACTCTCCTGCCCGATGGTGTACTCGTACGTGATGTAGTCCGTGAATTAGAATTAAGTATTATCCTTGAGACTTGCTCAGGAGATCCGAAGTGGCGTGACATCCTCTCTCCTGAAAATGACACATTTCTCTCAATAAGGCCAGGATCTGACATGGTGGTGCCAGCTGTTCCACGGTATCTTTCTTTTCTTGGTAAGGGACCTGATCCCGACCTTGACGGTGGTATGCTAGAACTAGTGTCCCTAGTTCCGTCTCCAGCCTCTTCACCTTGTTGATTCTGCTGGGTTTGAGGCTCGTCATCATCGAAAAAGCTCATAACACTGCCACTGGTTGCCCTGGTAAAAACCCCATTATTCGACATCCGGTGTCTTGTTTGCAGGCGCTCTGAACCCCGGCTTTCACGTGGGCGATTTGGCGGAGGGCCTGCCCAGGGGTCATGATGCATGACGTTTAATGTGGAGGGCGTTTGTGGTGACTACAGAAAATGAAAAGAAAGAAAAGAAAAGAATGAGGACATGGGAGAGAAATTGCACACTTGTCCCTTTCTTTATATATCATCCACTTACTGAGATCCTGCTCGACCACCCATCATGGTCATCACTCTCTTCTTCTTCTACTTCCTCGTCTTCCGCCATCACCATATCCACATTTTGATCATATAGTGCGCTTTCTTGGGTCACAATGATAGGTTGGCCATGCTGTTGTGGAGGCCAGATGGAATTTTCTTTGTATGACTGATTATTTTCATCTTTGAATGTAACCCATTCATCTTCTATGGAATTATGCGCAGTTGGGCCTTTATACTGGCGAAGTTTTAGTTCCCATGATGAACGTCGAATGCGTTCTTCATCTGATATCCATTTTGATTCCAGGCTATATAACGGCTCTGTCGCCAGTGCCTTGGCGATTCCTTTTAGAATAGCCCGTAAAGCCTTCATATCGCCAACCTGGATCCACACCGGAATTTCATCTGATCGCGTTAATTGGTTTTTCGAGATACCCACTGACAATCCTGCGCTTCGTGACACGGTCTCAAGGTCTGTTGGTGTCATATCTTTATGAGCACATGATATTAGATCCTTCTCCTCTACAAGGTAGGACATGAGTCCGCCCGATATATGGAGTATATAGAGAGCTATCTTTTCATGCATGCTTAAAATGATACTCAAAGTCCAAGGCGTCGGATCATTACCAAATTTGTGCATACCCATGTCCGCTCGACGCTCTTGCTCCATCTGATAATCTGTTTTTGCTGCTCTAAAGAGCGATTGTCCATAATCTTCATCCTTTTGATCTCTTTTATCTTTGTCACCATGCTTCGATAGCTTGGTGCCATTATGTGCTGGCGGCCCAATGATATCACATATTGACGGCCTGGCAAGATATATTAGCGGCGGGATGCTTGGAGTAGAATCATTAACGTCCTGGTCTCCCGTGATCGGCGACGATGGTGAAGAGGATGTTGGTGGTGATGATGAGGAATAAGATCTTCTGTATTCAAGGATATCTCCAGATAAAATTGTTTGTGGATTCTTTGTGAATGTATATTGATTGTGTGAAAGGTCTGAATCAGTTCGTGACAGTTCCCTATTATTTTCATCTATTCTTGTGGATAGCCCATTGGTTTCGTGAACTGATGGATGCAGAGTCTGGATGCCCAGCCCAGCCCACGGGGATATCACCTGCTGTGGTGGAGAGGTTGGACTAGGGTTGTTGACAAGGAGTTTTCCTGTAATCGCGTCTGCGACATCCATAGGAGAACCGTAAACATCAAAGCGGAAGTCGTGTTGATGGATAATGACGGGGTAAAGCCCCATAGTCTCTTCTAAGCACCCCATGATACCGAGGTTAGTCGGTCCTAAGTGGAAGCGAAGTCGTATATTGTGAAATGCAGTCGGTTGCTCGTCCATAGTTTGATGAATGAATTAATGATTGAGACTCTTGTAAATTATGAAGAAATGAATTGACAACTGATCATAAACAACGATGAATCGCCAATAAGATGTGGAGTGATCGCAAGTGCAACACAGCCCTAGAATACGTGATTTAAAAAAAAAAAAAAAAAAAAAAATCATATTCTTTATCTCGCCGAGCTGTGTCCTGGTTTAAAGTTGCCAGTGTTTCAATCCCTGATCTTCTTGTCCAAATCAAGCTGTATAAATATACACATAAAGTCTCGAATGCGATGAAGCCATGTCTCTAGGAGGATGCCCACGTACCTCGTCAATTGTGATCTGTGTTCTGGCCTGATCAAGGTTATAGTTCAATCGCGCCCTTGTTCTTACTTACACATCCTTTCATCATATCTCTGGTACAATCAATGGTCTTCCTTCATTGTTTTTATTTACCGAATTAAGAACGCTTCACGCGCTCGATTACGATACTGTAACTTTCGGATAACGGATATCAAATACCAGAATTCCATTGATATTTTAGTTTTTAATGAAAAGAAATATACCTCTCATACTATACCTACCTGCTTGTCTCTCTCAAGATGTAATACCGGATGCAAAATGTCAAAGGTTTGGGGCTTGAAGAATGGAGTATAAGACAGGGAGGATATTTTTTACTTTAAAGAAAGTCTAGGATTTGGGCGAAGCGGTTGAGCGATATCCATTCGGGCAAAAACTACAATTCGATTAATAAATTAAAAAAAAAAAAAAAAAAAAAAAAAAGGTGCAACAAATGCCTTTGACGACACTTCAATCCATCGCCTTTCAGCTCTGTGATGGGTCATATCAGATAACTATAATATATATTAGTAGGAAATGTACACGTTGAATGAGTCACCTTAGAAAATGACAGCTCCGCACACGTTGGATAATTGCCCAAGTGTATAAACTAATTGACCATCATTTCTTTTCAGCTCGCGGCTGTAGGTCGCTTCTTACTCCTCCCTGTCATTTCCTTCCAGTGAAAAACGCAAGTATAGACTGAAGTATTCATCAAAGCAAGGAGTCATAAACAGAAACTACTGGAATGAATGAAACGGTTCGTCAAGAAGCACTGAACGGACAGACCCATGACGTCCGAATTACCCGGACTTTCCTAAACAGGCCGTGTTTCATCGACGACACAAATAAGAATGAAAATTTACAAGTCATGCTAAACTATGCACTCGTTATTGCTATTTATTACTATTATTATTATTTATTACTACTATCGGTTTTAATCGATCGTCATTAGGCGAAAGCACTCTAATATGCTGAAACTCTTCGAAAGAGACCGACAGTACTCTTCCGAACCATCCCCTCCCTCAATAACCCATAATGCCGCAACAGCGTGTACTTGTAATTCTATTGAAGCAAGAACATGGCATTTTGCCCAGGAAGTATGATTATCTCCAAAATAAAAAAGTCGAATGTATTAAGTATACGTTCACTCCAACGCCTGCTCAACAATATGTTGTCAACTAATTTGCCTGCTGGATCATCGGTATAGCAGACTAATCAATTAATCTCGAATCTTGAAAGTAACACACCACTAGACAAAAACCATGAAAAGCCTACAAAGGATTCGGAGGATCATGGAGTATAGTCAGATATGAATATATCATCAGAGTATTAGGACTGAATCATGACCTAAACAGTGAGGATTTCACTGGTCATTGAAAGCATTCTGCTCCTCTTTAATCGAATTTCGGTGGTAGCTTCAGAAGACGAGAAAGAGCGTTATTGAGGCATACAGAGAATTTCATGATCATTAATATAGTCAGATGACAAGCCAACTTCTATTCATTTATTGACTACAACGTCAATTAAAGAAGGAGCTGGCAGCTACTGTGCACATAGTTATTAGTGGTCTGGGAAGTACTTCTATTTAAGCCTGAGATCGCTACATGGCCATATACGAACTCTTTGATGTAGAAGAAAGTATTGATTGGAGGTGATTCAACTTGCATCTTTCATGGGTATTTCAGGGCTCTTTTCTTGGTATGTTGTCATCCGACTGAATGAATATATTTCGTCCCGCAAGTGCCCTCCTGCCATAACAATATGGCTCAAGCTGTCGAATATATCGAGATCAGGGGATAAGTAGCCTCTGAAACGCAGTTATCGGTTACCTACGCGATCAACAGAAGTTATTGTGTCTACGACTGGATGATGAGCAAAAGTACTAATCGTGGACAAATTCACTTACGGTGGTTGCGACTGGGGAAATGTAGAATCGGCCTCATGGACGTGAGAGGTTAGCAGAGGATAAAGTTGGATCATCTAAAGCTTTTAAAACAACTTTGTACAATAGCAAGTGTACCAAGTATCCCAGCCTATTAGATAATGATGCTGGGATTGTGTTGTTTCCAACTAGTGTTTGTGTTTATTCATCAAAAGAGTTTTTTTTTATTAAGATGCAAATGATTATCATTATAGTAGCTATGGTACACGGAGTAAGGAGTAGAATATATATTAAATCGCCATTATAAGCGACTTGACCCATAGACAGGACCCATGTCACTCATCTCTGGTATGGAGTCGTGACCAGACGACAAGGACGAGAGCGAGCATGTATCGACAGAATCCATGTCTTGTTCTTCATCGTATCTTGTGGATCCTGAGCTACTGGCGCCACCAAAGCTTGATCGTGGTGCTGCAGACAGTGCAGATGCTGAAGACGCTGCTGTTCCTGCACTCAAGTAGTCAAAGGGATGAAGATATGTTGCAGGCGCCGAGGGCTCAATGCCAGATTGAGAACTCGAAGCATGCTCAGTGGTCAATGATATGGAGGGTATTACAGATGAATGTTGCGTAAGTGGGACAGAGAGGTGTTGGTGTGGTTGTGGGCGCTGCTGGCTCAGATAGATTGTATCATCTTGGATCTCCACCATTGGCGGTGCTCTCGAGAGACGGGACTCGCTTCGAATATGTCCCTGAGGATGTTGAAGCGTGGGTGAGGGGCACGTAGTTGGGTCTACTATTGATGATGCCGAAATTACTGAGCTGCTCTTACGTTTGCCATGATTCTCATTTGAGACCGCAGTAGCAGTTGAGGTGTAAGAGTCATGACTTCCAGGTCCAGGGCCCGGTCGTGACGAGGAAAACCCATGAGAGTAGCCTTCCTCCATTTCTCTTTCATCAAAACTCTGTACTCTGTTACAGGATCGCCAGCCTCCAGATCTTTGGCCACTTGTTGGTGAACCGCATATGACTTTATTTTCTTCACTCTTAGCGCAGATTGTACTCACGTTCTCATCAAAGAAACTGGTGCCAATCACAGATTGGCGTTGCTGATAGCTGCCGGTCCCTTCATTTGCCATAGCGCCGGCATGAGTCAAATTCGCTTCAAGCATTTCAGTTGGTTCCTCGTCGTCCGCATACACGTCGCCCTCACCATGTACTTCAACTGTTGTGTCTGTGATGGTCCTACTAACGAGAAACATGGCTGCGATGGAGAAGCCGCATAAGATCCAATTGATGATGAGATAGGCTCGCAATGGTGTTTGGGCAAGGTCGAGTGGCGCTGCAACGGCACTCCCGAGTGATTGGATTGACTTGAAGAACCCAGCATAGCGCGAGAGTTCTTCATGTTTATTGGAGAGAGCGCCCATGAGCCAGTAACAGTATACTGCAAAAGCCGCATCGCAGAAACCAAACATAGCATAGATGGTGAGAGGTCCTGAGTAGGTATCGCCGTGTTCAAAATCAATCAAGTCTTTACTATTGGGCGCCCTTCGTTCCCAGTTGTATTTGTGTTGCATTAGCAGCGCCCCGATCCATGTAGAATTGAATAAAATTGCTACCACCAACAGACCTAGTAAAGCCCTCCTAGGTCGCTTCATAGGAAGCCGATCAAGCAGCATTCCAATGATTAGTGCTCCAAGGATCTGTGCCACCCAGAAGATAATGGAATTAAGGGAGCGTGTACGGATGTTAAAAGTAAAACCGTTAAAATCATTGAATTGGTATGTATAGGAGAAGTTGGAGAAGAAGAATGCAGGGATTAAGAGGAGCATACGCCAATCACAGAAGACTGATAGAATGGCAACAAACTCGGCCTTGACGCCAGCAAATTCGGCTACAACCACAGGTTCACCATTATCTCGCACGATACTGGAAGGACGGACGAGAAAGATGGCTAGAAATGTGGCGGAGCCCATGAGGGCCATGTACACGATGTATGTTGAGGGTGAAAAGTCGTCGGGATCCATCCCTGGACGGCTATTCATGACGAGAGGGAAGACAGATCCAAGGACGGCGCCGAGGTTGAAGATTGACCAAAAGCAAGCTATATACTTGCCCTTGTTGTCTTCAGTCGGATAAGACATCATCATTGCTCCTTGTGTGACCCAGATGCATCCGGCACCAAGTCCCAGTAGGATGCCGGCAAGAGGGGGGTAGATCGAATGTTCATTATCTTTTGCAAGCATCATTGCTCCGGCGTACAGGAAAAAAGTGAGGCCGCCAAAGGCTACACAGGGTCGTGGTCCAAGCATGTTATGTGTTCCTCCGGCAACAAGGAATCCGATGATGTAGGCGATAGAGGAGGAGGTAATAGCGAGGTTCTGAGCTGTAGGTGAATGTTTTCCAGCATTTCCGATCGAAGACATTGCATTGAACATTCCAATGGTGCCAAAGCAAATGACGCCGATCAGAATGATCTGACGCATGGCTTTAGAGACCATGGCTTGAAGAGAGTGTTATTGGCTTGTTTATTCTCAGTCGGATAATTAGATGAAGGAGAGGGTGTGGAAGGAGGGAGGGGATGGAAGAAGAATGAGGTAGCCAAGGAGGAAATCAAGGGCAACAAAGCAGGGATGGATATGCAAGGACTAACTGCCATGCCAAGTGGAGGGAGGAAAGGGGACGTTCGAAAAGAGCAGGTTCTGGAGTTCTGGCGAGGAGACAGGAGGAAGAAGAATTGGATCTTGACTAGAGGGTGAGGAAGAACTAAGGTAGCGCAAAAGATGGCAGTGGTATAGAGGGAAGAGGTAAAAGAAGAGGAAAGGAGGTGGAGGAGGTCGAAGGGACAAAAGAAGAAAGCGTTAGTTAATGAGATTATTATAGAAGAGGCGTTGTTGGAAATGATTGACGACTGAGGCTAGAGCTGGAACAAGGTAAGGAGGATGATTTGTTAAAATTCTAAATTGTGCACAAACATTCCACACCTTCCGCAAAGTAGAGAGAGAGAGAGAGAGAGAGAAAGAGAGAGATAAAAAGAATGAAAAAAGAGAGAGGGAAGGTTGTAAGGATGACAGAAGGAAAAAAAAAAAAAAAAAAAAAAGAGAGAGAGAATGGCGAGAGGGGTAGGAAAGGCAGGAGAGTGATTAAAGACGTCCAAGAGAAAGTCTGAGAATAAAAGTATGTCTGAGGGAGAGGGAATGAAGAAGTTGAGTGGAGAGGAAAGAAAGAGTGAGAGAGAGTGCTGTTGTTTCCGTTCTTTGATCCACTTGAGTAGTCAAGAAAGAAATCCCTGTGACCCTATTTCTCTATTTCTTCAAATAGATCGACCAGGCCAAGATTTATGACGCTTTTTTAAATAAAAAGACATGGACTGGGTCTAAGTGTTTCTGCTGTTCACCGTAGGTTGTTCCTGTGGGTGGTGTTTCAATTGAAAAAACCCATCACTTTTATTTTTTTATTATTTTATTCAATCATTTCAATCATGCGTGGGCTGGAAAAACGTTTCTTCGAGAGGAGAAAAGAAAAAGCAGAGCAATCTCAGAAATCTGAGTAGTCTATTAAAAAAGGGTGAGGAGCGTGCGTGCATTCACATTTTTTTTTTCTTTTTTTTTGATGTTACTCCACCCTAACCCTTCCTGATTTTCTTTCTTTCCTTTCGCCCTTCTTTTCCCTGCTCGCTTTTTTTGTGATATTGGCATGCACATGACTACTTGAATGTTTAACATCACCTCTTTACCAATCTTTCTCCTCTTCCTACCATCTGTCTCTTAGTGATCTTCACAATCCGTAACTGAAAGGAAAGCCGATATGGAAGAAATTTATAAACCCGGAACGTTTGATCAACGAGGCAGCGATGTCAGAACTGAGGTTTATCAGAAAAAAAAAAAATCGGAAGAAGGATTTAACTTGTCTCACTGCCATGGGAGACTAACAATGTGCAAATGAGGCAATAGAGCAAAGTTTGTCCATGTGCCGGAAAAAAAAAAATTTAAACATGCGAGGATCACAAATCTCTTGGTCTATGCTGTGGGCTTACCACAAAGAATAGCCTATTAGAATCGATCTCCAAGAAACAGAAGTCTGGCAACATCATGGAAACAATTCAAAAGCCTGTGAATATACTCACAAAGGTCGTTGATGAGATCCTGCGGAATGGGGCGGGTGATCTGACGCGTGTTTGATAGAAGTAAAAATAAATTAATATTTAAAAAGGAATATTCATGTATAATTTACATTTGTATATTTGGGTTTTCTAGCGCATGAATAAAGTGATGTTTAGTCGAGAATCACAATAAAAATAAAAAATCAATTTGAAATAACATGTACGCAGTAGAATACATGTAAATCTATATAAGCTTGACCGGAAGTTCACACGGATCGTCTCTAACATGTTCAACACATATTTCTGCTGTAGTTCTACATCCCTACTTCACAACTTCAGACATGTTGGTATTGTATCCACTGATTGTTGCAATGCGTCCGTCCTCATCAGTCACTTCTGACACATACAGGAGTCCAAACAAACACGCTCTGCGTGGCATTTGACATCCTCCTTTTTGGTGCATTTGACCCATTATCGCATTTTTGTTTTATTTTTGCCGCCAATGGACTATTTCTCTGCTTGCTCATCACTCAGAACTTCACATTTGAATCGATTCATTTTCTTGCTCACACACACTCTCATCCGGTTACAATACGATCTCCATCGCTCATTCACACTCTGTATTCATTAAGCGGTGGTTATAATTATTATATTGGACTATCGACATTTCCTTTCCAGACAAATCCTTTTTTTTTTTTTTTTTTTTTTTTTTTTATTACCTCAATACCTTTCTTCCTACTCTTGTTGACTATATTGAAGCAATAGAAGGAAATAGTAATATTAATAGAGTACCATAATAGCACTTGAACAAGACATCGCTCTTTCTTTTTTTTTTTTTTTTTTTTTTTTTGGTATATCTTCGGCTACTTCTGTAACAAAAATTTGAAGTTCTTGACTGGAATTCAGGTCAGACATTAACCAACAAGGTAGTCAGCTTGGGTCACGACTATCTTCGTCTACACCCACAATAAAATATGGATGGAATGTCAGGATCCATCGGATTCAACGGCCGCGCTCACCAGCCCTCCAACAGTCCCATCCTAGTGCTCGAGCCAGTCAACGACACATTTGCATTAAAGTCTCTTGAGCTACCAGAGCACTCCAAAATCAAAATTGGTCGTCAGACGGGCGTTACGACAGCACCCCATCCTTCGAATGGATACTTTGATTCCAAAGTCCTTAGTCGTGTTCACGCAGAGGTTTGGTCAGAGGGTGGCAAGGTGAGTAACTAATTTCTTGAATGAGGACATCACATCAGCAGGAAAATAAAGAATAAAATGAAGAGCAGTTCTTATACATGGCTTTGAACATTTCGTTGGCCCAGGTATTTATTCGAGATCTCAAGTCAAGTAACGGCACATTCTTGAATGGACGAAGACTCTGTTCGGAAAGCACAGAGAGTGAGCCCTTTGAGCTAAACCAGAATGACAACCTCGAGTTTGGTATTGACATCATGGATGAAAACGGTGCTCGTAAGTTTTTTTTTTTTTTTTTTTTTTTTTTTTCCCTCCCTTCTCTTCATTTATTTGTGAGAGTACAAAATAAACCCCAGCAACAATGACACCAATTAGCTGCATGAAGCACGAGGTCAAAGCAAGGGCAGAAATAATACAAAATCTCCATGTTTGATAAGCACGAGGTTCATTTTGATTATGCACTGACCTGAAGTCTTTCATGTGTGTAGTACTTCACGAGAAGGTGTCTTGCAAGATCTATATTTCTCGAATGTCATATCCTACACCAGGGAGCTCTCCACAAGAGTATGTTACTACAATTGTGTAGCTTGAAAAGGCCCATATCATCATATAATTGGCCCCCATCCCCAGGTTTCACTAATTTGACTAATTTTCGAGCTCTATTGTATACTTTACTTCTTTCGTGAATGAAGCTCCCATGCCAAGATCAGACCTACCTCGTTAACTGGATCTAGTATCAATCCGATCAAAACTACTGCAATTTCAATGCAAGGCGGACAAATTGAGAACATAGACTTGATCATTTCAAGACTCCAGAATGAGCTCACGCGATCACAAGAAACATATACGGACTTAGGGATGTTGAAGCATAGCCTAACGGAGCTGGAGAAAGCCATGACTGTAAATAACTACGACTCTAATGTAGCAAAAAAAAAAGAGTCAACAGTTGCTAATGGTGGAGCGCCCCTATCTGCTGCCGATTATCAAGAGTTATTAAAGCGAAAGGATAAGGTGAGTTTATATTTACAGAGGTCAAGTGAAAGTAAATTGATTACTACAGTACGATTTTATTTTACTCATTTATCCATTTTAAAAACCAGGAGCATTCAGAGGAAATTGCGAAATTGAACAAAGAGTTTGGAGAAACAAAGGCTCATCTGGAAGCTCAGAAGGATACGATGCGTAACAGCAATGAGAATGCAAACAAAGCATTGATACAAGCTGCATCTAAAATGGACCTTGTCATGGCTCGTATTAATAGCATGGCCCAGGAGCATAAACAGGAACTTAAGTCAGTAAAGAAGGGGTTTGAAACAGCATTATCAGAACTGAAGGCCACGCATCAAGAAGAAATTAGCCGCATAGTTCTAGAAACCAATCAGGAGAAGGAAGAATTGAGAAACAGACATAAGCGGGAGCTTTTAGAGGCCATTGCTCAAGCTCGGGAGAGTATTGGTAATACGTTTGCTGAGGCAAAGGTTCAAAAAGCTCTGGAGCTGGAATTAATATCACTCAAGGAAGAGGTACAGGGCTTGCGGCAGTCTGAAGAAGCTAAATCTCGAAAGATCGAGGCGTTGGCCAAGGAGAACAACGCATTCCTGAAGCAGTTGAATAACCTTAAAGCAGAGCTTGATAAGAAGATGCTACATGATGTTAAGGATAGTAGTAGTAACAGTTCTATCTCAGCACCTTTATCGACCACTCCAGATAGTAATACTAATGGTACTATCCCTATGCATCCAGCAGCATCGACAAAATTAATCAGTAGTGCAGTAGACGGCGGAACCGTACAATCTGGAGATGGAATAGAGCCTTCGAAACATTCTTTAACAGCTCTTATTACTAATTGCCCGTATGCTCATGGTGACAACGAGTCCAAATATGTGTTTTCATGGTCGCAATTCGTCTTCCCCATAGCGAAGAGGAACCAGCCAGCACTGCATCAGGTACGAATTCGTGACGCGGATTTGTTTGTATGTTTATTTTTTTTAAAAAAATAATAATAATAATAGCATCTAATAGACAATTGAAATTATGTCTATCAGCCTTCGACAGTACTCTTATCCAGTGGATTCATGCTCGTTAGTCTTGGGGTGTATGTGCTATGGTACAAGGCTTGGACGATTTCAGGATGTATTAGCTCCTAATGAAAGTAATGGAGGTAGTTGTAGTAGTAGTTTTTTTTTTTTTTTTTTTTTTTTTTTACATGTAATTATATTAGGACATTGTCGCCGGTAATAGTGCAGCAATTAGACTAAGCCTAATAAATACAGCGTTTTAACTTTACAATTTAACTGTCATTCAAGATGGATTGTTTCAATGAAATAGTTTTTCTAACAAGTTATCCATTATAATGATTTCTCCTCCTCGTGGCTGTATGTTGTAGTGTATTGCATATTTCAAATTTACAATTATGTCATTGCCAGTAAATACCGTTCTCTGATCAATAACAACTCGTCTTCAAGTTTAGAACCTTTGTAATATTTCAGAAATCATGATTAGCATAGGGACAACCCAGGAGACAACCCGTTTGACGTAACGGCCTAGAAAAGGGAAATTTGGCGGCACCAAGAAATAAACCTTCTTCACCTGTCAAGCAGTACCTCAAACGCGAATAAATCCTCAAAATCAGTCATCAACGCTATATTTTCAAATAACTTTATCCTCCCCTACATACTTGACGGCGATTCACCATCGATTGCCTCAAATGGAAACCAAGGAAAGAAAAGCTTTGGGAAAAGGCGTTGGTCCTTTACTTCCATCTAGTATACTGGGCAAGAGGTTCCAGCATCAATTAACACAAGGCATGGCAGATATACTATAGTAACCTTTAGGAGGTAGATATGCGAACTAAGTGCTGTGGTGAAAAGTACTAAAGATACGTCTATCGCGACGCTGTAAGGACAGACATCATTGTCCAATGTGTAAGTCGCGAGCTGGCTGGACTTCCTTACCTTCGCATCATAACTAAGGAATTTATTCTTAGCGATATTCTTAGACAAGGCAAGAGCTCATAGTTTAAGGATTACTCAAACTTTCTACTTGTTAGTACACTCCGCAACAATTTGTATGCATGTAGTCATTTCCCATGGAAGAAAACAGCAGGTCAAGTCAACATTATGTGCCCTTTCTCCACACTCCCGCACATTGAAGATTATTATACTTTGTGGGGAAAGAAAGGGTAAATGCATTTCCGGCGCACAGGCATTTCATTCGGTTGGCGAATCGCCTCGATCAATAAAGTTATTGGATGTTTGTGTCGGTTGGAATTCCACTCTCTCCCCAATAGATTTCCCTTTCCTTTTCTTCCACTGTTATTTGCATGACCCTATTCCCCAACTAATTCCATTTCTAGTTCTTCCTCATTCTGGTAATGTCAGCACTTCGCTTTCCAAAGATTCCTCCATCTGAACCTCAAGGCTCAGACCTTCTGGCTTGGGAACGCGGTCGCGCTTCTTTTGATGTCCACGAGCTGTCGACATTTCTCTATGGTGAAGCCTACTTAGAGCGACAAAAGCGTATTCTTTCGCTTATTGAACACGACCCAGCGTTTGACAAGTCACAACGATACTTTCTTGGCCGTACTGAACGATTTGCTGCCGCACTTCGCAAAGACCATGCGTTAATAAAGCTCGCTCAGAAGCATCGATGGGGACCAGATGACTTAAGTCAGGCCGACTCGCTGATCACAGAAGCTGGGCCTTTCGGTTTGCATCGTGCTATGTTCCTTCCAACATTGCAAGCCCAGGCGAGTAAGGAACAAATTGAAAAGTTTTTGAAGCCTGCATTACGATACGAGATCATTGGGTGTTACGCACAAACAGAGTTGGGTCATGGAAGCAACGTGCAAGGAATCGAGACCACGGCGACGTATATACCGGAGACAGATGAGTTTGAATTGCACACACCTTATTTGACAGCATGCAAATGGTGGATTGGTGGGTTGGGTAAAGCCGCGAACCATGCAGTGGTGATGGCCAGGCTTATTAGTGCTGGTAAGGATCATGGACCTCATCCGTTTGTGGTCCCCATCCGATCGATGGAAGACCATACTCTCCTCCCAGGTGTTATGGCTGGCGATATTGGGCCTAAATTGGGGTAATTTTCTTTTTTTTTATTTGTTTCTTGTTTCGTCAGCCGAAACTTCTAGTGGTTCGTTTTGGATAATGTAAACGCACCCACTGACATTATTAAAACTGGGCTTTGAAACCCAATCAGGTATAACACAACCGACAATGGCTGCATGTGGTTCGATCACTATCGTATCCCAAGGATCTCGCTCTTGTCCAAGTACTCCAGCATCAAGCCTGGAACCGGAGAGTACATTAAACCACCCAATTCCAAGCTCTCGTACGGAAGCATGGTCCTCATCCGTGCTTCTCTAGTTGGAGGAGCGCGCCAAGGTCTAGCCAAAGCCGTGACGATTGCGGCACGGTATTCTGCAATCCGCCGTCAATTCGTGGACAAGGACGTACCTAAAGTGATCGAAGATAGTAGTAGTCATAAAAAGACAGTAGTCGAGACGCCTGTCCTGGATTATTCTACACAACAATATCGTATCTTGCCATTGATCGCTACTTCATATGCGTTCTTTTTCACGAGCAAAGAAATGATGAGATTATATAATGTCAATGTCCACAACATGACCTCGGGCGATTTTTCGTTGTTGGCGGACGTACATGCGTCCAGCTCAGGGTTGAAATCCCTGACGACCACCATGGCGGCTGCAGGTATCGAGGAGTGTAGGCGCTGCTGTGGTGGACATGGATTCTCGAGCTTCTCAGGTCTTCCACTGTTATTGCAAGATTATGGTAAGCTCATTTGTTTAATTGCATATGGAATGCTAATCCTGTCTTTATCAATTTCTAAATATTAATAATAATACAATTGGCGTCGTGTTTTCTTATGGTATCCAATAGTACCAAATGTTACGTGGGAAGGCGACAATTACATTCTCTCACAGCAGACAGGCCGCTATCTCTTCAAGTCCTTCCGCGAGCTTGTAGCAAAACGTGCATCTGGTGAACGGAATACAGCATTACAGATCAACAATCCGACACTGGCATACATGAATGCCTATCTTGAGAATCCATCACTTAAATGTCCCGTGACCTCTGCTGTCCAATTCCACAACCCAGAGATCCAATTGACTGCATTTGGACACCGTGCAGCCCATTTAGTTGCTCAGGTTGTGCACGCGTTGGATGTTGAGAAACGAACCTGGAATTCAATGCTGGTCGATATTTATAACGTCTCGACTGCTCATTGTCAGTTCGTTCTAGTTCAAAACTTTATCCTTGGGATCAGGGGGGAGATGCCTCAACCTAATGGGGTCGTAGATCCGACCGCCTCCTTGTCAAGCAGTGCTAAACAGGTCTTGACAAGGCTTTCGGACTTGTTTGCGTTGCACATGATCCACAAGGAGCCAGGTCAGTTCTTGGCTTCAGGATACTTAGAAGCCAAGCATCTTAAATGGCTTGGAGAGGCGATCATGGAGCTTATGGAAAAGAAGATTCGTCCTGATGCAGTTGCATTGGTGGACGCATTCGCGTTTCCGGACTACATGCTCCATAGCGCCATTGGTGCATATGATGGGAAAATATATGAACGTTACACAGAGATGGCAACACATGAACCCTTAAACAAGACTGAGGTCGTTGCCGGTTATGAACAGTATATCAAGCCCTTCACAAATCCCAAGGGTTTGAAGGGCCACTTAGTGCAATCTCGACTTTAGATCAAGACATTCTTAGGTTCATGACACAAATACAAATTATTAGCACACCAGGTTGTTGAGTAGATGCATACCATGATGAACTGGTTGGATATAATAAAAACTTTGCTATCATATTATTTTATTTCGTCTAGAAGAGTGCAAAAAGGGAGGGAGCTTTACAAATATGCGGGATCAAGACCAGTTGGGAAACGTCTTGTTTCGCCATTATGAATGTCAATATCGCCCGACGGTGGCGCTGCCTTGGTAGTACTTTGAATTCCATATGATGTGTCCTAGAAATAGACAGAAGGAAGGATGATAAAAAAAAAAAAAAAAGTGTTAGATTGGAACACAAAAGCACCGAGAGCGATTGACTATTCTTTTTTTTTTTTTTTTTTTTTTTTTTTGGCATACGTCCAAGAACTTGGTCTCCTCTTTTCCAAGACGGAACCGTGAGCGATTAATTTTAGTTTTGATGACTTCGTCAAAAAACATGATTTCAGGGTCTCCAGGAGAGCGATCAACGCGGTCCTGCACAAATTGTACAAATGCCTGTGATTCTGTAAACGCCGTCATAAACGGCTGAGAAAATAGGATACATATAAAAAAGATTCATCTATCAATAATCAGATAATAGTGTATAGCAGTCGTCTCAAATCTAGAAATAAAAAAAAAAATAAAATAAAAAAACATCTATACTTCGCACTGACACTGAGATGTCCTTATTCAACACTCACCTTGGCATCCTTGTCCACAGTCTTCATAAAAACATCTCGATGGAACCGAACCACATCGCTCATTGCACTTCCACCCGTTCCCCGTCTTGCTCTTGTCACCGGTTGCTGCTGTGTCGAAGCATCTTCAATGGTCTGAGAAAATCCAACTGCTGGACTCTTTACACTTGGAGTCGATGGCGTATTAGTATTTGTTGTACTGCTGCTCCTGCTGGCCCATCCACGGAGACTTGCCCACGTGAACCGCAGATCTTTAGTTTCCTTCTCGACTGCACTTCCCCAGTCTTCACTCCCACTGCTTGACCGCTGCCTTGTGTGCCCAGAAACCCCTCTAGGGTTTTGTGCCTGCATGTAGTGTTGCTGTTGAAACTGCTGCATCTGATGCTGGAGCGCTTGCTGTCCTGCTAAGATGCCTGATCGATATCCCTTCAACAACCCTGCCCACATTTGCAACACACTCCAGCAGATACCAGATTCATCGAACCCGCAAGGAACACATGGGTATAGCAATTCCTCAATACATCCGGCATGAATAAGTAGTGAGCATCCTTCGCATCGATAAATTTGTTGATGAGATGCTAGGACATGTGAACAGATGCCACAACAACAATTAATCAGAGCAATTGGAGCAGGACTAGGGACAGAGCTGAGGGCATGACCTTCTTTGAGTATGGGAGCTATACTTGGTTCTGGCTCAGCTTCCTCAATAGAGCCAGCGCCTCCGCCTCCTACACTGCTGCCGAGAAGAGTTGAGCTGGCATTATTACTGGTAGTTGTAATGGAGTATGCACTCATATTGTGCACAAGGGGAGGCAATGACGTAGTAGATGATGATTCATAATGCATGTAGTATGTATCTCCTGGCTGTGTTGACCCATTGATACTTGCCATCGTATTTGATGTCATTGTTGACAATGGAGAACCAGTGTGGACTACAGAGCCTTGGTGTCTGGACCTTGACGATTCAATAGAGGTCATTGATGACTTGTGTGATAACGCTCTAGTTGGAGTATCAACAGATGCCAAATAGCTGCACTGGATACTGTTTATATTGACATTGGAGGACGATGATGATTGCTGTTGTGCTTGTTGTTGTATTGAGGAACCTGAATCTTGTCTCTTATGTGCCTCAAATAAGTTTGCATGAGCGCGTTGAGAAGTCAGTACTTTACGCATCGCTGTAGTAACCTCAGTTGTGTTCTATTTATGTATAAGATAAGTATTAGAGAAATTCTCTACCTTCAATTTTTTTTTTTTTTTTTTTTTTTTTTTTACCTGCTCGGGTGCAACCTTGTTATTCCTCGGATCTCTGTTAGTTCCTTCAGCCGTTAAGGGCATATCCGTAACACGCGCTTGGTCATCACTGGAGGCAAGGACTATTTTCATTTCATCTGCTAGCCCCTCCATTAACGTTTCCTTCTCAAATTCCATCTTAGGGATTTTGGGTAGAGAGGCAGGATGTAAACCGTTATGAGTCAATGTATTAGTCGAAGAGTTTCTACTAATTCCTGAGCATGATGATACATCCTGTACAGAAGAAGATGCGCTGGTTATGTTTGAGAATGCTGAACCAGCAGGAGGACGTAAAGAGTCCGTCCGCACGATGCTCCCTCGACGTGGCGCTCGGGAGACACCGCAAAATAAGGTTAGCCTTGAGTATGGATAGGCCTCTTGAACGTACTTGGGAGGGCCTGAGACAGAATCAATACTGTAGGCAGTTGGCGCCGTGGAGGCTGTGACGGCGGCAACCAGGCGGCGACGAGCAGAGTTTGTGCAAGATGGAGCATATTGCTCGAAGGATTGGATTAGCTTTCTACGCGGCCGTGGAGGCAATGGAATAGGCGGCAACTGGACATTCACTGTTCCTCTATCCAAATCTACTACACAAGCCTGTTTCATCATTGATGAGATAAATTAATAAGCCTTACCAATAAAAGAAGCCTCATAGTAATGAAAAAAATATAATGCTTCTGTTATCTACTTACTTCTTCGGGTGGGAAGTCGGACTCACAACAGCTTCGTTTCACGCCGATAATATAAGGTACAGGCGCCTGAAGACATGTCATTAATGCTCCTGGGAGGATTGGGATATAAACTCCATGCCAATAAAGTGGGAAGAACATATACAGGAGACTTTCGGCCGCTAATGTCAGCATCCCTAAGTGAGAAGAAATAAAGATAATCCTGCCTTCGGACAGCATAACCTATCAAAGAGCGAAAATGTTTACACATATTAATACAATCACTACTCAGTAATAATGATAATGAAAGTTTGTTTTACTCACTTCAATCAAAGTAACAATATCCTCAGCTGAAATGCACCGGAATAGCGGATACAAGGAGAACTATAGTAAATTAAATAAAGCGCATTTAGTAGCCATTTCAGGATCGTGAAGCCATCGAACCCAAATAAAATAATCTGCGTTGACGAACATTTTTCACAATAGGAACGCTATTTAGAGCCGGCCTGGATGCGTAAATCATGCGGTCATTGATGGTGATTCCAATCTCCAGTTTTCCGAACGGAGGGATACCAACGTCATGGATAATGTTTTTCACATAACTATCATATCAACCAAAGCATAAAAACGTTAATAAACAACAGTACTTTGCGGCACACATCACATTAGATCTAAATATATAAATACATATAAAAAGACCTTTCAAGTCGGAAAGAATTTGAGCTCAATCCAGGATGCTCCACGCCACCTGAACATGCCACAACCACTGCCAACAGCCAATCTCTCAGCAGATAATGATATGGAACCGCGCTCACAAGACCCACACATCGTGGGATCCAAACATCCTCGGGCTCCACGAAGAGTCTCTTCCAAGGCTGCATCTGATCCTCTAGCAGCGCCAACTTTTCTTCTGAATCAAAGATGTCTCGCTTCAGATCCAGAATCTGCGGCTTCCTTCCGAGAGTCTGTTCTTCTTTTAATCTGTTTCGTAAACTATGGAGTGTTGCTCGTTCCCGTGATATCTTAGTCTTGATGGCCTTCACATATTCCATCTCGCTCTCCGACTGAATCGTCAGATAAATGCAAAAATCAAGGATTTAGATATGTGGAGGCAAGAGTGATAAATTAGATGGCTACACTTGGAAGATTACCACGCCAATACATCAATTATTTTGAAATCCCTCTGAGCTTAAGGTGCATACCATGTGGTTCCTAGTCCAATGTTCACAGAGAGCTATAAATTGCTGCTGCATGGATGTAGGTAGCCGTTCATAAATAGTTACACACACTGCATATGATCGATTCCCGGTTTCCTGTGTCATGACAAAGGAGTGATATGTGGTTGGTGGTCGTTCCTCTTGTAATACGAAGGATAGCCCTCCTGGAAAGCAGAACTAAGAATGATCGACGAATTCATGAGGATGAGCTTTCTTCTTCTCTTGTTCAGGTGCAATTACCATGTCAAAGAAATTAACAGAGCTCGGGTTTCTGTAATAAATGGGGACTCTATTTTTACTCGTCTTCGGCCATATTCAATGTTATGGCTTACCATTGGCAAATGAGGTGGGAAGGCCTCTGCATCCTCCCAGTCTGTCTCTGGATACCGACAAGTCACAATGGGATCAAAGAGCAGCTCTGCAGGATGTATATCTGGAGATTTCCGTGCTGATTCCTGTGTTAATTCCTGCGTACCTCCTGCTTGAGCGTTGTCAGCTCCGTGGACGATTTTGGACCGACTCCGGACTACAGCCATATTTTTTTCAAAAGTTAAACACTTCTTGTCCTGTACCGAAAATCTAGTTTTCCCTTGCTGTTGGATTTTGGAAAGTGCAGGTATTTGTGTTGTCATTGCATTCATATTCAATGGACTTGTGCTTTGTCGCCTCATGTTAGAGACTTCGTTATATTCATGGATATCAACGTGAATAAAAATAAAAATAAAAATAAAAATAAAAATAAAAATAAGAATCAAGGTTTTGATTTGTATGAGTGAAATTTTTTTGTTTTAGTACATTATAAACTCTCATGATCACTTGAAAGGCATCAAAGGCCGAGTGATCAAAGTCAATCCCATACTTATTCTAGTTTCCGCTACTGCTGCTATAGGACTATGATTAGTGTGTTGCTCTGCTGTGTACATTTCATGATCATCATCATCATCTCGGACCATCATTGGGTCCTTTGCTATTTCTTGACGGATCCCTTCCTGCACTGTCCTGAAAAGCGTTCCTGCAGATATGTGTCGATAACTTGGTTTGTGCCGAAGTCTTGTAGTGTTATTCTCTACAATATTAATATCACTCAATGTCACCGACCTCCTATTGGGTCGCCTTGATATGGCCAAAGCAGCGTTGATGGCTGTCTTTGGAGCTGCTGTGACCGCAGATCTCTCAGTAAGTGCCGAATCTATGACTGAATAAGGCGGCGCAAGTGCTGTTACATTGCACAGTATAGAAGATCAGAAAAAGTGTTCCAAATATTAGATGAAAATACAAAAAGAAAACCTGCTTTGATTGTTACGTTCGGTTTCACATACTTCGGGAAGGGGGAGTTGAAGATTGATTATCGAGGGTGGCGGAGGTTGGATGGGGGCGAGTCACTTGTGCCATGGACTTGGACCGTGCCCTTTGGTTGGACCTGGTTTTACATGTCTCCGTTGCTTGTGTATGTGTCTGCGGGTTGTTTGCAATGAAAGCTAAAGCTGAGGCTGTGTCACCATTGAAAAATGAGCTGTGCACAAAAACATCCTGACCCTGACCCTGACTCTGACTCTGTGGCGGATATTGTGTTTCGCTTGTAGGACTAACATCAGACGTGAGGGGTTCAGTTGGAGGGATGTCTGATGCTGCCAATAAAATGTCATCCCTCAAGCCGACCATGAAAAAATAGTCAGCAATACGCTTCGGAGGTAATGATTGTCCTGTCATGGATGTCATGGATAGAAGGTATCTGTGAGTTGGATGTATGAAATATCTATGTGTGTTGTCAATGATATATGAGAAACAAATGCATGTACTAAAGAGAGGAGAGGACAGAGGGAAAAGGGAGGATACAAGAGGGAAAAAGAAAAGAGAGAAGAGACCAAAAGTTTGCCTTTAAAAGATATATTAATAAAATAGAATTAAACTGAATGTATTCAACTCAGGACAATGAATCAATTGACATTTCGTCATCTACATCATCTACCTCTACCTCTACCTCTACATCATCTACATCATCATCTACATTTATATTTACCTATCCCTATCTTTACATCTACATTTACATCCACTTCTGGATTATGTCTACATTTACATTTGCTGCTATTACACTGACGAGCGAGACCAATGGACGCCAAAGGTGTGGCATGATAAGGCTTGCTCGCATTAGAGTTTAATTTAAAAAATATGTAAGTATAAAAATAAAAATTATTGGCTCTCATAATGGACCTTGAGGAAATAATTTGTAGAATGGCAAGACAAATATCGTGTGAACATGAACAATCTTTTATTTGTATTAGATGAGCACTCTTTCATAAAAGTGCACTGCGAGGATATACGTGTATTTTCGGCCATCCATTATGACTTGACAATTGACTGGTATGCAGGACTAGCGTTTTCATATTCTGACAGAAGTAGATCTTTATGATTCTTCTGCATCCACTTAAGAATATCAACTAGATTCTCCCGCAACGCATTGATCGAGTCTTGATCCATCTCTGTATGTGCAATCAACATGGGAAATTGTACTAGACACAGCCAAAAAACGGAGCAATAAATAAATCATGTCACATAATGTATGCATGTATTTCACTTGGCGACAGAATCAAGATGTACAAAAAAAAAAAATACCAAATAGACGGAGTAAATGTTCGCCACCATAAATCTCAGAGTCCTCTTTGCCCACGTTCTTTTTTCGAATATCAACATACTGCTGGCGTTCGAACCGGTATAGAAGCATGTTCCCAAGACATTTATCGAAATATGTCTTGACTCCTGACAGGACCTCTTGAAAAATCTCATCATTCTTACTAATGGATCCAAGCACATGGAAAACATACCACAAGGGGAAAAAAAAGAAAAAAAAGAATAAATGTCGTGGCAGTCATGTCAGCAGACAATGTGATGTCGAATATTACTGGATGGTCTGTTTTAGTAATTATAGGGATCTTGTGAATTCATACGTCTTTTTGTCTTTCTTTGAGTCCCTGTACATGTCCAGAATCTGAACCACATTCGGTGTCCTTGGAAGTGGCACGAGCTATTCCAAGAGCCAAAATAGAATGGGTAAGTTTGGCCGCCTATTTAATGATCTTTGGCCGTGTATAAAGTCGATAGTTATTCACCTGATGGTTCTTTGTGATATTCTCCCAATCATCAACGAGCTGAGTCTTTAGAGAGTCTGGAATGGGTACTTTGATCTCTGGTCTCTTAATAAAATCTTCCTCTTTGTCCACACTAGTGTCCTTGGCTCGCTTTTTCCCTCTATCTGAGCTCTCAGTGGATCCTGATGTCTTTGAAACTGTCTTTTTTTTACCAGGGTACGACTCCTTCAAGCTTGCCTGTTTTGCAAGATTAGCTTCATTCCATTTGAGAGCGCGCGATTCCGGTACCCATTCATCCCAGCTATCAATATTTGGACGTAGGGGGGAAAAAAAGAAGAAAGCCGATGAGTTTGGATCTTGATAAAAAGTGGTGACAATATCCATACACAAAAGTGAATAGTGCCTCACGTTTGCTTCCAGCCGCGGTAATGAACAAGATATACAGGGCCTTCTTCACCATGTGGGTCAAGACTTCTCCAATCCGTTTTCAAAATCTATGTTTTGAGTGGTGTGGTATTGAAGCATGAGTATCGCTGCGTTGCGTGTCCTGAAAGTATGCTGAACGTGGTGTCACTCTAACCCTTACTTTAGCCTCATACAACAATGGGCCATGGAAACAGAGTACTGTTTCATTGGCCTCGAAGGACATCTGTCGTTTGTTTGTCATTATGCCGCGCTGTAACCACTTGCTGGAAAGAGGTCTATTTCAATGTCGATTTAATGTATTGGATTTGGTAATTAGTCAACCAACTGCAAAGAATGTTGATTTCTCTAAACTGAATAAAATGGTGTCCGCCTTTTTAGTGGCTGAGCAGAATAGTTGTTTTTTGTCCGTGCTTGAGATCACTTTTTTTTATTTTTTGAAAAAATAAAATTTTGTAAAAACAATCAGAGCACAACATGCAAAACGACATGCCAAAGATTACAGGAGAGAAAAGGCAGGCGGAGGAAGGCCAAATGGAGGCTAGACTTCCACAGGTATGCTAATGCCTATGTTTAAAGTCCATAATGTATCCATAGACTTTGTAGTTCATTACTCAAAGCTGTTGTATGATATAATTTCAGAAAAAATATTTTAGACAGCGCGCCCATGCCAACGTGTTTTCGGATCATCATCTTGATTAGTGAGTGCCGCCCGAAGTCAATGTTGTGGATGAATTCTGTGGAATCGAATACTATATCGATAAGTTTCTTATGTCAATCCATCTAAATGTTAATAGTCCCATCAGCCCAGCTCACATGGATTGGTCAAAGAACTTTCCTAATCATTTTGCTCCAAAGGAAGGCGCGGCTGTAGATGGGGCTGTGGTCAAGGATTCTGGGAAGAAAGTCGAATTTGCAGATATTGGATGTGGATATGGTGGTCTTCTTGTCGCTTTGTCAACTGTATTTCCAGAAACATTGATGCTTGGTAAGAATTAAGGGAGGAGAGACTCATTTTCTGTCAGCTCGGATATGCTTCTTCCAACTAGTAGTTTTTTTATTATTAATGTGGTATCCGGATACACTATCGCTTGGCTAGGAATGGAGATCCGTGTCAAAGTCGAGGAGTACGTCAATCAAAAGATTTTAGCATTACGAAAGAATCACCCTGGCTCTTACGACAACATCTCGATTTTACGTATGAATGCCATGAAATTCTTGCCAAACTTTTTCGAGAAGCATCAGGTACAGGCCAACTTTTTTTTTTTTAAAAAAAAAAAAAAAAAAAAAAAATTTAAATATACGAAAGATTGCTTCAAATACCAGACTAAAGTCATATAGGGGTACTTCAATTAACAAAAAACCCTACGATACCGGATCCTATAGCTCTCCAAGATGTTCTTCCTGTTCCCTGACCCTCACTTCAAGAAGAGGAAGCATAAGGCCCGTATCATTACGTATGGACATTTTGACGTTTCTTTTGATGTTAGTCTGATTGAAAGTATGACGGGCAAGAATCTAAAATTTCCCTGTTTTTATGGATGTATGTCTAGACCTACACTTTTATCAGAATATGCATATGTTCTTCGTCCAGGCGGGATCATTTACACTATCAGCGATGTCAAGGATCTTCATTTGTGGATGGTGAAGCACTTGGATGCCCACCCTTTGTTTGTTAGGATTCCGGACGAGGAGTTGGTAAGAAAAAGTGTAACACAATATGATGTTTTGAATCGTAGAGGTCTTTTTTTTGTTAAATTATTTTTTCCGAATACAATTAGGCTGATGATCCAGCGGTGGAACACGTCAGGAATGCTACAGAAGAGGGACAGAAGGTGGAGCGGAACAAGGGTGACAAGTACCTTGCCTGCTATCGCAGGATTAATGATGAATAAATAAAAATTACATGTAAATTAGTCTAAATCACGCTTTGCCACCATCAAAATTTATTGGCTGCATATTTACGGATAGGAAAGGTGTAATGACCAATTGATCCTTAATCGTCACCAGTTAAAATAGCAAAATAGCCAATATCACATGATATTATATTAATTAATTGTTTTTCTTGGCTTTCATATCATAATGTACCAATCCACCAATCCACCAATAAGGTCAACAGCCCTTTTCTTCTGCTCGAAGACAGCCTTTCTCTCCCTCTTATCATTTTCCATTACTCAGCTCGTACTTATAAAAAAGTCTCTTCATTTACTTGTTCATTCATTCAAAAGATGGGACTATTCTCCAAGCAAAGTGCCATCACCACCCAAATTGGTAACAGACTTGTATGGAAAGGAGATGTACTGCGCGAAGCATACCACACCACCAACTGCACAGGTGCTGACTCGTGAAGATGTTTTTTTTTGCAAAACAGATGTCATCACGGGCTTAGCATCCATTACGAACTGGGACCAAGTTGTTGTCCTCTGTGAGACTGTCAATGCTAAAGACGATGGGTAAGGTCAAAAAAAAAAAAAAAAAAAAAAAAAAAAAAAGTAACTTGTACCGTACTTGGAAAACGATGAACATAGACATTTCAGTTAATTACAATAGCCGCTGACATGACCTTCTGTCGCTCATCTCGATTTTCACGGGTGTATTCTCTGCCCCAATTACAAATCCTAAACCTTTAAACACAATTTACAGAGCCAAAGAAGCGTCCAAGGCTTTGCGGAAGAAGTTGCGTTTAGGAAGGCCACAGCAGCAAATGAACGCCATTACAGTGAGTGGAACAATACATTTCATGGCGATGTATTCCATGACCTTGAGTTACTTTCTAACTTTATTTTATTTTATTGTATTCAGTTGATCCAAGCCATGGTTGATGGCTGCGGGTCAAAGTTCAAAGGTATCTTTATGGCACCATTGCGTTTTTTTATCTTTCTATTTTTTTATTTTGTTTTATTTAGAAAAATCTTGCTAATGCTATTTATGCCTTTGTCCTTTCTTGTGCTCACAGCCCAATTAGCGACCTCCAAGTTTGCTGAAGATATTGAGACTGTGATCATTGCAGATGTATGGAGCCTAGTGGATAAATGTGATGTTTGCTACCTGCCATTGGTGGCGAATTAACCGAGCTGATGAATTTTATTTCTTTTCCATATCCGATTTCTTAGGCCACTGATGCTAATGTGAAGATTCGCCTCATGGAGCGTCTGGAGGATTGGTCTGTGACATTTGCCACAGATCCAGGTCTTGTCATCATCCCACAGCTTTATTACATGCTCATTAAGAACAACACTCCACGAAGTGTAAGAGAACCTTGAACAGAGAGGGAAATCCTTGGTCAGCGCAGTCCACATTATTTTCTGAAACATTATATTTTCTATTGCATAATTCTATAGAACAATAGTCGGCAAGGCCCTCCTTCACCGACGCGTGCTCCCATCACCCCAGAACAGGTAAATGTTATGAACTACATCACCGTCTTTGCATTCCTTTTACGAAAAAAAAAAAAAAAAAAAAAGTTTGTTCAACGCTAGAATATTCATCACACCTATGTACTTGGGGCGAAATAGCAAATGAGACAGATGGCACAGGATATTGAACTTGCAAGAAATAATGCACATATGTTAATTGAGGCCGTTTCATTCGCAGATCCTGAGCTGGAGGCCATCGAAGAGAATGAATTAATCAAGGTAGGCCAGAACGAACATCCAGGATGATGCATGATTTTTTGTTCTCTTGTCCGTCTACCAATAGGATGAAATTCAATTGTGCGTACGCTTAACTTTGAACCACTTCGTGCCGTTGTAGGAATTCCACTCCAAATGTTTAACTCTCCAGCGCGGAATCCAGCAATATTTGTCCGAAATGACCGAGTCAGCAAATCCTAATGAGCAATGGCTAAGTATGTTTGAGAGTACAATAAGTGGGAATTCTATAGGAATAGCGCTCAGAGAAAAAAATTCTAATATAGCTAACTCTAACCTCTTTTTATTTATTATGAAACTAAGCATCACTTCTGGCCTGCAATCAGGAGTTAGTCCAAGCTTTCACTGCATACAACCAAATGATGGAGCGTCAGCACATGAATAAGGTCACGAAAGTGTCGGCGATGACGGACGTTGTACCTAACCGGAGCCCTGAGAACGCACCCAGAAGCTCTCAAGATTATCAACAGGACTTGATGTCGTTCAACGATATTGATGCCGCTGGGGTTGGCAAAGGGCGCAGCAACAGCTATGAATACAATAATGGCAATGGAGCTTCAGTTAGTAATGGCAAGGGTGCTCCTACCAGTTACAATGGACCATCAACACATGCATCCTCAACAGATCCTTTCTCGGACGAACCCTATTTTGTTACTGGGCCTGTAGATGTTGCTACAGCAGTAAAGATGGGGTATATTATATTTCCCTTAAATATTGAATCTTCAGGTGCTGCATTACGAACATTCAAAGACCTTGGAATACTAACACCATACGTCATCTTTTTCTTTGTCGATGATCCAGAAAAAGAGCGGATAATCAGGACAAGATTTTTGATGCATCAGCCTATTTTCGACAACAGCAACTGGAACAGGAGCAACTTCAGGCACTGAAGGAAAGCCAGCGTATCCTTCACGAGCAGCAGCAGCAGCAACAGAGTGATAGTGGATCTAGCCAAACCGCAACAAGTAGCTCAATCCCTGTATCGACACTCCATTGAAAATTCTATCAACTTATTAGTCGAATTGCCTTTTTTTTTTTTTTTGTACAGAACGTGTCCCTTCCGAGTTTAAATTTACTACTTAAAGCTCATCAAAAAGGTTTCGAGATAGTCGAGTACTAAAAATTAGTGTAAAAGAGGGAGACAAGCCAAGTGAATTAATCCTTAGATATGCAAGCATATGAAGTCTTGGAACGAGAGAAAAGACTGTGCCAGGCATTTAGCTTTAACTTGCTTTTACTTTAATATTAAGTGGCGGTAAAACACTGCAGCTGTGAAACCTATTTTGATGGTCGCACAAAATAATGAATTTTAGATTCACAAACGCGTATAAAAGATAATAAAAAAAACAACCCTCAGAGATCGAAGAGGATTTGATGGTTTAAAGCAAACTTTGTGAGGACTTTGTCACCAATCTACCTCCTCTGGGCAGATGGCAATGAGGAGGATAAAAAAAAAAGCCAGACCCTAGAATTAACACAATTGACAGTACTACAATTACATTAGCAACAATCTCCAGCTTAGAAATGTCTCCAACCACAAAACTGTCAAAGAGCAGGATGGAAAGGTTATAGCTTATCTTACTTGTCCCACCTCCTCGGGTCTGATCTCCAGGATATAGTGGTAGTCGGGTTGAAACTCATCAGCTATATTGTGACAGCTGCAAGACATTCATGCATAGAGATGCTATGGCAGGCATAACTTTCGCAACATTGTTGAGAGCCATCAATTATCAAGGGCGGCCATCCTATATGGACAACAAAATCAAGAGGAGAGCCAAGCTACAGGGGCTGAGTACGCGTGACGTTGCGTGGCCGTTTCTAGGGGTTTGTGCTGTATTCAACAATTACAACACAGTCACTACGCTATCCACATCCGCCGTTCTTTGTGTTAAAGAAAAGGTAAAAAATAAAAATAAAAAAAATAAAAAACTCGAAATCTTACGTGTCGTTGAAGTTCTCCATCCCAAAGTATGTTGAAAAATAAGGAAGGTTCTTGAAGAGAGTCGAGAGTCCGGTGCACTTATTTTAATTTGATCTAAGGATTCTCGCTACAATTAGAAAAGGTTGTACTAATGAATAGTCACTGAAGTTGTCATATTTTTCTATTACGAGCACCAGTAAGAAAATCTCTATTAAGCAACAAAGACATATAGATATGTATGATAACGTGATGCTCTAGCTCCTTTCCAACTTGGGAACTATTGAAGCATAGGTGTAGAGACCTTTCCCCATTGCTCCACGACATAAACGACTTGGATAAACATAAGAGCCGTTCCCCGCGGTGCAAGACAAAAAAGTAAATGTTCTAGTTTGTCAGTGAGCGTTCATGCATTGTATATATATACATGGACATATATATGCTGCTACTCGCAAGCCTTAAGAACCAGCGCCTCCACATTCTTTTTCAAGAAACAATTTTGACCCAATAAAGCGTGGTACAGCATATTAATATTGCTCTGAAGGGCAATAGCCAAATATGGCCAATGTCTACTTGGCACCCTCTTTTTTTGTGGGACCTTCACGAATTTTTATAAACAAATTATATAACAGATTGTGTGCATGTTTGTTTGCGTTACAAATATCTGACTTAAACTTAATCTGTTTTCCAACCAAATTTCAAAAGTGAGCCAAAATTTATCCGGGTCATGACAAATATGTATTCAAAAAAAAAAAAATCTACATCTTCATGTCCACTGTATTCGATTATATAACGTTGGCCATAAAGTTTTGTAGCATTGGCGATGCGCTCTTGTACAATTTGTCCTACTCTTTGAAAAAAAAAAAAAAAAAAAAAAAAAAAAAGACTGTGCATCGCGTTTTTGGAAGACATGAGTGTGCCAAAATGGATCAAACGAATGTGAGTATGTTCATGAAATATACAACACATAAAAAACCCTCACCTTCATCTACATACAACCCACATCCTCTAAACACTATAAGAATATCTTGATTATCAATTCGGTCTACTCTGACGATGATGCATGAATCCTTGATGCTTTTCTTTTAAGACATATTTATGACTGGATACAGCTTTCAATGAGATATTTGATTGCTGGTCATACGTGCACAACAGGACAACAAACGCTATGCTACTCTAGATTTGAACTAAAAGCACGGCAGCTGAAGCCTGGGTCATCAAAGAAATGACCGTTGAGATCCTGGCTTCGGTGAATCGAGCTGAGGTTATGAGGACTAAAATCAGAATGACGGTCACCAGACCCAAGTGTCTACTTGCGACTGAATGGCTATAGAAGAAGATAGTGGTTCTGATTTTAAGGATCTATTTACTCCTTAGACCATTTTAAGTCATACTGGACATGGCTAGACATTGATATCTCAGTTCTGAGCTGCATATTCAAACTAACTTTGGCGATAATGAGCTTTAAAGTGAGGGAAAGTTCCGAGAAAAGTTGGAGAGCGAGGGCATAACTTTAATTCTTCCACAAAGGAATACGAGTCTTTCCTGGAAGGCTGCGATCGCAAAAGGAAGTGTGCAATCTCAGCCAAGCAAAGCCCAAATCATTGAAGAAACAGTCAAAAAAAAAAAAAAAAAAAAAAAGAAACTACTAGATGATTGAGCTATCAATGCGTGCTTCGTGGATATGGAAGAAGCAGGAGGGTTTCTATTGATGGAGCGGGATTTGATCTATATTCGATCCACAGATTTGGATGGCTATGAAAGAGTGTGGTAGAAATATTAGTGTCGTTGGCGCTATTCCATCTACTCGCTTTCAAGTGACAGGGTTCGCCATCATTCCCAGACAATGAACCAGATCGATGCTTAAGAACCACGATCGTGGTCGTAACGATCATGTGGGACGTCCAACATTTATACATGATATTTCTTTCTAATAGACAGCGCAAAAACCTTAAGTCGCCACAGGGTAGGGGGTTCGTTGAGAATTCAGTCCACGTTTGACAATGTCTTCCTCTTTATTCAGTCTTATTGAGGAACGTTAGCCCAAGATCAAATCCCTTTCAAAAGATGCCATCTTGAATCCAACAAGACAATATACTCAGGCCCATGAATCAATTCAAATTAAATATTCGAAAGGGTTGTCAGAACTGGATAGAAAAATCAACCACACTCTTTCCAAAAGGGCCTCAAGAAAGAGATAACCTTGCATTTTTCACTTCAGATCAATGGTTTTGTGAACCCAGACAAAACACTTTAAAACACAAAACAAACAACAAACAAAAAAGCAAACAAGCCCAAATAAGCGTTCCTGGGTTGGGAATGTTAACCTTTTTCTAAATGGATAATCGCATGTGAATGACGAATATTTGCAGACAGAGAGCTCCAATCACACCATCCCCGTACAAAAAATTTGTGTTTGATTGGGTGATAAGCTGTATCCCACACTAATATATAATTACTACTTCTTTTGAGCTGTCCTGCTACTGTTCCTGCGCCATTCTTTTTACATATAAAAAAAGTGTACACCCGTCATTCTTACATCTCTTTGCCCGCCTCTTCTCTTCCCTCCTTCCTTTCCTTTCTTTCTTTCCACTCGGTCAGATCGGTTTTTTTTTTTCTCCTTTGTCCCTTTCTTCCTTCAGTATTCATTAAGCATGGACAATTCTGAGAAAGGCCATGCGGCTAGCTACAATGAGGACGAGGCCCGTCTTGCCGCGGTAGGCTTGCTTTCACTCACTCACTTTATATTTTGTTTCCACTTTCTTTATTTGTCATTGACATGAAGGTCAATAATAACAACAACTGCAACAAAACAGAAAAGATGAACTAATAATATATTGTTAAACCTCCATTTGCTCTAATGGTATTACTTTAGTTGGGCTACAAGCAAAACATGAAGTAAGTGAAGTGTGTTGTGTGGTATGTCCTGGAAGAGTGCACCGACAGCTCGGAACTGAGACAAAAAAATTTTTTATTTTTATTTTTAGGCGTCAATTTACTGGGCTTCAGAACTTTGGATTCACGCTGACTAACTCTTCAGTCCTGATCGGGATTGTGCCTCTGTTTGGCTTCGGTTTGAAAACGGGAGGACCCGTGGTGGCCATCTGGGGTTGGTTGCTTGTCGCCTTCTTTGTTATGTTTATTGGCTTGGGCATGGCCGAGATTTGCAGTACCTTCCCTACTGCTGGAGGTCTTTATTTCTGGACCGCTAAGCTGTAAGCGAAAAAGGAAAAAAAAAAAATGCACCTTAAAGGTTAAAAACAATTTTTCATACCTCCTTACTAAAGGGTTTTTCTTTCTTTTTCCTCCCTCTTTCGTAGTGGAGGTCCAAAGTGGGGCCCAATGTTCTCTTGGTATGAGGCGTGGTTCAATATGCTTGGTCAAGGTTTGTGCACGATCTTGCCGTATTAAAAACAAATGGCTTATTGATTTCTCGCACACGAAGCTTACTTTTTTTATATTTATATTTGCACGTGTGTAAATTCCAGTGGCGGGATGTTCGGGGTCTGTTCTTTCTGCAGCAACATTTATGAACACATTGATTTCTATCTGGCAACCAGAATATATTCATGATGGCAAGAAGGACTTTTACATCATGGTCGCATTGATGATCACTGCTGGCATTGTCAACACTGCAGGAGGTCGCGCCCTCAAAGTGGCTTCTTTGGTTTCAGTATTTATTCATATTGTCGGCACTATCGTGATCATTATCGTGGTCCTTGTAGGCGCCCCTACGCTACAGTCTGGCAAGTTTGTATTCACAGAATTCAGAGATTACACCGGCTACACAGCAAGCAATGCGAGCCCTGTTTTTGTCTTCATGCTTGGTCTCTTGCAGTCGCAGTGGTCCATGCTGGGATATGATGCGTAAGTTACTTTTTATTTTTATTTTTTTCTGGGGCAAAATAAGAGAAAGGGCAAAGTCAAGAGTCGTAAGAAAGAGAAGAATAAGTGTGCTAGACATTGACTTTCTTTTAATATTTTATCAGGTCCGCTCACATGTCTGAGGAAACCGAAAAGTCCTACGTCAATGGTCCCCGTGGTATTCTCATGTCCATCTTTGCTTCTGTCATGATTGGTCTCGGCCTTGCACTAGCCCTGACCTTTGGTATCCAGAATTATGAGGATACTTTCAATAGTGTATCTGGTGCTGCTCCTCAGATATTCTTGGATTGTGCAGGCAGGAAGGGTGGTAGTGTCTTGATCTTCATTATTGTCTTTGCCGGGTTCCTTTGCGGTGTTGCCACGGTTGCTTCCAACTCACGTATGCTTTACGCATTTGCTCGTGATGGTGGTTTACCTTTCTCCTCCTACTGGGTTGTGCTTAACAAGCGCACTCAAATGCCTCTGCGCTTAGTCTGGCTTTCAGTCATTGTCATCATCATCCTCGCCTTACCTTCACTTGGTTCCACCGCTACCTTGAGTGCTATCTCCGGTATCTCCATCATCGGCTTTACCACCTCATATGCCATCCCCATCTTGCTTCGCATCACTGTCGGCTCTTCCACGTTTGTCCAACGTGAGTTCAACTTGGGTCGCTTCTCTAAGCCCATTGGCTGGATTGCCTGTATCTGGACTGCCTTCATTTTCGTTATTTTTAACTTGCCCCAGAAGTGGCCTGTCAATAACATGAATGAGTTCAATTTCACCCCTGCCGCCGTGGGTTTCTTGCTTGTCTTCACTACTCTGACCTGGTTCTTGTCCGCTCGTCATTGGTTTAAGGGCCCAGTCTCCGAGATTGCCCTCCAGGAGCTCGATGGCATCGTGCCCGCCAATCTCGATGAGAAGCGTGAGGCAGATGAGGAAATTAGGCAGTAATATCCTTTATTATTCTCACATTTAATCACCTTGTAAAGTATCTCAACATACCCTTTTTCAAAAAACTGTGCTCCATAGTACCATATATTCAACATATTGGCGCAGCATTTTATTAATATGATAGATTTATGTATTTTTTTTTTTTTTTTTTTTTTAAAAAAAAAAAAAAAAAAAGAAAAAGAAAAGAAAATAAAATAAAAAAAAAAAAAAACGAATTGTGTTTTATTTAATTTTTCATCCAGGGTAGAATTGACCCATATTTGCTGCGAGGGTGTTCAGGCGCATTGTTAGGTCGAGAACAATGCCTTCCAAACGATCATTGTTCAGGCGCAGAGTATCAACTTCTGCCTGCATGTATTCAAAATCATCTACCGATACATATTTCTTTGGATCAGGCAGAGCCATTCCTGGAAAACCCCCTGCAACCCCTGCTGCTGCCGCTGTAGCTGACGATGATGATGGAGAAAGTGGTATAAATTGGTTTGCTGCTGGGTGAAACCGGAACAGTTGATTGGGATCTATCGTTAATGATCGTGGTGAATTGTTGCTGTTATTGCTGGTTCCAGGATAAGGAATAGAGTGTGACCTTATTCCATTCGTAAATGCTCCGGTATCGCTTGATACAGCCGCGTTGCTAATGGTGGGTGAGTATGATGCAGGAAAGGCTCTAGGGAACGTTTGACCGGGAGACGGTGGTGGTTGCGAAGTTAAAGAGTGTGTTCGTGCGTGTCCCTGACTATGAACGCTACCGATACTTCCTCTGTGAGATGGTTGCTGCATAGGCACTGGGGACCCAACTATTTGTGTTGGACTGCCACTAACTGTGGTATCCATAATGGGTCGAGTGGTGCTTGTCCTGCGTGAACCAGCTACAGTATGATCGTGGAGCTGTTCATGAAAGCTCGCCCTTTTTGTGCTCTTCTTCGGTGGCTTTTCAATCCGATTGCCATCTTCATCATATTGGACCTCATAGTCTTCATCTTCCTGATCGCTCTTTCCTGTATCTGTATGCGCATTTGCTGGTAGCTCGAGTGTCAGAGACTTGACTTGCTTCTCAATACTAAATATTTGAATTCAATAAAGGAATTAAGAGATTTCGAAATTAATAATAATAATAAAAAAGACTACCACACTAAAGCATAATTCATAAATTGAAGACCTCGTACCTTGTGTTCGAGTTGCGAATGGACTTAAGTTCTTCTTCTAATTTCTGAATCCTTTCAGTCAGAGTGCGTATCTCAATGGTTGTCTGTTCCTTTTCCTCAGAGACCTGCTCATCTAATTGCTTCAACCCTTGGTCAAGCTCCTGTTTTAAGTTGTCAATTTGATCTCCCATCTCTTCAATTTCCTTATGAATTAGCTCCTGAGCCTCGTGTAGTGGTAAGCTATTCTCCTCCAATGCGAGAATTCGACCCTGAAGATACTGTAGTTTAATCGAAACTCGTCCAAATGCCTTTTGGACTTTCAAATTCCTGAAACGAAGCTGCTCCACACCCAGGCGGGTATCTAGATTCCGCGTTCTATATCCTCGCCTATGGAAAATAAAATACGGATATAATATCAGCAGCCAGATAATTGATACAAAGGCCATTTCATTGCTTACCATTAACGGGTAAAGAGACTAGATCTACTTCGTACCATCTTGCTTGAATAATGGTAGCAGCCCTCATGCCTTCTCGATAGGCATGAACTCTTCTCCTGACTAAATAGCTTCTGAAAACCGCCTGAAGCTTGATCGCTGCAATTGTATCTTTCTGAGCTAAATATTTAAGAACGAAGTATCATGATGTTTTGTTGTTAAGATCTATACGTCACATTATTGAAATATCAAAGTATAGGATATCATTTATTTCGCTTTACCTCCGAGGTCTTCCGTGACCAGTAACGATGCCTTTGGTGCACTGATTCTCTCACAGCTCTGATAAAGCTCTGCTTTCGTCAAGTATTTCAATGGCTTGACTGATCGTTTTGGATTCCTATGCCATGAAAAAGCTCGCTGTTTCTTAAGCTCTCTTCGAACCTATTGTCGTTGATAGAATATTAGTTAGGGATTTTGAATATAACTGTACATAGTTGCATCGTCCAAAATCATTCGAATATCTATTTAAAACAGATCAATAGGTTCACTCTTACCAAACATCCTCTCCACCATGCCTGAATCAAAATTGTTGCTGGCTCATATTGCTCAATTTGCAGCTGAACAAGTCCTCTCATGAACTTGCGCATTTCTCGAACCTGCTTTTGCAGTTTCGTTACTTTGTATTGAAGCACTGGGATATCGTCACCCTCTAAATAAAAGGATAATTAGATTTTACTTATATCAGATAATACTGGCTCAATGTAAGCCTCATTAAAATAAGATGCTTTTATATTTTGATGATACCTTCTGAATATTGCTCAAGATAAACTTGTTCGTCCTGATCATCCACAGGGATAAATTCTGTTGTCGAGTTGAGGTAAATAGCATCGTTCACGTTGAGATCATGGTCCATCGATGTAACTGAACTGTAAGATTGCTGCTCCACAAGTGATCCATCCTGATGTTGCACAAAATAGCTGACTTCATGCCCATTTTTTTCAGAATATGCTGCAGGAATGATGGAACAATTTTGCTCATCATTCTCCTATCAACGTAGAAATTTGTTAGTTTGTTATAATATTTAAACTAATAGCGCTTTACAAGAGTGCAAGATGCTATAGACTTACAGTATCTCCATGGCTACTGTTTTTAATCGAAAGATGCTTGCTGATTGAGCTATCATGTACATCATCTACAACTGGGGTTTTAGCTGTTTAATAGAATGCGAGACCTTACAGAATAAACATCATGAAATCCTGTGGCTTTACCTGCAGAGCGGTCAATAGACTGTAGAGAGTCGACAAATATTGTCGTTTCCTTCTCTTTCTCTACCACCAAGAATCATAAACATAGACAGAACTTAGTAACAATCCTCGAATGGAAGTCTATGGTAAGCAAGGTATCATTTATACAAGATAGCTCGGCCATCGCTATGCGATGTTCTGTTCACTCTATATACTTGTGAGAGATTAACTCACCTGAATCGAAGACTTGGGTAGTGATTGTTTGGCTGTCCAGCGAGGCAAGCATCGACGGCGACTGAGAAGGAAGGATGGCTGTCTTGTCATTATCCCCTTCTTCCCGTTTTTGCGCTGATAAGGGCGGGCTAGGAGGGACGCTAGTATTATGATTAGATTGGTTCGGGTTAGAAAAAGCAAGCTCCTCAATGACTGTATCTGTAGTCATTGCTTGTCGTTCTGCAGGGAGAAGAGGTGTTGTCGGGACTCTGGATGCGTCAGAAGGAACTGTATCCTGCTGGGCGTGGTGCCTTGCACTAATATCGGAGGCGAATGCAGCTTTGGATGGCGTCAAAGTCAAATTTGCAGACAACTAAAGTGCAAAGTTCAATTGCGTAGGAGGAATTGTAGGATGACCAGCAAAAAAAAAAGAAAAAAGAAAAGGAAGGGAATTTCTAGTTAGTTCTTTTTGTATTGACCATGGGAGTAAGAGGTGGGGGAAGAAAAAAAGGAGATAGTCACTCGCATTTGCCACTTCTTCAGAGCAAAACGAGAACAGAGCCCGAGATGGTAACACTGTTTAGAAGCTGAATGTCCCAGACTTTTTTGGACTTACTTCGCCCTGCATGTCACCTACAGAGGATGAGCTAGCGATGGATCTGGTCGAGTGGGCGCGTGTCTGGACGAGTGACGAGACTGAAGCGGAAGCAGAAGTAGAGGATGAAGGTGGAGGGAAGATTTCTTTGGTTTGCGAGCGTGTGGCCTGACGGTCATCTTTTTTTTTCTTGCTTCCAAATAGCCCTTTGATGCGTGCACTCATAGTAGACTAATTCTTTTTATTGCGTTGGAAGAAAGTCGATTCGTGATGGGATCAATTTCATTTAGTCGATTCAGTCCACAGCTGGTATGCAGAGCAGAACAAAGGCACCGACAAAAGCATGCAAGCGCCAAGGCAATGAGAAGCTCAATAGGAAAATAGAGGAAAGACCAACAGATGAATAAATGGACCGAAGGGAAGAAGGAAAGGGGAAGCAAAAGGAAAAAGGACTGTCAAAAGGCCAAGGTAGTACAAGATAGACACACACACTTGCACATCCTTCCAATCAACAGTTGAACCATTTCCCTAATCTAAACTGCAACGCGTGTCCTAGACACAACGCGTGAAGAGAAAACCCTACAAAGACAGAAGACATACAACATGCCTACAGTATGCAAAACAAGTTGTTTTAAATATAAGTGGTGATTCGAACATTTGAACCTATATATTCTTTAAACTAAAACGATGAATGAATTGATTTAGTGGCTGATTTTTACAAATATGTAAAAAAAACTGTATCGGAACGTTCTCTATAGTTTTATTGTCATAATGGTACATGCAAGCGACTCTATGTTGATGAATATAATTAGGGTATGCTATGGATAGTTAGGGAGTGCATCTGGTACAAAACTACAAGACAACATAAGTACACTCACGGAAAAAGAAGGATTTAAAAAGGGCAAAGAGAATAATAAATAGCTAAAGAACAAACTCTATGAATAACAAGGTGTAACCCAGAAACGAAGAAAAGAAAAAAGTAAAAAAAAAGGAATCAATTTTGTTTGGTCCTACTGAGGAACCTCGAGTTCTTTGGACTGACGTAAGGCTTCTACCCATGCAAGCGTCTGGAGATGCTTCCTTTTCTGAACCTCTGATTCGTCTATAGCCTGGGCCTCATGTGCTCGCTGCAACAGGCAATATGCCTGGAAGATTCGATACTTATGAATATGATCCTGAATCATATGTTGCTGTAATGCCATGCTATGTCGGAGCTGTCGCCTATAAACCAGATCTGCAGATGTACGTGGTATGACTGAAGTCGTCGAGCTTGTCCAAAAAGCTGCTTGCATCTGCTTCTCGATTTGAACCCCAGCAGCGTATCCTGAAGCTAGTTGCACTGACGATGGACAGACTGGGCTAGTCGATTCAAATGATGTAGAGGAAGTTGGAGATATAGGGGAGGGTGGGAGTGGGATCGTCCGCTGCTGGCCGGTATTGACTTCTTCCGTCTTTTCGGCCATCATTACCACACAGGGCTGGTAGCCTTGCGACTTGGCTTGGGCTTCGGCTACACGAGCTGTGGCAGCCTGCCGCAGACGCGCATGGCACTTGAGCCTCTGACGACGTAGCTTCCTGATCTGATCTGGGCTTGGGAGTACAATCCTAGCCAAATCTTCCGCCTGGTGCTGAATGGACGAGTTTGTTGATAGACGTTGTGCAACACCCCCAAAAAGCTCTTGCAAATCCAATCGAGGCCGACTAGCTGATCTGATAGGGAAATGCATCATTTTAGGATCAATCTCGAGTTTTGCCATTCCCTCCTCACTCGTGGAAAAAAGGCATGATGACTCAGCCACCGCATCACCACAGGGAGAAAGTGGTTGTTCTTGGAGGCGATTTAGTCTTTGAAGGTACAGGATTTTCTGAATTTGATGCGCATGGTGCAACTGTTGCACTTGTAGCATCTTCTGCGCAAGTTGGAATCGTTTAATGACATGGAGAGACTGAGACTGGTTCTGCTCCTGCTGATGCCGTTGTTGCTGCAGGTGCAACAATTCAATATCACGGGCACGCTGGGAATGCATGACCTGCAGCTGTCTGTAATACTCAAGCTGAGTGGTCAGCTGTTGTTGATGGCGACGAGCAGCCTCGGGATTTGGGATATGAAGTGGGTGATCTTTTTGTACAAGTCGATGGAGCATTTGCTGTTGATATTCATAGAGTTGAACAACACTTGAGCGTAGACGCTGCTCTTCTGGAGGAATAATAGAGGTGCTCATATGCTGCTGCTGTGGATGACGATGATGATGGTACTGTTGCTGTTCCTGCTGTTGGCACTGCTGTGTGTTGACCGGTGATGAGGTTGCAATATGGGCATTAGGGTGATGCAAGTTTGGTGATTCGTTAATGGAAGACAGAACAGGTGAGACTTGTGGGGAGATCGAGTTAGAGAGTGCAGAAGGCGAGGAGGGGGAGGAGAACAAAGGATAGTCCTGCATTAGGATGGTCAAAAAAGGTGACGGCAAAGGCGAGCTGGTCATCGACTTGAAATGAGATTTGATAAGGAGGTATCAGACTAGGGCAAGTTAAAAGAAAGGGCGAGCATATAAGTAAATGCGCGGCAGTCATTTCTTTTATGGAAACAAAGAGAAGTTGAAGAAAATGTCTTTGAAGATTGGTCATGGGCTGAGATAGAATACAGAGATGGCTGTGCGCTCGAGACCTTTTTTTATTATTTTTATTATTTTTATTATTTTTATTAGGTCTTGGCAGTGCATCCACAGTTGCCTCTTCCAAATTGTTGCAGTAACCGAATGGGTCACATTATGTTTTAATCTAGAGTTATGGCACCTTATACAGCTTGCTTGATTACGCAACCACTGTGCAAGGGAAAGGCCAAGTGATGGCGCAAGTGACAGTTCAGAGCCCAAGATACAGGGTTACAATCATCCTGGCTTGAACACTTTGGGAATAGTCAGAGAAAAGTGGAGATACCTTTTAGATGTGTACACCAGATCAGGCGAGATGATGGGGTGGGCAGATTTTTCAGAGAGACAAAATAAGAATCGAGCAAAAAAGAGGGCACGGGAAAGAGAAGAAAAGAAGAGGGGAAGGAGAGATATTGCCAAGAGAAGCGAGTATTTGTACTCTTTTCTTAATTCCTGTTATGTCATAGAATTAAACATGCAAGTGCTCTTTGGCGAAAAACAAATTAAACATATTAAATAAAGAATGCATGTGTGCCAGAAGACCAAAACGGAGCAATGTATCACTAAAAGAGGATCGGAGTGTATCCGAACGATCGAAGGATAGGTTGGCTGTAGAACCAAAGAGATGAGACGACCTTTTTTTCCTTCACCAATGAGGAAAGAACAAAAAACAGACCCTTGCATTGGTGGATAAGGATCAAGACCAAAAAAAAAAAAAAAAAGATGTGGAGTTTACAGGCACATGGCCACTGGAATATATACTTTTTGTTTTCTTGTTTTCTTTGGACTGAGCTTTGGAATGAATGATACTCTCCTTTTATTCTCAGTGTTCTGGAAACTATATTAACTATGAGATATATCGGGAGCCCCATCGTAAACCTTGTGGGACAATGACTTCACAGATGGCCCGTCCGTCTGTTCTGCGCGCTTTGTACATTCGCAAAGTAAAAAAAAAGTTCGCTCACAAAGTATCAAAATACTAACGAAGAAATAGCGTGCGAAATGAAAAAATAAGAAAAAGTTCCGCCTTACCATTAGGCGCCTAAGTAAAGTCAGTAAAACAATTCTAGACATCACTTGTGTAGTTACTGCAAAAGGTTGAATCGCGCCCAAGGGCAATTCCTGTTTACATAATAAAAATTGAAAACAAAGGATTCCAATAAGTATTCAAGCGGGAAGCAAAGTCGATTTTCCTTAAAATGGAGTTTTGTAGTGCTGGACGCCAATGGAGGAGGTTGATCAATGCGAACATTTTGTTATTTTTACAGATCACTCCTTTTTCTAGGAAACTTGAAATTGGTCAAAAGACGAGTCAAGGAGCAGAAGACATCTGAATCTTCGGGAAAATTCTATTCCACTACTCATTTGGACTCAGAGCGGTATTAAAACATGGAATAGTCATCTAGCAGTACTTTCTATTTGCCTCTCCTAAAGGATTTGGCTTCTAGACTTTAGGACAAACAAGACGTTAATCCCAAGTAACTTTGCAGCACTAGGAGAACGACAGAGTGATGGAGCCTTGTATGCCTTTGCATCCATCATCTTGTGGTTGCCCGAATATTTTTGGAGAAAGGTCGCAATTCCCCATCTATTGCGAACAGAACAAACACAATCCGCAAGCTTGGTTCCCTTCGGACTAATGCTTGGCCGATATATGAGGAATAAAGACTGGATCTGGGTTATTCATCTACCAAGATCACAAGGCAGCCAAGGCCTGCTACACGTTGATATCAAATGTCAATAAAAATAAATGAAACTTCCCTATTATCTTAAAACAGAAGTAACTCTTGAATGTGGTTGTAGAGATAGCGACCCTAACTATACATTGAAGCTGCAGCTCTCATATACTATAATAGTGAGATAGCCCTTTGTCGGCTGGGCACGATAAGCACCTGCAAGGAACATCCCTATAACAGAGTGGACGGCCTAGTCGGACTCTGAGGTTTTGCTTTTTAATCTTTTCAATCCATCTTTTCTTTACCTTGGTGCTCGAGTAAATCGACTTTGATGTGCTGTGAAGACAAAAGGAAGACCACATGGGTTCCTCATACTTTTCTATTTTCAAAATGTATTGAGGAGTAGATTTCTATTCCTGTATTAATGGCTGCTACAGAAAATCCAGATCTCACTGGATGGTTGTCAGTTTTTCATTTATTTGACCCACCACGGTTGGATCAATTATTGAGTTTGGCGACGCGCTTCAAATTTGATCTAGCAGCAAGGCGCAGATGTCTTGAAAAATTTGGAGGATCATGTACGACTTGAGAATCGCATCCCTGGTGTAGCTTGTGCGCTCTGTTCCACTAAAGCCCTCGCCTTCGCCTGTGCTTTGTCCCCTCCCCTCCGGATGAATCCCTTAGGCTGTTGTGTTTCCCATGATTGTCCCTTCCCACATTATTCATCGAAGACAAGCGCTTACTATGTAGCCCATGAATCTTTTTTGCTTCTCAAAACAGCCACCAACATTAACAGTACAAGAGAAATTGCCAAAGCTTTTCATCAGCATTAGGGCTTTTGAAGTAAAGAGCCAACTATTGATTCAGATGCTTGAATTATAGCCTTTTGTTTTCGTCCTTGCAAGACATCGTGTGACATGAATGCCTTTTTGACATTTTTGAGGGTCAATGTTTCCATGTGCTGTGGCGATGCGGCCTGTGAGATAGTCGCCAGCAATGAAGGATAAGGAATTATGATTGTTTAGGCTTGAATTGTGTGGAAATAATGATATTAGTAAAATGAGACGAGGAATTAAGGAATCAGTCTCTCTTGCTTTTCCTTTCTAGGATTGCATTTGTGTGCGTTTGCATGTTGCATCGCGCGTTTCTTCTCTTCCTCCTTCATCTTACAACGCCTCCTTTTCCTGATCTTCGACTATTCTTCTCCCTCATTCGCCACTGATGCAAGCATTTTCGCTTTCGCAGCAGGTACTGCTCATACGTCTCCAATCTGCTTACATCCTCCAGACTCAACATATCTCACAGAGAAAAGAAAGCTACCTCTTTCACGTCATTGACAACCTTCTCCCTCCTCTTTTTTTATGAAAAATGAATACCATCGCTAGATCATGGCCGTAGTCGCCGAATCGGCAACTTATCTCAGCTCACTACCTTTGCCAATGGGCGCTGCCTCACGATCCTCACATGTACGCAACAAGGCATCTGCTACTGTCAAAGCTGCAACTGGATCTCCACGAAGCACTTCAAACATGATTTCAGCAACGTCAGCCAGAGCATCAGGACATGGCCACATCCATATTCCTGAATGCCTCAAACTTGCAGCTAAGAGCAGCGCATTGTCTTTGTCAACTCTTCGCCAGTCCGTGACGGCGCTGGAAAAGAGTTCCCAGACTGTGACCACGGCGCATGTTGAATCACTTTTGTTGCAAGTCAAAGGTGAGTACTTAAATACGGAAGCAGGAATACATAGGTTACGCTCGTTCAATTGTTTAATGTCTATACGTCGGACCTAGCTCTTCAACGGGAGTGCTTCGTTATATTTATATCGAGCCAGATGAGCAATGGTGTAAAAACAAGTCAGAGAGACTCGGGATCGCTCGGCTTCTGGAAAATGACGAAGGCTTACACAAATGTTATACCCTCCTTTTCCCTCTACTATTTGTTGGCATTATAACATGCTACTTATATAGGTCAATTAAAGCAGCTTGGAGAGCGTCATCCTACTGCTGCTTCCAGTAGTGCCACTTCCTCAACACGTAGCTCTACGCGTGGTTGGCTTCGAGGTAAAGAAGTTATTAACAGTAGCCGCCAAATCGCAAAAAAAGCTTTTATCGAGATTAGTTCCTGTTTTCTGTTTCAATGTAGCAGCAAGTGCCACTTCTAGCATTAATATTTTTATCTTAAACTTTTCTCGGATCTTAGGTGGGTGTAATGGAGTAGAGTCATGGACCAATAACCAGTCGTTGTTGATATCTTCTCCAAATAGTCGAGCTGCCATGTCGGGTCAAGGATGCCGCAGCTATTCATCTTTCCGATTCATTAATCACCGCAAGCTTCAGAAACTGGAGGCGGAGGCAATGGCTAACCCTAACAATCCAGCTGCTCAAGTAGAGTTTTACAAGGCAAGCGCTCTTCTAATGACTGCCGATAACCGTTGCTACGGTTGGGACGATCCTTGGTTACCGGCGTGAGACATCCTTTGAAACTTGTACCCAATTCTAATTACTCTCTTTCATTTTTATTTTTTACTATCATTTATTAATTTGTTTATAGGAGCTCTTACGAATAGATGACTACGGCGCTATTATATCGCGTTTCGAATCCGGCAAATTTGCCACCTCAGAGGCATCGTTGCAATACTATGCAATCGCATTAGCACGAACGAATCAAGCTGAACAAATCGTGCCTAAGCTTCTCCAGCGACTTCAACGCCAGCCTCTTGCCACAGAATCTGAGGCAGTGATCAATAGTATAGGGCAGGGATTACGTCGACCGAACAATATTGCAACTTTGGAGAATGGTGGAGGAGTTGCCATGGGAGACGCATTGGCCGCTGCAGGCAACAAAGGCAACCCTATTTATGTGGTGATGGATGATAGTAAAAGTACGTTAGGATGACGAAAACCTCTTTCGCATTTCGGCTTTCGCCTGCTGAGACATGAAAATAACTATTATAATTTACACTTTCTTAAACCTTCCCTGTTTTTACTTTTCTGAGAATAGCTACAAAAGGATATATGTTATGGCGAGGACTAAGGTGGCTAGGTATCACTGTTACCTATGCGTTTTGCATCTTGACATTCCTATCTCTGGTCTTTGAGAACTCTGGGTTATTAAAGCCGGCGCCTAGTCAAACAGAGTTCGAACCCTCATCTGAAAACAACGTTAAATTCTCGGATGTTCAGGGCGTAGATGAGTCTAAGCAAGAGTTAGAAGAGGTGGTGGAATTCTTAAAGGATCCTAACAAGTATAATCAGCTTGGTGGTAAGCTACCCAAGGGTGTACTCTTGACTGGACCTCCAGGCACCGGTAAAACCATGTTGGCTCGAGCTGTCGCAGGAGAGGCAGGTGTTCCATTCTTCTTTATGAGTGGAAGTGAGTTTGATGAGATGTATGTTGGTGTCGGGGCTCGGAGAGTTCGCGAACTGTTCGCAGCAGCAAGAAGCAGAGCACCCAGTATCGTATTCATTGACGAGCTAGATGCAATCGGAGCAAGACGTAACCCAAAGGACCAAACATATATGAAACAGACTCTGAATCAACTGTTGGTCGAACTGGATGGATTTTCGCAGACGGAAGGCGTTATCATCATCGCAGCAACTAATTTCCCTGAACTGCTAGATAAAGCATTAGTCAGACCTGGTCGCTTTGATCGGCACGTGAATGTTCCCTTGCCAGACGTCCGTGGAAGAATGCAAATTTTGAAACATCATCTCAAGAATATTAATACTAGCCCCTCTGTGGACATTTCGGTAATTGCACGAGGCACCCCGGGATTTTCTGGAGCTGATTTAGCAAATCTGATCAACCAAGCTGCAATCCAAGCATCGCGTGAAGGCGTTAGTGAAGTGGGCATCAAACAATTTGAGCATGCCAAGGATAAGATTTTGATGGGTGTAGAGCGACGCAGCCAAGTTGTGACGATGGAATCAAAAAAGTTAACAGCATATCATGAAGGTGGCCACGCTCTGGTAGCACTTTATACGCCAGGCGCTATGCCACTTCACAAGGCGACAATCATGCCCCGTGGAAATGCTTTGGGTGTTACTGTGCAGTTGCCAGATATGGACAAAGATAGCTTCACAAGGAAAGAGTACCTGGCACAGTTGGATGTTGCGATGGGGGGTCGTGTAGCAGAGGAGATGATTTTTGGAGCAGAGAATGTGACAAGTGGATGCTCAAGTGATATTGTCCACGCGACAAGGGTGGCCAAGGCAATGGTAACGCAGTACGGTATGAGTGATAAAGTCGGACCAGTAGCTCATACAGAAGAGGACATGGCAGTATTATCGACGCCAACGAAACAATTGATTGAATCGGAAACAAAAGGTCTGATCGAAGCTGCAAATATCAGGGTACAGCTACTGCTTAAGACACATAAAGAGGAGCTGCATCGTTTGGCTAAGGCCCTTGTAGAATATGAGACCTTAACACAAGAAGAGATTCGCCGAGCAATCGAAGGCAAACCAATTGTGCGCTAGAAAGAAGAATTTCTATTTCCTTTTACTTTATTTGCTGTTTCTCCTATTAATGTATTTCAGTATCCTGTCTTTACTGATCGTCTGCGCTGAAACAAATGTAAAATACAGACCATTTTTTGTCTTCCATAACTTTTCAGGCACTGCCTGATAATATTTTCTAATCAATAAACAGATGTAATGATATCATGTTGCTGCTGAATTCCTTATGCCGGCTGTGGACCTATAAATGAAATACACTTTAATGCTTTATTGATGGGAAGAAATAGTAGGTTTCTTTTTTTTTTTTTTTTTTTTTTTAATCAGTTCCAATGTCCGAGATAGGAACTATCTTATAATTATCTGAAGTCCGCTGACGTCCTTGTTTATGGCTTCCTAGAATGACACTAGAGCGTGCGAACCCTGACCGTACTACGCTGGCATTGCCACTGGACCGAGCCTTCTGTGGCTGTATGGACCATGAAGTAGATAAGGAAGACGATTGTTGCTGCTGCTGTTGATCCGGGGAATGGCTGTCAAAGGTCTCCATGAGTAAAGAATCCGACTCACCATAGCTGTATCCATCATGGATCCCAGTTAATGCTTTGCCTTGTAATGAAAGATGATGACTACCTTTGATAGTGCTCTGATTACTGATACTTTCATTATTATTAATACTGCTAGAACCTGTATTGTTATCATTATTATTCCTATTATTTCCTGACCCTGATCCTGAAGTTGAAGCTAATCCTGCTCCTGATGCAGATCTAGACTGTAATTCATGATCGCTATTACCACCATTATTGCTACTACTGCCTCCACCCAGCAAGATTGGCTCCATCTCCTGTTGCATGCAAACGTATTCTCCCCCAAAGATCATGATTCCAGCTGTGGTTCCGTTCAAGGCCCACCACAGGAAACCAGTAGGAATGTGATCTGAATAAAGACTCGTCATGATGACATGATAGAGAAGAAGCGTGAGTGAAAAGTCAAGCACCAGGCGTGCGCGCGCAACAATCTTGAGCAGAAGATAGACTCTGTCATGCAAAGGGAAAGGGAAAACATATTTAACCACTTTTTTTTTTTTAAAAAAAAAAAAAAAAAAAAAAATCATGACAACCGAACCAACTGTTTATTACCCGATGATTGAGTTAAGCAGCCATGCAAGGCCCAACAGCATCCCCTGAGCATTATCGGTACGAATCTCACGATAATTAAGGATTGCGTCCAATGTAATATCCATGCCTGAGAACTTGAAGAGCGTAAAGACGATGGTGGAAATGGATATGTACCAAACAGCTTGCAGGCAAACGATTTGTGACTAAAGAGGTGTATAAAAGGCATCAGAAAACGACGAAAATAATCAGTACGAGACTTCATTTTATTTTTGTTAGAGTCCGGTTGTATGAAAGTGACAAATGGATGGCCCATACGAGGATAAGAACAGGGTCCCATTGTGTGGCACGAAAGGATGAGTTAGAGTGCGCCATGCGGATCGGTTAATAATAAAATTATGAGCAGAAAGTGCCAATGGAGAATCCGCTTGATGCCCTTCCCGTTATTGTTTGCGAATGTTTGGGAATCCTATTACGTTGATCTATTTGAAAGGTGAAAGGCGAAAGGCGAAAGAATGTGCTGCTTCTGAATAAAAAAATGTAAATTTCAATTATTTCAATTTCTTTCTGATCATTTTTCCTGACATTATGGCTCCTCATTCACTTTTGCCAGATCTCCAGTCATCGCTGATACAATTGGCATACAGGTGATAATTGTTCATCCATGTCATTCAATTACTTGCTTTTTTGAAATGTCACACCAACTTTATTGAGTTAACATCAGGACAATTTTCTTAATTTTTTGCGACATGTGCCTTGGCATTGTTCTGCTGAGATACTGAATTCAAATCCATCTCTTGAGAATATTCATGTTAAATCATTACATTAAGTGTTGCCTGGACCATATCTGGTAATGGAACTCCAGTTCATAACTTTCTCCGCCACCCTGTCTTCTTGATGCAATGGGGTCGTAGAGTCTTGTTACCTCGTCTTTTGTGGCAGAACTTCTTTCCACTAGATTCTTCATATCAAAATCTCAAGAATATACATAGCTCCGTTAGTAGCTTTTTAAGACGAGTCTCCTTTCGATTCAAGGATATTTTCTTTGTCACTTGTCCTGATTTTTTGTACTGAGGTAACGGATATCATAAGATTCCTTGAAACTTTTCGGTAGGACTCTCTGGGCAATAACATTTTGAGCGGTTGAGTTGGTCGCATGTTAAGATTACAATCTGTCGGGATAGCAGAGCATACAAATAATGAAATGACGTAGAATAATTGGCAATTGCATATTATAACAGTGGCATGTCAGTTCATGGGTGTGAGGCAAGGAGGATGAAGAACCATAATCAATTCATTGTATTAGTTTCGAAGGATACCGTGCTGGGGGGTTGTGAGAACCCTTGTGTAGCAATATTAGTAATAAAAGAGCTCAAGGAAATAATTCACTAACCACCAACTTTTCCATATATTAAATATCTACCGCCTAATGAAAGATGGCAGGACATTCCTTCCTTGGTTTGATCTCATATTCAAATGTACGAACTCCTTCAGAATAATCATAAAAATGAAGGACTAAAGACAAATAAATAGAATTCAAAGAGGACCACATCGGATAAAGAGGTTAAACTCTTGAATTGTAAAAAAAAGAAGGACATGATGTCTGACAAACACAAATTCCATGCATTGACCAGGCTGTCACCAGCCAAGGGGTTGTGAGTTAAAGAACGGCAATGTTGTTTGGTCAAGAATTAGTCAAGACTGAGTTCGTCCGTCGGAAAATCGTTTATCAGGAAGAGGTAATCCCAAAATGGAATAGTTTCGATCATTGTTCTGTTTTAACTCGAAATAATATATTTTGCAACCGATGTTCGCGATCATATTCTTTTCCTAATTTCTAAATAGATAGTGGGAGCCTTACAATGGGGCTTTCATCACCCTCTTTCATCTTATTGCCACGATAGCATAACTAATGATATCCAAACTAATTTTGTTTCTATAGGCTTCCATGAACAGCTTGTTTCATACCCTTGAGAAACAACTATAAAAGCCAACCATTATCCTTATTGTATTCTTTTCTTTTTCATTTTACATCATTACCCGTTCATTGCAGTAGCCTTACCATAGTAACTCTCTCTATTCCCTATTCCATTTATATACATCACAATGGTTCAGAATAAGTCTGTGATCTTCTTAAAGCATCCCGTCGAGTATCCTGTTCCCGGTGAACATTTTGCTGTCGAAACCAAGGAGCTCGATGTTGATCTTAAGCCCAATGATGTTCTTGTCCGCAATCTCTTCATTTCTCTGGATCCTTGTATGGGTTGAAACGGGTTTAATGTATTTTGGCGGCTGCTGCAGTTATTGTACGTACAGTCCCATGAATGCTAAATGTGGCTATTTCTGGTTTCCTACATCAATAGACATGCGTGGCAAGATGAGAGATACAACCAAGTCCTACACTGCTAGCTTTGTCATTGGTGAGCCTTTGAATGGCGGAGGTGTGTCCGAGGTCATCGAATCTAAGAATGACTCTTTCCCTGTTGGCACCATCGTCACTGGCACGGTTGGTTGGGAGCAGTACAGTGTCGTGCCCGGTGCTCAAGGTCTTCGTGCCATCCTTAATGCTCGAGATTCTAAAGTTCCACTTTCAGTCTATATCGGTGTCCTTGGAATGCCTGTAGGTCATTTTCAAGGCATTTCAGATATATAAAAAAGTCGCAGCCAGTCAACTAACAAACTTAGTTGTTTTAATTTTCCTTGAACAGGGCATGACCGCCTATTCTTCTCTCAAGATCATTGGGAAGCCCAAGGCCGGTGAGACGATTTTCATCTCGGCTGCTTCTGGTGCTGTTGGACAGCTAGTAGGTCAAATGTCTAAGCAGCTTGGCCTTCGTGTCATTGGATCCGCTGGATCAGACGAAAAAGTCGAGTATTTGCTTAAGGAACTTAAATTTGATGCCGCGTTCAACTACAAGAAGGGAAATATCTTGAAGGAGCTCCAAGCTGCTGCACCCAAGGGTATCGACATCTACTACGAAAACGTCGGCGGTGAGACCCTCGAAGCAGCTCTGGAGGTGATGAATAATCACGGTCGTGTCATTGCTTGCGGAATGATCAGTGTCTACAACACGCCCAATCCCTATGGCGTCCGTAACCTGTTCCATATTGTTTCCAAGCGCATTACTATGCGTGGCTTCATTGTCAGCGATTTTGCTGATGAATGCGGTGCTGATTTTGCCAAAGATGTCGGGTCATGGCTGATGAACGGAGAGATTGTCTATAAGGAAGATATTGCCGTTGGTATTGAGAATGCACCCGATGCCTTCGTTGGCATGCTCAAGGGTAAAAACTTTGGAAAGCAAGTGGTCAAGATTGCTGATTTGTAGTTTTAGTTTTGTTTGCAGCAACACCTCTCTATTCAATCCTAAAATAAAAATCTTAACTGAAATCTGAGGAATCGAGGGAACGTTGCCACCAAATTCATCATTCCTCCTCATCTGCATTTTTTCACTTTATTTTTATCGTTCGCACCATATTTCAATCTATTACACTCTATCCAGGGAGCACTTTATAACAGAGGCATTTAAAGGAGGCGATCAAATTCCTTAATCGATCTTCGGGATAAAAATAAGGAAAGAAGACTCGATATGTATGTCCCAGAAGGATGGAACCCTTCTGATCAAGAATAACTTTTTCACTACCATTATCAGATGAGATAGCCTTAAAAAGAATGGCTATTATGTAAAAATGTTGCATTGCAAGCAATAACCGGTCTGAGTGTCATCCGCGGCACTCATGTCACTTGCATAGTCCGCATTGTCAGTCGTCTTATTTTGAGAAGCGCCATGATCAGGATGCATCCCTCCCTAAACTATGGGTTGTATATGAAGGATTTGTTAAGAGTCTGATAAAAAGAAAGTTTAAGAAAGCGTAGCGGGGCAGAATGGTCGCTATCTCTGGTTTTTCGTTCACAAATACTGCCTGGAACTCTCAGGAATGTGCTTGTGAGTATATGAAATATCGAGATGATAATGACGAGAAAAAAGGGTCAGGGAGAAAAGAACAAATAAACATCTTGACATCGATTTGCAATCCAGACATACATTTTATGCAGTACCTGCAATTGGAGCCTTGTCCTCCATCCTGATTTTCACACAAGGTTGCGTTGTAGCCCTCTCACTCTCTCTTCGGTTCTCTCTTTGGTTCTCTCTTCCCCTATTCTTCTCTTTCATATCATCCACTATATATTTTACCAGTTGAATCGGTATCGGTATCCTCCTGTTTCCATTCTTATTTTCATCCCTTTCAGCTTACTCCTCCTCGTTTCCTTACTTTCACACACTCCATTTTCCAACACTCATCTTGGCATCCTTTCTGATATTCGTCTATCCCTTTGTCCATTTCTTGTTTTCCTTCGCTCGTGTTTGTTCAAGGCTTAATTTTCCACCCATTATCACGACAGTCATTAACAGACATTGACATCCCACATTCTCTCACCATTTTTGGACGTTATCATTCTGGTTTTATTACACATTTATTGATTGCCTCAGGCAGGGTGGTCTCCCTTTCTCCAACAGTTGTGCAACCAACGTTGGCTTCTGTGCAATCTTTTCTCTACCACCAGTTAATAAAAGTGGCCAAAGCACATTTCGCCCATTAGTCAGAACCTAGTACACAGCATCCATATCCACGTCTTCTTTTTAACAATATTAAGATCTTATAAATTCTCGAAGGCTATTACTGACGTAGAGTCTAGAGGGGAGCCAGTGAACATCATCCCTCTCACGGGAGTTGTCCGTCCCCGTTTTCACTAGTGACATTGTCATATAGTATTCACTGTAAGAAGATAAAATTGACAACATCGCAAAAAAAAGGAAAAAGAAAAGATAGTGATGCTCACTATTGCTTTCAAGATGGCACAGTGCCTCTATTTGTGCTGTTTCTTTGTCATCCTCAGTGGGTTCGCCACCACCAAGTTGACGAATTTGACCCATGCATATCCTATCAACACAATTCTGCGGCCCCTTCGTCCCGCTCAGAAGGACATCGCTAGTCATGATACATTAAGATCAGTGGCTTCAAATTCCGCCTCCTTCTCCCCTGCTTCAGTCGTCGACCTTACCACAGGATTTATTCAGAAACCTTTAATGCAGATAATAGCCCCTAATATGTCTTTCTTTGCAGCCCTGGATCTTCCCTCTCCTTCTTCCCCTTCTTCTACTTTGTCACCGCCATCTACCACATCGCTACCTGCAAGTAATGACTCAGTTGCCCAGGAAAACAGTACCAATGGTAGCACACCTTTACTACTACCTACTTCGAGTTTGGCCATCGCAACTAGTCAAATCTATCATGTGGATGATTCGCAGATGTTTGGAGCTGGAAGTAAAGAGCCCCTGACGGTATGCAGAAATATCGTGTCTTTTTTTTTTTTTTTTTTTTTTTTTTTTTTTTGCCGCTTCATGGACGCTAATTCTTTTTCAAAATGAACTTAGGGTGTACTGGTCGAGTGGAGGATTGCATGCGACCTTGGCGGCTCACTATCCATCTATCCTCCGACAGAGCACCCCTGGATAGCATTCGTGTCATCGGCGCTTCTTTCCAACAACCTATCAAATTCAAATGACACCAGTGAAGGAGACGGCAGAAATCGCTGTGATGTATCTATGCTTATATCTATCATTCAAGCGGTTTCAGAGCATGCTACGGGTATGATCATATACGATGATAACAAGGCAAGGGTTTCGTTTGCAGAGGTGAAAGCTCAAACAGAGCGTGCAATCCAACACATCTTTCGCAGCCAGGGTCCAGAGAATACACGAGCTTTTGAAGCCCCACTGAAGGAAGGACTCCTGACTAAGCGTGCGCTACGAGGATTTTCAAAAGGTGAAATTTTGGCCAAGATAGGAGCCTCAGAGCGACAACATAGTGAAACCTCTCAAGGTCAACAAGTCTCAACAAAATCAAGCATGAATAGTGAAGCCCCGCCTGATTCCACAGAACTCCAGGCTGAAGATACAAATTCATCTGCTGCCTTCTCCAGTACGAAATCTACGTCGACACAGCCTCAGCAAGCTAGGATGCCTACTATCGGGATTATGGCACTCAGTGACCCTAGATTGATCAAGATTTTAAGCACGAGCATTGCAACTGAGGGCGAATTCGTGATTGGACAAATGACATTCACAAATCGTGCCCTTGAACCTAATAACCCTCCTACCACACCAAGAAACCCTACATCGACACATGTCCCGCCAACTACTAACGAACATCCTATAGCGGATCGCTCATTGGGCCTCTTCTTTTGGATCGCTTTGGGATTCATAGCCTTCATTGTCAGTATTTGGTAAAGTGCCTGCCAGTGTTTTTTTTGTCCCATCTGCACTTTCATGACAAAGTATTCACTTTCTTTTTAACATATTCACTTGCATAACTTACAGGGCCGGGTTTGGTGTGATTGAGGCTCGCTCATTGTCTCATAGGAGGCGGCAGGTTGTGATGGAGAACATCAGGCTTAGGACTGTGGATCAAAAGGTTCTGGACACTTACAAGATTAGGATCTTTCAAGAGGACGACATTGTTTATACAGACGGCGAAAGTGAGGATGAGGATGCCAAAAACAATGAAAAAAACAAATCAGATGAAGTAGCAGCAACTTTCCACAACACTGGGTCTTCCCATGGTGTAGTTGATATAACCAATTGTTTAGGACAACAACAGCACCTGGATCTTGAAAAAGTTGTTATAGATCAAGAAAACCGGAGGCGCTGCAACAGTGATACACAACTAATTGGTACTCTATACCATTGCGGGCAGCGCGTGCCCACTCGCACGGGTCTCGGCGTTCCACAAATACCAGCTATGGACCAAAGTAGTTATGCGGGCTCTGCTAGAGGTTCGCTAGGAATGGAACGAAGGGGTGGATCCTTTGACGAGACCCTATATGGCGGGCTAGGTGCATCCACTGGCATGCAGTCAAGCCTATTTACAGGATGTCATCCTGCGGTGAAGTCGGTTGCAGCCAAAGATCATAACAAGCGATGCCATAACTGGGTAGGAAACAAATTTGGAAATTATGCTGACTTTGGGGACAAGAATAGTATGTATGATGATTATGTTCAAGAGAAAAAATACAAATCGCATGCACAGGAGGGATGGAGGAATTTGGAGATCGGCAGGGATATTGCGACATCATATGTCAAAAGCAACTCAAGGTCTGATGCTGGACCCAAGCTGGTAGTCAAATCGCTTGGTGGTCGCCGAAGGTCATTGCCATCCTTATATTTCGTGCCTACAGACGGAGATATAACCAAAACAACCACACCTAGAAGGGCTAGTACTGCAGGCGTTCTAGAGACAAGAGCTCTATGCTCTCAATCAACGTTGCAGCATGATGACCGTTTTACCCTGCCACGCAAGCTCAAAACAGGTCCGCTACCATTAAACATTGTCTCACTCACGGATGTGGCCACCTCAGCATCTTCTGATGATAACTCCAGTTCTCTAGAGGCCAGTATCGCTGAGTCCCTTGCTCCAGCAGAGCGGGCTGGCGAGCGTAGGCGACCAAGCTTGAGTGCAGTGATCATGTCCGACAACGGTTTTGGAGCCGCGCAACCAGATTGGCGCAGTTCACTCAGACTGATTCTCCGTAGGCCATCTATACAAATTCACTGGCAAGGCTCGCCAGCATCGTTGCTTTCGTCTCCTGGAGACAGAGAGTCTGAGTATGGTAGCAAAAAGCGAAGTGATCCCGATGATGGATGTGGTGTTGGGGTACTCCATATCCACACTGATCAAAGAACAACGAGAAAACATCAGAATCAATCGCCAGAACAGCTGTACAGGAGAAGCCTCGACCAACCATCTTCCACTCAGAGCCATCCCGATAATAATGATATGCCAATACAAAGGAAAATTTCTAGGCTTTCTCTGAATACAGGTGAAGCCCATAAGGATAAGAGCATTCATCTGAACCCTCAGCATACAATGAAGCAGCAGAGCGACAATAAACGACAGCAACAAATTGAGGGCCTTTGTGGTATTGGGAACCAATTCGTTAGAGTTCATAGCCGCAATAGCAGCACCCAACAGCAGATAAACTCAACAAGCGCTTCTGTAGAAGGCTATCCTCAGACTCGTAAATTCAATGGTAATGATAAAGGCATGGCTGTAACTACTACAGATACACTAACTGGTATGACAGGCGACAATAGTTCAGCCTCAGCTTCAGCTGCAGGACCAATAAAAACAACACAGCTTAAGAAGAGGGCCAGAAGGAGACGATATGATCCATGCGCAATCTGCCTAGAAGAATATGAAGTTGGGGATAAGTTGAGGGAGTTACCTTGCAAACATTATTTTCACAGCGATTGCATTGATCCATGGTTCAAAGAAGTTCATGGTATCTGTCCTATTTGTAAGAGGGACTATTCTCAAGGTGAACAGACCGATACATATTTACATATTGCATATTCATGCCTTTTTTTAAAACTTAATTCTAATGTGTGATTATTATTTTTTTTTTTTTTTTTTTTTTTTTTGCATCTGAGCTGCAGCATCAAGAAGGACTCCACGGACAAGGACACCAACAAGAATAGTGTCTGAAAATGAGCAACCATCTGGTATTCTGGCATTTTTATCCCCACTTTCACTCTTTGCTACGGCATCAACAGCTAGCAGCTATTTCTTTTACACATCCGAAGCAAGCGCCTACATGTAATAACGACAAGTACACACGCACTACACTCTAATGCACTAATAATCATCAGTATAGCTCTACTTTTAGTTACTAATCAATGGTGTGAGACCTGTCTGATCAGAAAATACTCCATCTTAATACATATAGTATATGCAAACTAAATCTTTATCTTGTGCATTCAATTTTTGAAAGCATTACACATCGTTACGCGTGCAGTATCGCTTGTTAATTATTGCTTTTTATTTCGATTCAGAGCCTCGTTCATCATAACATTTCCTGTGAGAATAAGAGTGTAATCCAAGAATAGTCGAACATAGGAAGTGGGGGCGACACGTCGTTTGTTAAATCGAGCACGCATTCAACGAAATATCATATCCCTTTGGTCAGTTTAGTGTGCTTATATTTTTAGGAAATTAGCTTAAGTTGCTAGAAGATTCGCTTAAATAAATCCCAACTCCACTTAACATGTCAACCAAATGTGCTCACTTTTAAATCATTTTAACTCGTAACTGTTTGTTGATATATATCTAGACACACTCAACACATCTATCAACATATACACCATTCAATGGATACATGCCTCAACACATACACCCAAGTCTCCAAGCGCCAAGGGTAATAGTAATGGACAATGTCAAGTTCCGCAAAAGCCCAGAGATCAAAAAAGTAATTGAAGCCATGGTCTTACATTCTTGTTCCTACCCCCATATACCCCTCGCTTCAATACGACTGAATGGGTCTTTGGTCATGTTAAGGCCGATGTAAGGATCCAAGAGTTAGATAGATAAGCAAGAAATGTTAACAGAGCACGTTGAGGCAAGTCTTCGAAATATGATACTGTATTACCCCCTCAATGTGCTGTGGGTGGATGCGTGAGGTCAATAGGAACATATCAATAGCACTCAGAGGTGAACCTCTGGGTCGATATTACAGTTGAATAAAACTTAAGCGAATTTGGTTTGAAAGTTAAGTAAAATTGGTAAGCCACTTGGCTCAGTTGGTTGGTAAAATAGCACCAATGATATATAAAATAGCACACTCAATTGGTCAAAGGGATAAAACTCCAGCTGTGCGATACGATATGAAGTCATCGAGGTTACTCTGGTTGGTCGAGCGCCCAACGATTTCGAGCGCTTGGATAGAGCTGATTTCAGCTGAACAAGGTTTTGAGCCATCCCCTGTTTCTTGTAAGAGAGCTCTGCTCCCACTGCTCCCAGAACTTGGACATGTGGGAGGATACGACTGTTATTCATTTTGATAAATTCATTTCAATCAAAAAAGGTACGTTACGAAAATTCACGCGCTTCACATCGATTTCACGTGCAGACACGATGCCATTTGTAAATCTGCCATTCTTCATAAGAGGGAAGCAAAAGAGAGAAAGAGAGAGAGAGAGAGATCGGTCCATTGTCTTCTTTTCTTAATCATTTCCATTTGTTCACCAGACAGTTTTTTTCATCTTCCCATTCCTCAGAACCATCATCATTCACTCAGTCAGGCAAAGCAGAATGGTCGGGTTATTGGCCCTACATGTTTTTAACACCTTGAACCATGAATATTTAGTACAACAGAAGCTAAAACTTCCGGCCTATTGTAATTTGTGGTCGCTATCGTATGGTCCTATTTTAATATAGATACCTTTTATAGACTCACTCATACAATTACTTGCGACTATTTCTGCGTCTTTGCTACAGCTGATCATATATTCATGGAAGGTATTTCCTACGGGCTGAAGTATTTCTTCCTTTTTCTTTCAATAAAAGCAGGGGATTGAATAATAAAGTTGGTCAGGATATAGGCATGAAAGGATCATGCTATTCATCTCTGTTTTTATTTTGCTTACTCAATACCTGTAGGGCCTGTGGTCCATGATTGTGGACCGTAATCTTGTAGATCGTATGACGAACGAGCTTGCACATTCCAAAAACTTTGATGAGTGGCTGGCCAGAGCCACCGAGCTTGACATCCTCACTGGGTCTGATGTATGGCGTAACAATCACCGATCCAATATCTATGATTACAACTTGATTCTCTCACGGAGACATCACCTCAAGCTTGTTAGAGAGTCCAAAGATGTTTCAGCCATGATGTACCTACTCCGTTCCGGACTACTCCGGAACTTGGGTGGGATTACAGACCCACGACTCTTTTGCCACTCTTATCTAGGCACGAAGCATTTGATCGAGTCGTATATGGATGAAGTAGTCTCACAGCTTGAACATGTAGCCGAGACTAGCCACGCTACACTCTCAAGACAGGCAAAAATAGATTTTTTCATGGAAACAAGACAGAGCTTTGGAAGTTCTGCGCTTCTACTTCATGGAGGTGCTTCATTTGGTAATGACAACGACTTTGGACCAACTTGTTTCATGCTTAAACCTATTGTACAAAAAAAAAACTGAATGAGTGATTACATGCTGAGCTGCTAATAGGCATGTACCATTTGGGTGTGGTCAAGACTCTATTTGAACATGGACTTTTACCTCGCATCATTAGTGGTGCTTCCGTGGGTGCCTTGGTGGCAGCATTAGTTTGCGTCAAAACGGATGAAGAATTGCCTGTATGTTTGCAACTCAATATCGTTTGTTTTAATTAGCCTTCATGGCTTGCTTAGTTGGAAAACCAAGAAAAATCAAAATGTCTAAAAAGTATTTATATTTGCATGTCCTTATCTTCAAGAGTATTTTCGAGGAAGGCGGCATTGATCTCCGGGCATTTCAGCGTGTTGGAGTCAGGGGTAACCTGAGCCGAAAGATCACGCGTCTAATGACTGAAGGTATGTGGACGTTGAAAGCTTCAATTCTCGTAATCATAATTACATTGTCCGTTCGACTAGTTAAAATAAAATTTTATTATGGCATATAGGATATCTTATTGACATCAAAGTTTTACAGGAGTGTATTCAGACCAACGTTGGAAATTTGACATTTGATGTATGAGTATCCTTCATGGCAAGTCTGATATAAGTAAAAAAAAATGCTTTGGAGATTAACCTACCTCGGATAATTATTTACTTCGGATACCCTCCTAGGAAGCATTTAAAAAAACGAAGCGTGTCCTCAATATCACGGTGCCCTCATCACGGAAGTCTGAAGGCCCAAAACTTCTTAACTACATCACATCCCCTAATGTTGTAAGTATCATGATTTATTTCCCCCTAATTTTACGACTGATATTCTCTGCTCAACACCGTGGGACTTATATCACATGTACTATACACTATATTACCCATAGCTGATTAGTAGCGCAGCGTGCACGTCGGCTTCAATGCTGGGATTCTCTTCTGCTGCGGATCTTCTAGCTAAGGATAAATCCGGTCGAATTATTAGATGGACTCCATCAGGTATAAACTAGCCTTTTAATTACAACATCACTGTGGCTTTGCTACTAATTTAGTTCCGTGATCCTGAACGAGATTAAGTTAATATTAATATTTAACATTTTGTGATAGCCGTTAATTACACAAACTCCACTACCCCTTCATTCTTTTCATATGGGGCAGTAAGTCCCGAGACGCCCCTAACCAGACTTTCCGAGCTGTTTAACGTCAATCATTTTATTGTCTCACAAGCAAACCCTTACATTGTCCCATTCCTATCACGCGGTTTGAAGGATCGAAAGTCTGGTCGATCTGATCGGTTTGGTTACTCTGCAGGAATGATGGAGCGGATTGCAAGAGTCATCTTGGAGGAGATTAAGCATAGAATGGGCCAGGTAAGGATTCAAGCTCTCAAACCACTATAACTGCAATATATGTGTATGTAAGGTTGGTTAATTGACAACTCACGTCGCTCCCACGTATCCAGCTGAACCAAATAGGGATTCTTCCTCATCTTTTCGTGCAGCTAGTGGAGGAAAAGGTATCTGGAAACGTTACAATCGTCCCTGAAGTCCAGCTTCAGGACTTCTTGACCTTGATCTCAAATCCAACCCACGAGTCAATTCAGTACTGGATTCTCAAGGGTGAGCAATCGACTTGGCCCTTCTTGTCAATGCTCAAATACAGGCTGATGATTGAACTTGCTTTGGACCGAATTTTATTACAACTAAGAGCCGAAGCATCTGCTTCAGCCATTCAGGCTGGGATTCAGGGACAACAATACTCTATTGGGGTCAGAAGTGCACACCATCGAAGGCAAAAATCAGGACCAAAGCGATTAACACCTCACTCAGCTTCACCGGCCGTCACCAGGCGTGGGAGTAGTGCTAATATTGTCGGAGCCATGACTGGAATAGGCAACGGAGTTGGGAATGATTATGTCTCACATCGACTAATCCGTATGACCAGCAATGTACAGCCAGGAGAGCATGACTACCTAAGCATGAGTCAACTCCATCAGCAAACGCAACGAAGTGTGCAGCAGCGACAGCAAGGTGACACACTGCACGAGCATCATGAAGAACCTGGCTCGCCTGATCCGGGGTACCCTGTTCCACTCTACGACTCCAAACGGTCAAAATCCATGCATTAAGTCAATTCTCACCACTCTTGCCATCAGCTTTACGGATGATATTATGATGTACCATCTTTATTTTTCTATTTTACATTAAGGTACAGGTTGAGCACAATACTCAGTATATTCATTCTTTAGATCCCTACACCTGCTCTGGAATGGCCCATTAGTAGAATACATGGTTCTTCATTATTAACTTTATAGATCCCTCCCCTTGAGTTCAATCCACTGATGTTGATAGTCTCATCAAATGACAAAATGCATGCACCGAAAGGGGGAAAAAATTATAAAGAAATGAATATAATACAATTCAAACATGCGCAGGATTAAACGAGAATAGCAAAGATATACAAAATAGATATCCGAATGAGAATAAAGAGAAAGAAAAAAAAATTGCTCTTCGGGTCGGATTCGAATGTCATGTTATTTACGCACTAGCCAAGGTCACTGTGACCAAGGAGCCTTCAATTGTTGTCCTAGAAAGTGATAGAGATAAAGCGAACGATATAGAAAAAAGTAAGTGTTTTGAATGGGAGCGTTTCCTGGATATTGACTATATTTGTACATTAAAGCAGCAATCATCTCAATTAACATATCAAACCTATTAATCTGTCTACGGAAAAATTTTGCTTCATCCATCGAGCCAAACCCGAGGGTCACAGTACGGTCGGTTTTCTTAGCAATGCTCTATATAAAAGTAAAGAAAAAAGAAAAAAAAAAATCAGTGAAATTTGCATAAATGCGTTATCATGACAATGAACTTCAATTCAAGTCTTACCAAAACGCGGCGGACCCCGGGAACGTCGCTGGCTAGCCTCCGAATCGAGTCATCTGAAAATGACTCAGGCACATTCTCCATCTTGACAAATCCTCTGGGAACACTGTCTCCCTGTGCACCATTTGCTTCTATATCTGATTCCCGTGATGAATCCGACGGTCCTTTCTTATCTCGCAAGAACGATACAGATCCTGCTTCCTTTTCAGTAAAGGCTCCTGACCGACTCTGCTCGCTGCGAGGCGTGCTCCCTCCGCTAGATTTATGAGCCTTGTACGCATCGTTCAAATTTTCACCTGAGCGCTTCAAGCCCAATCTACTGTTGATAGAACTATGACCTCCTCCAGATTGAACAGACTGGGGCGATCGACTTCTTGTTCGTGTATTTAGTTGTGATTGGGCAAACAAATCCTTACGTGGCTCCAGATGATTGGAGCGATTGCCAAAAGATCCACCTTCCTTTCCTCTTTCTTGTTCTGAAGGACTATGTGAGTCGCTGATGCCTCGGCTTTCGTAATCTCGACGTCCTAATCCCCCTCCCGAAGTTGAGCTACTCGGTTGATCGCAACTTCCTCGATGTTCGTCCTATATCCAAAATCGATATGCGTGATCATATCAGTATGGCCGTAGGTGAAGAGTAATGCTACGATATAGATAAGTAATTAACTTACGGAACGTCCTTGATTGCCATCATGTCGATCATTATCACGTCTATCGCGCGATCCTGAACGGACCGTTGAATCAGATGTAGTGAGGGATTTGTTTTCCCATGATCGCAACTGCCCTTTACTAGACTCGTCATAATGGGATCGCAGATTCTGAGATTGCTTATGTATTTGCGGCTGTTGGGAGCGATCTCTTGCTACAATGCCTCCATTTCCGACGCCACTTAAACCCATACCCATGCCTGGGACTCCAGGAATCCCCACACGGTTCTGAAAGTTCGGATTAATGTGGATCGTCCTGCCAGGAACAGTCATGCCAGGTCGTGCATTCATACTACCCATATTCTGCCCGGTACCAAAAGGATGCATCATCCCTTGGTTGCCAAAACCACTATTACGAGTATCACGAAACGAAAAAGAGAAGTAAACACGTTTCAGATCGTGTTGGGAATAACATTATTGATCATAAACTTTTTTTTTTCTTTTTTTTTTTTGAATTATTGAAGATAGGCGCTTACCCAGAGAAACGAGGACCATTCATGCCCAATCCCATCATATGCATATTCATGTTCATCCCCATATTCATCCCCATATTCATTCCCATATTCAGGTTCATGCCTTGAGCCATAGCTTGGTTGAGGGCTATACCATTCATGGGCATGTTCATGCCCATCATAGACTGATGTCCCATACCACCGCCGCCTTGGTAGTTGCCGCGTCCAACCCCCATAAAGTTTCCACGGCCACGCATATTTACATGTCCTCCTCGTCCAAATCCTCCCCGCGTCGATGCGCTCGAGTGCGATGTATTGCAGTAGGGACTGCTACTGAATTGTTTGGCACTATCTCTGCTTATGGTTGAATCAGCCTTGGATTGATTGCTTTGGCCCTGAAGACTTCCCGGGGATCCATCGGTTCTCCTGTTACCCTTGTTGTTAATATTGCCGTTTTGGATACTAACTTGTGCATCATTAGTATCAGTATTAGCGATACTGTTACTTGTAGCAGAGGATGATGATGACGCATCTACAGCACCTTCTATCTCGACTTCAGTCTCAGTAGCACCATCCCTGGTTTTTTCCCCTTCTGCAGTATCATATGGGTTGATATTGTTGCTGCCGTCAGGTACGGCCATTTGGTTGGCAATATTCGCTACATCTGAAGTTGACGCCGTAGTAGCGGCGATAGTAGTCTTGACAGAATCGGGTGAGAGATCATCATCAATACTGAAGTTGTATTCATCATAATTTTCGACTGCCTGAAATTCAGAATCTGGAATCTCGGTGTCAAGATCATATGAATCGCCGTAGTCGAGCAAGTCATCAGTGCCATCATAAAGATCTAGCAGATCCTTATTTTTGTCCTCGGTAGAAGACATGGAAATGTGTTTTTTATTTTTGAAATATAGAAATGTATTCTTGAGACAGTTAAGCGTGTGAGCTGATTAACCAAGAAAGAAGTCGAATGATTACAATTAGGGAAGTACGATTCAGACAGAGGTTGGTGGCTTGCCTTTCCTAGGTCAGTGCCAATGTGGGGGAGCACTTCTTAAAGTAGGCTATTCACTATGTACAATCTTTAGATGAACCTTCTATGTTAACTTTGCCACGTTCGGCATCCGGACACATGATGCTCATAAACTAATTAGGGCATGACCGTAACCAATACGTCAACTATGCGAAAGGTTTTTCTTCTGCCCTCAGTAAATATGTTTAAGGTAATCTTCAGCTCCATAAACAAAAAACATGTGTATTATTTTGTTCAGCAAGGAATCCAATAATATAGCCTTAAGCTGATCGCGACGCGAAAATAATAATAATAATACCGAACTTCAGTGTCTGGGTCGAAACCCAATACTGTGCAATGACAAATATATATATATATATATATATAATATATTCATGTGTGTACATATATATATACCAATGGTCAAAGCTTTATCAGGGGCGAACTGCGACACTGACTGAAGCAACTAAACAATCTGGAGATAGAAATAAGCTTTGAAAGGGATATGGTTTAAGACAGAGAATTATGGATCATTTTGCTCAAAACAAGACGAATAAGCCAAAAATTAAAGCATATAAAAATAAGGATGCTCCCATCCATTTAGCAATTTATCCTTTGGAGCCTATTACTGAAGATATCAAAGTGCTGTAAGCAGCAGGTTCTTTGAGGCTTGATTAAGAATCGAGTGCGTGTAAAAAAAAAAAAAAAAAAAAAACTAATAAGCATTTCTGTTGGTAGGATTGTTTATGCACGATATAATCAGTTCTACCTCTCGAATAGGGTAAGATAGATTTAGATCCAAGCTTTGGAGTTGTGTGCACAAAATGCTTCGAGTCGGAATTGAAGCGGTCATGTGGCAATATGGGTCAAAACCCCGATTGGAAGCAAATCTGGCAAAAAGCGATCGTCGTTGAAAATTTGACCGAACAAAGGGATTCCTTGTACTCCCAATCCATATGAGACATGAGGCCCCCTCTCCCTTCTTTTTAGTGCTTTGGAGTTTTAGTTATACACAATGCATACTTTTTTTTTTTTTTTTTTTTTTTTTTTTTTGATGAAGTCGTTCATATCCAAAATATCTATTCTCTGTGTGCGAAAATGTACATGTTATGTGGGAGAGTGGGAGAAGAGAATTTGCACGTTCCGCGGAGTAAAATTGAACACCAGCTCACTCATCAATTTAAACATTACAGCCTGTATCCTCATACCCAAGACTTCTCGCCTAAAAAAAAAACTTTTTTCAGTTTCCTTATCATCAAGCCTTCTTTTCTGCTCATTACTGTAAACCATTTCAGGGTCTCTCTCTTCCCTTTTTTCTGCCCTCCTCGCTCTTTCTCTTGCTCTTTCTCTTTCCAAGCACCTTCACAATCACTCCCAATCCTGACTTTTCCCCTGAGTCTGATGGCGCACTATGCTATTACAACAGTGATATAGACATTTTCTTCATCTTATTTTCCTCGTCGGATTTTCAAAGACATCCACTCCACTGCCTCCCTCCATTGCTGCCAACCGTTCTCTATCCTCTTTGACAGCAACAACAACTGCGCTGATAGACATCATCATCCATCTTCTATCCCTTCTGCGGTTGATTTGACGTTCTGAGGCATTTATTTAGGTCCTTTCATCCTCTTGTCCTTTTCTCCCCAAACATACGCTCTAGCCCTGGTCAATAAAATCAAACCTCCTCAAAATTCTGCAAACATGAATACCTCACAAACTTGTGACGACCATCCTTCCGCCTCCCCCAATTTCAGGTCAGAATACGAAGCACCCTTCGCGCCATGCACCCGTCAATCTTCACTTTCGCCTTCCCCACCTCCCTCGCCCATACATAATACATGGTCCAGTAACACGTTGCCACATAAAGACATCTCCAGTCATCATGATGATACATTTCGTTCTATACTCAGAAGTCCGCGAGTAGCAAAGACAAGCTCTTCCTCTATTTCCTATCATCGCAATCATCACAGCTATAGTCACTCTGATGGATCTCCTTACACCATCAATCATATACACTCCAACCCCGAGCCACCAGCTCGATCAGCCTCCTCTACGTACAGATCCTCTCCATATGCTTCTCCACGGATTAACAATCGACTACCGTCCGTGATTGATAGGATGAAGGCTGACTTGAAGCCCCACCATCGATCTTCAGCAAAAACTCCATCACGACCATACTACCACCATAATCAACACTACCCAATGTCTTCATTATCGACCGCAGACCCCAACTATCGCCATCCCTCTCCTACAGTCCAAACATTGTATTCCGACATGAAATCTAGAGACAACTCTTTGCATCCCGTACCGGCACGAACTCTTTTCAGGAATGAGGTGACCCAGAGAGCTTATTCAGGACAGAGCTCGCAAATGAAAAGGAGTTTTGAAAGACTCCAGCGGATGGATAGTGGTAAAGTCGAATATCGGACTATTGGTAAGTAAGGCTGTCATTAAAAATCACAAGTTTGGAATGGAGGGCCACTCTTGCGCGGGAGTATGTTTGCTGTCTTTGACAATGGTTGCTTGATTTTCGATTTCTGTTTGGTTGTGTTCTTTATTCACTTGGACCATGATCCTTGACAATTTCAAGTCTGCACTCTGAGTGTGGCGTCCTTTTTTCCCGTACATGCACTCTTTTTTTTTCCGTCGCCAAACATGCATAGCGCAATGACCGCGCATGTTACGTATTCTCGCCCATTCTTTCACTTTGTGTGTGTATGTATAATACATGTAGAAGTATATTTACATGTATCTCCAGGCCAAGGAAGTACACCATTGCCACAAGGGGCAGTGCTTCCTTCTTTTTTTTTCCCCCCCTCCCGCAAGCTTCTAATTCTATGCGTCATTTGTGCACCCTATTGATAGCATTCTGCACACACCTGACCATATCTCGTTGGGAACCTCCCTTACCTACATCCACAGATGGTTCTACTGAGGAAGGGTCTAGTTCAGCTACATCATCACCTGAAGCTGCAAGAAATAACCCAGCTCATGCGGCCCGCCTATTGACTCTTGCAAACTATATCAGTCATATCCTATCCCTAACCGCAGGAATCCCCAATAAACAACCACATTCGGCTGTAGCCCATCAACCCAAGCCAGAGCAGGCGGTAGCAGGGAACAGAATCAACTCCACTTCTTCTTCCAACTCTGTCTCTGTAAATGTCTCGTCTGGTAGGACAAGCATATGTTAATCTGCGATCTGTCCAACATTTGCAGCCGGATGAACTACGATACTAAAGCGTTTATCCGAATCTCTCCTAGGCCCTGGACCCATTAAGTCTGAATCAGGTCGACAACACCGCTACTCACCCGATTACCATCACCATTTGATCCGACGGAACGCCCATCATCAAGCGCTGCAACCAATGAGAGGTCATTCTGGACTTCAACAATGTCCTCAAGATGAATCAGTGATCTATCCATATAGAAACGAACCATCATATGAACAAAGCTATCAAGAAGGACCTCATGTCTTTGATCAACGGGCACGCTCTTCCGCACGACAGGATAGACATGAAAGCATGAGTCGAGCATCGTCACAATTTCTTTCGCACCAAGCTCGACGTCCGAACTACGAGCATGAGCCTCAATTTCAAACGGGTCCACCACGGGATCCGCCGCCATTACTCAGGATTCCTTATCCAAATCTGACCTTGACCCTTGCTCTTATTTACGTGGATAGACTCAAAGCAGTAAGATTTTTTTTTGAAGCAACACTTGGGTATGCTTCTAAGACCATGACACCCAGTTAACTCTAAACAATTTCATCCTTGTTTGTACGATAGAAAAATAAGGATGCCAAAGGCGAGGCTGGATGCTCGCATCGCCTGTTTTTGGTAGCCTTCATAATTGCAGCCAAATACCGTTGTAGCGTTGAGCTGGCGTCCCCTTTAACTCAAGATATGGATGGCTTCAACCAAGAGCATGGCAGCTATGGTCTAGAGCCATCAGTCGACAACCGTGATAACGATAATGAATACTTTGTAGATGGGCCACTGAGGCCGATGTCTGGAGTTTCTACTGCCTCAACAGAGCAAAATCTGGAAAGATCGAATGCAGAATTAATCTTCTCTAATGACGCATGGGTTCGGCTTTTGAACCTTGGATCTTTCTATCGACAACCAATACCTGCCAGACCGACTGCTAACTCCAGAAATCAAGGGTCATATCATCATAGTCATCATACTCAATCCTCTGGGAGCCCTAACTCCCGAGCATCATCAGAACAATCAATGCTTGGACAGCCTTCGCCTAGTGCGACGTCTCTTCGAGTAAGAACGCCTTCTGATCTGGCCACTCAAGCCCCATTCCATGCTCAAACATCGTTTCCGTCGAACTCTTCGATCATCAACGCCACCAACGCGTCACCTACAGCAGCCATGTTACAAGTGGAGGATTTAGATAGAATGGAAGCTGAGTTCTTGACCTTTTTGAACTACGACCTTGCGACGATGAGTCATGACTTGGAGACATGTTGGAACTTGCTGGTGGGGAAGAAGGAGTCTCGCCCTTAATTATTAATAATAGCAACAATCAGATGTACTCCATGGTCACATAAAATAAACATATACACAAATATTAATATTATTATATACATATATATATACCGTATTCACTGAAAACAGGCAACCCAAGCAAAAAATCCCGTTCAATACTATCAAGGTTTTCGTGCTACCGTAATCTGCATGCATGCTCTGGAGTGTTTCCTCGTGGTCGAATGATCACAAAGTAGGTAAGCAACACCTTCAAGGTCCTTATACACACCCTTATTCATATTGGAGGCTCAAACTTCAGTACGCAAGGGAACAAACCTTTTTTGTATTCCGGTCGCATGAATTCAACATTTGGTAAGTGCTCAATATATTCGAACGCCAATGGCAATATATAAAAAAGTTTCCATGCAATTTTGAAAGGAAAGTGGGTGAAAAAACCCAAAATGATCGATCGATCGGATAGCTGAATATACTATTTTGATCGAATAAAGTGAAAAAAGGGCTTTTTTTATGTGATATACTGCAGAGGAAGGACCAATCTGGCAGTTTTGACCTGTTACTTTTTATTCGACAGATGGCTATTGGTGCAAAAGTATTTAATGATTATTAAAGTGGTGGTCATATTAGAGGTCCAAAAAAAATGTTTTGATTCTTTCGTAACCCACAAAAAACGATGGAAGCGGAATAGTTCACTAATTGTTAATGCGCCAGAGTTGCTTCGTGCTCGTTGTCACGAAGGCGAAGAAAAGGATATGGCTCATGATCTCCATCACTAAGAATAGGATGAGAACATGGAAAATATCTGTTCTCTGTCCTCCATAGTATCCAGATCCCATCCACTCTCACACAATACGTTGATACTCTAGCATTTTATTCGGCTTTCCCTCGTGTTTATAAAGCTATCTTTTAAACATTGTCCACTGCACTGTCAAGTAAGATATTGAAGCACAGAATCCCTAAAGGACCCTCTTCGAAAGAGGAAAAGAAGGCACACCAGAACGTGCAAAGCTTTGTCTCGACACGCTTAGAATGTCCTCAGGACTTAGTGAAGAATATGAACAGCACACTGCTAAGAGTAGGAAACTATTTCATGATAAGAACATCATCACTTCTTCCTACATACTGGGGTTTATATTTCCGTCCTAGGACCCATACCTAATTATAAAACTATTAAATCAAAGGAAAGGGCGAGTGGATATCGCAGAACAACAACTGGAATTTAGAGTCTGTATTGAGCTTATTATGGTAGCTCTAGTATCCCTCCTACTTTAAGACCACAGTCAGGTAATATTCATATAATGCAATCAACAATTGCTTCGAAGCTGCCACAGGAACCTTTAAATCGAAAAACAAAATAGCCGTTAACATCGTCAGGCCACATAGACTTATACGGGCCTTGATCACTTGCTGTGGCAACTCACATTATGGCCTGCAGCATGACATCCCGTCTGAGTGGTCATATCCTCAAAAACTGCAGTCCAAAAGGATCCATCTTTCAATGCCTACCGTACCATGGGTCATTCTTCTGTCCAGTTGCCTCTCCTAAGCATTTCTATCTACTCTTTGCAGACATACGCTCTCGATAAGCCATATGCTTCATGCTCTATTGTGCCGAATGCGATTCCTTAACGCATAGCGTGACTGATAAGGCATCCAAGTCTTTCGAGGTTCAAGTCCAATAACTTAGCAGCACGAGCCAAAGGCTGAGGTTAGTTTGAAGACCGCATTTGTACTTTGCATTAACTCATTTTTGCACACCATGTCAACTAATTAGTTCCAAAGTCCTCAACGCCTACTAAACCGTTGGCTGTCGCAATGGCAGTAGCCTAGTTTGGCCTTGATAGACGAAGGTTCTTGAGGATGAACTGAACCTTTCTTTGCTCACGATCTTGCTGGTAGTCTCCTTATGATCCGGGCACGCCTTGGTAATCGCAGTGTAATACAACTGTAATGTGCGCACAAATACCAAACTAGAAAACGACCCTTTTACTTATATAGCTTTGAGATCTATGAGTGGAGGAAGCAATCGTCGTTGTGGACTGTGCTATGCTTGTTTTGCCATGTACCAGCTACCTGCGTCTTAAGACGAGCTGTGGTAGCCGCATAGGTAACCATACCATTATTCGTACATGCCGACGACCCAGCTGGTGTCGGCTATGTACGCGAGGCTTCAGTATCCAGGACGACGGTAAGAACAAATAAAAAGCCACAGAAAATGAAACATATCGATGATGGTGATCGAAAGTTTTTTCTTCTCTTTTTTGTTACTCTCTCAGCACTATTCAGTAGGTATACAACTTTTTGTTGTTCTCTTCCTGACAGTCTGCATGGATGCCATTCCTAAGCCTGAAAATAAATATGTCAAGGAACAAAATGTGTGCACTTCCAACTATACTATTATCCTTGGTTGTGAAGGACCATCGCACCCAAAAGGATATCCTAATCCGTAATCAATATAACACGCAATTCTGCGTCAATATGTGAGATAAAAAACCCTTGTGTAAATAGCATTGTACAAAATACATGGTAGTTTGCTCACAGCTCAACAGTCACCTTATCAAATGACCAAGATTAAGACAAGCAAGTTCGTTCGTGTTTGACCATGCTATATCATAGTGGTGCTTCAATATTTCTTTATAAACTCCATGGAGGACGACACATTAATAAATAAGACGAACAGAATGCAGAAGTCAAGCAGATGTTCATGATAGGAAGCTTTCAGGCGACAACGCCAGTTCCAACTTGACTCTGCTAAAGAATTAATCTATTTGACAACCCTATATATTTATATAATAACATATTATTTTTTTTGCGTGACAACCTGAGCCAAATAGTAAAATATCTGATTTGACAGCCCTGTGCTCGCTGTTATTTGACAACCCCTTTTTTTTAATTGACAAGGATCCTCAGGGCTGTTATTTGACAATCCACTTCGTCCCCTAATTGTCAATGGTGTTCATTATCACTTGAAAACCAATAGAATAATGAGTGGTCGGTAAGACATGCGACAATAGTGTGGATAGTGGAAAGTTGTCATGTGACAGGTTGAAAGATAATTTTCCAACCCAAATAAGCCTGTGTGATTGCTAAATTCTACTCAAAGGGGAGTGTCCTTTTGTCCAGGATAAATGCGGCTTAGAGCTCGCTTTAGAGCTAAAATATTTTATTTCCCTGAAAATTTCCTCACCAATAAATATCAAAGTACTATTTCCTCCGCCATTTCTACTAAGTAATCTAGAAAAACCATACCCTCAGTAGTGAAGTTCACCAGAACTGCTTCAAAACACCTGAAACCCTCAGAAATGATGTAGAATACACTAATACACATCTCTAGTGCCCTATTTCATGCTTTGAGTAAAAAACTAATAAGTTTTAATACTGAGGATGTTTAATGAAGACGCGTTTAGACAAAGATTTGGCAACAGATCACATAGGTTATTATCTAGTTTTTACTTGAAATTGAACAGAATCTGCAAAAGATTTCCAAAACTCTTCAAACTTTCTAAATAAATAGAGCTATAAACATGGATTAAGGACCGTTGGGTTTCTCTGAGTGTTTGCCATGGGTAGACAGAGTCATCATATACCCAAATATCAACAGGTCTTCAAAAAATGATGTTTTTTAGCTTTACGCTTATAAAAACTCGATGGATACAAGCCGGATCTCGCAAAACCAGACCTCATATTATAGCTATGGGCAGTGGCTACCATCAGTAGCGCGAGCTATGGGAAAAAGCGATGTATGAGAGTGCGGTGTATATTCTAACACTGAAAAATACGGATTGAAAGACGGATTAATTTTGATAAAACACAAAATACACCATAAATAAGCATCAGTTCCATTCCTAGCCTTTCAGAATTGGAGAACAGCTCCTCCAGGGCCCCATGAAAGTGTCTTTATTATCATTAGCAGACATGGGCTATAATGATATTGGTTCTTTAGTATTAAGCGTCTTTTGATAAAGACAGGGTCTTTTTTTTACACAGGGATAGAGCGGTAAACCTTATTCTATTTTTAAATTCTACAAGTGTAAGCTTTTTTTTTTTTTTTTTTTTTAATTCAACGACAAACACGACATATCTACGTCCAGTAACGTTGTCTTGGCCGCTTATTCTCAGGTCCCTGTCCCTCTCGCCGGGGAAACACTGCCTCGAAACGCTCTAGTACAGCCTACAGGTCCCTTTCAATTTGCTTTCTTTGTGGAAAGTCAGCATTTTTATCCCTGAGTTCTTCTAAGAGCGTCAAACGTTGAATATAAATTGCAATATGGTCAACGTCAGGAGTTGGATTAGCAGAATGCTCCTCCTCAAGAGGCTCAAGCATCCCCGGCTGGAACTTGGACTCATGCTCCCATTGATCAACACGAAAGAATGTCACTGGATGATATTCTAGCTGAGCCAAAGCGATATGTTTACAACAAGTGTGGTTCATGAAGAAATAGTGACAGGAGCACGACATGATATGCCCAGTGGGAGATCTTGAAAAGTCAACTTTGATCTCATAAGAAGCCCCTTCGTGGTGAATGACTCCACCAGCAGTGTATCACTTCCCGTTTGCCAAATAAAAAGACCTTCAAACCCTCTCGAATTTCTAGTCTCTATATGTTCGCGCGCACGCGTAGCGAAGATTTTTGCTCCACATCCTTGTTTAATTCCTGGAGCACGATTTCTAGTCTTGCCAGTGACACCTCCTTGAACTCTATCTTTTCTTATGCGCTTCTTGCCAGTACATTGACATTCATAGGAAAGGCGACACTGATTGTCAACTTTGTAATCGTATTTTTTTGCCAACACAAAGTTGGTGGAGGTAGGCCTTTGATGCTTCAGGAGCCAAGCATCGAAACGCTCAGGTTGAATGTAGAATTCTACTCTCGAGGTGTTCAAAACTTTGAACCGAGATTCAGGTTCAATTTTATAGTGCTTTGCAGATAAAAGAATCTCAGGATCATCACACAAAGCCCCTCTCATTTTATCAATAACAATATTATTGAGACCATTTTCAATACGCGTCTTTAAAGGCTACAATTGACGCATAGGTATTCTGTTGAGTTATTACTTTATTATTATGCAACGAACTAGACTTTATTGATTGTAGCATTATAGCACTGACCTCAAAATTATGTGCATGACCGACTTGATCATCGTCCTCTTGATCATCGTCCTCTCCTTCATCGTCATGCTCCCCATCATCCTTGCTGGGGCTCAACGCGCCTAAGGCTTCTCTCTGTAACATAATATTGATTAGATTTCAGCAGATCGTCATCGATTCAAAAATTATTCGCGTTAGAAACTTACTATTTCTTCTAGTCCGTTGATCAATATTTTTTCAATTTGATCAGTGGCAAGAACATCGTTGATTGCGACATTGACAATGTCTACTTGCTCTTGAATTGGGAGGCCGTTGGGTGTGTTCATGGTGAGAAGAATGCGCAAGACAAAGGGATGGAGCAAAATACTGTTTACGGTTGTGGTTGGAAGAAAAGAGACACTTGTTTATGTGATTATTCCGATATAATAAATAAAAATGCTACGTCACTCTCTTGGAAGCCAAATTGATCGCATACCCAGCGTCTGGGACAAAAGGGTTCTCCTCAAAGGGTGAATCTATTTGACAACCCCCCTAATTTAGCAGTCACACCGGCTTATTTGGCAACCCAGGTCTTCTTTTTTGTTATTTGACAACCCGGGTTGTCAAGAAAAGAAGAAAAATTGTCTTTTTCAACCTGTCACATGACAAGTCTTCACCCTCTTGCACTTATGGAGGGCCTTTCTCAGCTGGATTTCTAAAATGGTGGCAACACTCCATTATCATGACTGTGGTTATAGCTTCTTCTGTCTCTCTTTTTTTCCTTTCCGCGTCTTACGCATGCGCCATCAAGCGTCGCATAACCACTCCGAATTTATGCATGCTTATATATCCAAAAACCCCTTAGTGCATGTTACCCGTATAGGCACATTTTCTATAAAAGCAAACCCTTGTTTTAGAAATCAGTTGTAATAAAAAACAACACCTCGTAACCAAAAAAAAAAGTTTGTTATTTGATGGAAGCTTTTAGATTGCTGGAGGGATTTCGTGTTGCTGAGAGATAGCAATAGAAACGATTTTCACATAATAATCTTGCCAATAAAAAAAGGGTTGTCAAATAACAGTGAGCTTGGGGTTGTCAAATTAGATATTTTACTATTGGCAACCCGGGTTGTCAAATAGATTAATTCCTACTCAAAAATATTTGGTTCTCTAAAATAAATCATGTGAGCAGATTTGGCCAATCTTTGTGCAAATGATCGCTTTAATCGACAAACAGCTCCCATTATGGCATCATAGAAACGAGCTGTCACACTCGACTCCAGCGCCAATTTTTTCCAGCGAGGAAAGAAACCGACGACAGCGCAGAGAGCTGTAGCTGCCAAAAAGACAACGGCTTCCACGACTGCCCTGCAGTTAGAACGAGAAACAGTACCAACATCAGGAAAAGCTCCCAAGGAATTGACCAAACAAGAAGAGGATGGCTACAGTGATGAATTAGACTACTCAGCTGAGGAATCAGTTTCGGATCACTGTGATCAAGAGGACCACGGCGAAGACGGGTATGGGGACGCGCATGCTCAAGATAAGAATTCTATTATTTTGGGTATCTCGGAACCAAAGAACGTAGACGTAAACGCAATTGCATCCGTCGAAGATATCAAAAATTCAAGGGTTATCGCGAAGAGGAGTGTAAAGACAGCATCCAAGGAGAGTGCCTGTGTAGTTCCATACGTAGGCGACATCCATTCTGGGTGTAAGTTTTTTTCCCTGGGTTTTATTGATCTATATCTTTTGTTGATTCGTTGCTGCTCGTTGTTATAGTCTCGCTATTATTGTTTCTGGAGCCATTAGTTCATCAAGCTGATATCTCAGAAGAAGAGAAGAAACTTCGCCAGTTTGACCTTACCTCCAAGTATGGTCCTTGCACAGAATTGACGCGCGTTTGAATTGGTAAATAATAATAATAATCACAACAATTTCACGATGGGTACAAACTTTGACTTAACAATGTACTTTTGCTCCATTATTTGTCAACCAATAGACGTTACAACCTCCACAGGCTATCAAGGATATGACTATCGCGCATATTTATCTGAATATCCCAGTCTATGAAGGACGTGTTTAAAAGCCTACAGCTGTTCTATCTTGTTATTTATTAGTATTGTAGTATTATATTTATTGTTATTATCTTTACTATAGTCGGCTTCATCAATAAACACTCAATTTGCATGGCCCATTTCTGTCAATTATAACAATTTTCACAGACGTCATATCTGAGCCCTTCTGTTTCCAGGGATTTGGAGTATTTGGTAAGAATTTCCTATATGGGGCCATGATTTTACCCTCATGTCCTCAACTTACGGCTTGTTGTATCGCACCGGTTGTAGCAGGCCATCGAAGGAATGCTCACAATCCAGGCTCTATGTTTACGAAGTGCAGATCAGGCGTTTCTACTGTTCCATTACTGAACTTTCAATGAGACGTTTTCGCTGTTGAGAACAATTGATGTGTGGCTACCCTACAATAAAAATGTAGCAATTTTACGTCACACAAATCGAGGTAAGAAGTTCCGTCCTTCCTTTCCTCCATTAACCTGCTTATAATTCCTTGAATTTTTTGTTTTCCACCAGACCACCCCAACTGGCACCATGACTGATCCAAATCAGCAACAGACTCCTGGCGTGTACTCCCCATTAGTCCAAAACAGGCGTCAGCAAACCTCCAACGCCTACAGAGAGCAGCAGCACCAAAACCACGTCCAATTCATTTCGTCTACTCCACTACCTAACCCGCGTCGGCTCTTTCCTGACGCCTCACGAGCAAAGCGTACTTTTCATCCTACCAATAGTGGTCCAACTTCATATGGAGCTATCAATGATAATTCCATGCGGATCAATACTGCAAGCGCCAATGCTGCAGCAATGCAGGCTGGCTTTATTAGTCCGGGTCCAACGACTCCGAAGCAAAAGCAAGTACCTCTTCGTACCACTAAAGTATCTCAAAAACTGGTAATGCTACCGGAGGATCAGGAGGATGATGAGACGGGGTATGAAGAAAACCCTTTTGATGACTCGCTAGATCCTTTCCGTGACGAGCCTAACTACTGGATCAAGAGAAGAGGACTTCACGGACGAGCCCCAACTCGCTCAGAGCTATTGACTAAGGAACAGAGATCTGCTAGGGGTCTCGCCAGGTAAATATGGTGAAGGACATCATTTATTTTAATAACGACCTCAAAAGGCTTTATTCCATGCAATATCAATTCATCCGCCAACATCAAGCTGAATGATTCTGTCTAACAATTCATGTTTCACTGGATGATACATCATAGGGTAGTTGCCTACTGCACTGCAGAAGGGTATGATATTAAAAGACTTACAACATTTTTAAGGGAAAAACATGCGGTCCAGCCCCGACTGTATGATGAGGCACTCTATGCTGCCTATCACTTCCCTCTTGTTCCAGGGAAAACAACCAAATATATGGCGGGACCGCCAGTTCGATCTCCTGGCGGCGGCTCTGTTTTAGACAAGCAGTTGGAGCAGTACGAAGAGAATACAGGAGATGCTTATTCTAGGTCACTTGAGCATGCCAAAGAGTTGGCGGAGGAAGGATATCGCCAGCATCTCAAGACACAAGGAGATGGGATCAGATCTGGTAACAATTCCATCAACAGCAAAAAACTAAAGAACAGACGTCAAACTGCCAGCCGGCCAAATGAACAAAATGAAGATGTCGGCTTGAGCACATCAAGACATGAGACTGGACCATCTGACCAGAGTACTAGCACAGCGCTTGAACAACAAGATTATTTCACTGATACGGTAGAGGATCAGACTACCACTCTCAAGTCTCCTACAGATCTACAGCCTGACACTGCCGATTTAGCTCTTACATCAAGCCAAAATCATGCTGTGGCTCCATTTATGGGTGGGGAAGTATTTTTCTTTGACTATGGGGTCACTGTTTTCTGGAATATGACTTTGGAGCAAGAAGCATGGATCATGGACGATCTCGCACAATTTGAAATAAAGCGATTGCTGCCTGAAGATGTTCAGACAGAAGAGTTTCACTTCGAGTACGCAGGATATTCAGCGCCACGTATCTACAATGACATGTAAGCAATTTTTTTTAATAATTGAACGACAGATGAGCGAGGATCAATATCTTGACTAGAGTGCCTGTCATGTCTAATGGCATCGCGCGTTTTGTTCGTGTGTCTTTTTATTCTTTTTCCGCCATTTAAGGATCACGTTGCGTGGAGGAAACCACATGATCAAGCTGACAATATCCCACGCCATTTCACAGTCTGTCAAATTGGCGCTCTATGAATGTCAAATGGACGATACCATTGATGATACCAAGATCATCCCTATCCAGCTGGCGCAAACAGGGAAACTGAACTATTCTAGGCCTCAAATCACTAGGATCTCGGGACATCTTTTCCAACTGCGCATGAATGTCGACCTTGTGTCCAATGTGCTTGGTATGATTATTAGGCTTTGTTCTAGAAGTCATTGGCTCTTCATAAGGAGTTGAGCCAATTACATTGAAATCAAGCGGTACCTTGGTACTGAACATCCCAATGCCTTTTTTTTAAATTAGATACGCCTGAGATTTTCTGGTCAGAACCAGAACTTCAGCCACTATATAATGCCATCCGTGGATATCTCGAAATTGGACAGCGCGCCAAGGTGTTGAGTGACCGATGCCTGGTGATTTCAGACTTGTTAACAATGCTGCGCGATGATTTGGCATCGAACAATATGAACTACAATACCTGGATCGTTATCATCCTCATTGTCATTGCCGTGATTGTTGCTGCAGGTAAGCATACATTTCTGCGACAAATATCAGGTATTTAAATATGATGGATATTCAAGCTCATTTATCGTTTTTGATGAAAAAAAAAAAAAAAAAAAAAAATGCTCTACATAGGTGAGATTGTTGTCAAGTACTTGAAAGCAGACTCATTCTTTAAATAAGATAAAATTGCTTTTTTCCCCTCCACAATAAATATTTTCGCTGCCAGTGGAACGAGTTGGAAGAAGTGGGATTTGTGCATTGAATCAGTGATGACAAGCACAGCGCGCAATTAAACAAACAAAAGGTGGGTAGAGTATTTTGTATATCTATGAGCCTTTCCCATAAAATTCTGCCTCTTTTTGGTTTATTGAGCAATCGAAATATAATATCATTTCCTTTTATTCATTATGGGTGGAATGAAAATATGAGGAATTCAAACACAAGCCTCATATTTATTTGAAGGTTGATTATCGAAACCTATTTATTTTTTATGATATAATACAATGATGGAGTAGTATTTCTGGTGAAACAAATATATAGAAAGGTATAAAGGTAGATGCACAATAGCACACAAAAAAAGCAGATGAGAGTAACCGATGATGTTGGGGGGAAAAAAGGGAAAGCATTTCTTATTGAGAGTGCATAATACCAGCTCGAAGACGCTGTTCCTCTGTTACAGGCGCATACCAATCATGGATCCAGCAGGAAGCAGCACCTTCGGCTGACCAGCGATCCGTCATCTCACTAAGAATCATGTGCCCGATCATGGCAATCTCTTTCTCGTAAATGTCCTTAGTTAGTCCCTGGAATTGATGCTCATAAGTGAAAAAGTTGGTTGTGAACTTGAGCGTCTCAAGGTTGGGGAAAAGCTTAAGTAATGCGCCGAAACCAGGCAGAGTCAGCGGACTCGAGGTATACTTTGTTAATGCTAGGTGTCGTACTGAATCGCCAGGAAGTGGTCGTGAAACGGCTGATAATGATAATAACAATGATGTGGATTGAGGTTGACCTTCAGTGATATTGGTTAGTGAGGCATGATGAGCAAAGGGATGATCGGGGATATTATTAAGATCGGTTGGAGCTGATGGGCAAAGTGCTGACATGGATAGAAGTTTCAGCTGCTTGACACGTTGTACCATTTCACGGATATTCTCGTTCGAGATACAGTCCAGATCTAGAAGTTCCAGTGACTCAACTTTCCCGCACTCAAGTAAGGACCAGAATCCTTCCAGGCTGACTTCTTTGATACCCAATGTTGGAGATTGATATGGGGCAAGTGTCACAGATCTAAAATCCTCCCAGCCAGTCATCATCCTGCGCAAGACTGTGTCTGAAATAGCATGCTGTCCTCGGAAGCTCCGAATCTGTGGGCATGCTGCAGTAATGGCGCTGACGACCTCTGGCGCTACAAATCCTCCATCTCTGTTGCCATCGTATAACAGGTGCTCCAGACAGCGCCCATAACGGACGATACAAAAGATAAGCTCAGTCATCTCAAGATCTAAAAAATTGTCCTGGATTTCAAGGCACCTGATCGACCCTTGACTCTGCTCCATTAATGCAACCAATGCACGGGAAAAATCTTGATGAAGGGTGAAACCAAGCTTGTGATACTCCTCTCGTCGGCGTGGTAACGTGAAAGAAGTGATACGTGTGTAGAGCAAATGCATGCCTGGCTGATGAGGAAAGTGATGCATCATGGCAGTGTTCTGGACAGGAACTGTGGTCTTGGAGATAAAGGAGGAATAGCAGTTGGCGATACGAAGTGAGCGAATCCGCGGAGTAAGCCGAGTGAGCTGTTGCATACAGAGCACCAAGGTGTTGAACTCCATATGGTCAAGTATGAGGTGAGTGTAGAGAGAAGGGTCCGCCAAGATGCGGCGCCATGCACGACAGATACTGTTGAAGAGAGAGCAGCGTTTGATTTATGTGTTTAAATTGGATTAGAATACTCTCTTTCTGAACTCATTACAAATATAAAGGTATGGCTGTAGCTTCAGTCTCCATTTCAAAAAGGGAGAGGATATGTAGTGAAGATCGATCCAGGCTCAGGTAAACATCCATGACTCTGGAATAACGGGGAAATGCGGATATGTAAGTTCGATATAGATTCTTGATGTGAAAAAGATTAAGAAATAGTTCGAAGGATATAGAAGGGTGAGAGAATAATACCTGGATGCTCTGAACTTCTCTTCAAGTGGGAGGTGAGTAAAAATGTCTAGCCAAATACTTTCAGGAATAACTGGTAACTTGGGCTTTGCTCCAAAGGTTGGAAGTGTGGTGTGCGTATCCATCTGGAAGATGTCGGTCATGTTTTGGTTGCTTGTTTCAAAAAAAAAAAAAAAAAAAAAAAAAAAAAGAGACGAAGGTACCTATGCTTTTTTTTTCTGTGCCTGGACACCCACTCACAAAAAATAAAGAGAGAGTAAGGAACAAGCGAAAGAAGAGTGTTATAGTTGTTATAAGATTGAGAGTGATAATGGGAGTGAGAGCAAGAGTGAGAGTGAGAGCGAAATGAGAATGATAAAAAAAAGGAAGCCAAGACGTAGTCGGTGTATTTATATGACCTAAATGACCACAAGCCGAGAGCGAATGTCTCGGATGCACAGAGGAAAAGAAAAAAGAGGGGCGAAGACAAAAAAAGCGAGACAGGTGAAAAACCTTGATGTCTGTATAACATGCCCAAGTCTCCACCGGTCTAAAAGTTGAAAGATTAAAACCTTGTCTTGCACTCACGTAACTTCTACTGCTTATGTTCTTGTATGTTAATTTATGATCTCTCAGCCTTTGATCTTATGCTCTCTTGACCATCCAGAAGACAAGAGAATTATGAGTCTTGTTACAGAAAAGCTGAATTATTTGATACATCTCCACTGAATAGTTGTTCCCTTTCTTTTCCTCCTTACGGTCAATTGACACCACACCTTCTACCTTTGGAAAAGTGGAGTTTAATTTACCAAATGGAGTGACAACAAATGGTTGAATGATGCCATGTCCTTTGTAGCCCCACAGTGCTAGTATATCTTGGGAGCGCCACCGCATGCCTTACCATTTCTCGCTATCAACCTTTGGATGTCTTTCTGGCCTTAATCGATACGTACTGCTTATAGACACATAATATATTTTCAATATGCCTGTTAATAAGTACCCATACATGTTTTCGATCTTTAATAAATCTTTGCAACAATGTCAATGGGACGACTATCTCAATAACCTGCTCAGTTGCTATTCGACAGCTGCTATGGAATAGCATACCAAATTCCAGGACTCCTATCTCCTCTCACAAAACCGAATGTTTAACTACTATGTGAATGTCAAGGAACGACATGCTAGTACCATTATTCTTATTTTGTTACATGGCAACGTATTCTTCTTTGAGGTGATAGCCTGTCATTGTCTTGGAATAGAACTTCTTATTTATCCATCCCTAATAGCCAAACCAATGTCGAGCTCTGTTCTCACTAATTTTATAATTCAAAAAAACTCTGTAGCTGTCAAACAAGCCGCTTCGCGACAGACGCGAAACGCGTCATTACTCAGGCGAAGACAACAACTGCAAATAGAAATACCAAAGGCTTCAAATAGAGCAAAACATTTTAAAATCAGGAGCAGCTTCATTTTCTTAGATATTCAGGGACTGGCTAAAAGTAAGGAAGGAGACCACATCTGTTTACATGGACCCTTAATTTTGAGATGCGCGTTTGGCATTTCTCAGGACAGTGGCGTCTATTTTTACAAAGTATAAGGAAAGTTTCTTAGATTCAGCAGGCTATCTATTATTGTTATTGCCCGATCACTCCCTCTTGATCATCATTTCTGCCTACCAGAGCCTACCCGTTTCGCAAGCTCCATCTGCGTCTAACCTCTAAAACTAGCCCTTCTTTCCTACCTTTGTCCTTCTCCTTATAGGGTAAAATCAGTATTAGAGTGTTCCACACTTCATTACCCTATTGTGGTGACATGATGTATAATACGGGCATGCTATACTATTGCATGGGTTTAAGAACATTTGGCATTGCATTGCCGCCTAAGGAAGGCAATAAGGAAGCCTAAAAAGCGCTCCTTGTTAAGGGTCCGTATAGTAACAACCTGTATGCCTATTCAAACTATTCTGATCCGGCTCTCCACTTTGGCTCCTACAGCTGCAATAAGAATCTTTCTGAACAGCGCGGCACTATCATAAAAGATATGAGCAAATCCTAGCTGTGCACTTAACTTGCAATACATCTGGTCATCAAAATAAAAGACATGCTACATCCACTTTGAGTTGAGAGTGTTCCAAGCTTGTTTCCAAAGTATCCAGGTTAGTTCTAATAATGATCGTTATACTGGGTTTTATTACTTGTGAGGGTGTTGACTTCGTCTTCTCCGTCTTCTGTTCACATTCCTGTACCTCTTACTCACCCGGGGCCTCTTCATCGCTCTCAGTAACCAAGCGCAGGATCTCTCGCATCTTATGCCTTAATATCGAAGGAGCTTAGATATACCCAAATAAGGGCGACAGCAGTCGAACAGTCGGCTTAGCAGCAACGGCATTGTCAGCACCAGATGCTATTTATAACAAGTTGTGGTGTCTAGCAATGTCTTCCTATTAATCATGTAAATCCAGCCATGTCATTTCATTGGCTGTGGCGCGTTGCACCATTAGTTTAATTTTTTTTTTTTTTCTGTCACACCTTTTCTTTTCACATCGGAATCCTGGCTTGTTTCACATTCCTCTCCATCTCTTCATGGTTTTCTGTCGATCGTTCAACATCAATTGCATTCAATCACCTGCACGTATTTCTTTTTGATCGTTTTAATCACCGCCGTTGTTGTCCTTACTATTTCTATTATTACTACCATTACTATTTGCATTGCCCTGCCTTGCAGCATCTGGTGTTAAGTGCTTTTCTCTCCTATGACTTCTATTCTTGCAGCCGACTCGTAAATATATTCTGAGAGACGACAGATATACGCGTCGTGCCTCTCCTTTTACTTCTCCACATATACCACACATTGATCAGCAGCACGCCCCACTTTTACACCTCTTACTGATCTCATTTCTCTCCTATCAATCTTCATCTATCCATTGCTTTTGAATTTTTTAGTCCTTCAATTCTATCCTATTCTTTGTTTCCTACTTATTTTTTTATTCTTGCTTTTGACCTTAATTCTGTCTTCACAAAACACTTCATTATTCTCTACCCCTGTTAATTATTTGATATACGCCTTCTGTCATCCAATATACACATTCTCTTTCAGCTCTACACTCCTACAAACATTTACTCATGTCACTCTATAGACCCCACCCCCACTTTCCTATACACTCAACCTGCGACAACGCGTCCTCTCCCTCGTTCTCCCCCATATCCCCATTCTTTGAAAGCGACTACGAGGCCAGTTCGGACTTGTCTTTTACACCTTTATCCACACCACCTTCATCGCCGTCAATGGATTGTCGCCGTCAAACTCTGTTCAGGCTCCTTCCAGCATGTTCAATACCCTCGAGAATCAAACGAGGTGCGTGGATCAGCCTTACACTTGAGGTCGTAGGTGAATTTGGCAAATTTCAATATGGTGGGAATCAAAGTTCGCCGTTTAGGATCAATGAAGGACAGTCGCTCATGCCGCTTGAGTGCTGTCTGCTCTACGAATCCAAGGGGCAGATAATAAACCAATTTGCACAGAGCCATGTTCTGCTCGAGAAGCGTGCATTACAATCTGCAAACTGGCTAGGGATGGAGGATCTGTCAGGCCCAGGAATTGGGCCAGCGGGTCGAGGAGGATTAGAAGTACGGGTAGTACCTCGAAGGGAGTGTCCAGAACCGTTTTGGATCAGCGTTGGCTGTAAAGATGATCAAGGGTTAATGCCTCTAGTCCTTGGTCCTTTCAACTACACCGCTGGGAGCTTTCAAAGTTACGATTCGAATCGTGTCTTACGCCCTATTAGTATCCCACAAGGAAATGGCTCAAATCCTCGGATTATGCTGCTTGAAGAGACATGGAATAATGTTCCTCAGGGTCGTGTTTGGGACTCTGCCTTCATTTTGAAGGACATATTTACAAAACAGGTACAAGATAGGCTCGAGGGTTCTAGGCCCCCCATATTTGCCGGGAAACGAATTTTGGATCTCAGTGCAGGCACTGGTCTGTTAGGCGTCTTTCTAGCAGGTTTGGCCCAGGTTGAAATGGATCTCTTACTTCTACGCGGTAGACCCAATGCTACCAACCGTGATGGCATTACCAACAGCAGTACTACCCATATATCAAACGCGCCACCATCGACGACGGTGGTCCTAACTGATCTAGAGGATGCCATGGAACTTATCCAACGTAACATCGCATCGAATAAGCGTAGAATAGCGCCTAATGTCAGTATAGAAGCGAAGCCGCTCATCTGGGGCTCCTCCCCACTGACACGCCTTAAAGCCGATCCTTTTGACGTTGTGATTGCGTCGGATGTTGTATACCAAGTAGATAGTTTCAACTCCCTTCTAGAAACGCTTTACGACCTCTGTACGCCTGGACACACAACGCTTTACCTTGGCTACAAATGGCGCGCATTGGACATTGACATGGAACGGCAGTTCTTTGAGAAGTTGAGCGCCATGTTTAGCGTTGAGAAATCGTTGCACGATCTAGAAGTCCAGGTGTGGTGCCTTAAACGATAACATGTTACGATAAGCATCATAATAACGCAGTAAAAAAAAATATTAAATGGAGAGGAAAGCATAAGAGGAGGAATGTAGACGAGAGAACAAGGAGTTGATATCCTTGTTTGAAAGACATAATTTCTAACACTATAAACTGTGCTGAAGCGCTCTACTGGTTGAGAATGGAAAGCACCCCTTGTCTATGCATTCCATTCTTTCCTCGCAAGTGGAATTGCCCTTGGAGAGAGTAGAATTTTCATTCCCACTTTTGATCTTCAACTGTAGCGATCTCGCTGAAGTTGTCTTCAACCTTTCTAATTTATTTTTCTCTCTTTACCTCACATAATCCGCCCAACCGCCTTTCATTATTAGTACTATTTTTTATTTCAAAAACTTAGGCTTGGGAATGACTCGCCTACATATTTTCCATGCCTTGTTCCACTCAGTAGCAGCATTAGGCTACATTCCTTTTGCGCTATCCTCTACTCTCATCTCTTCCTCAACACCATTTGTCACTATACCACCAATTGCCGTTATTCTTATTGCATTTATCCCACCATTAACCTTCTATCCTGTGCTCTGCTTCTCATATCGTTACTTGGAGCGTTTCAAGCGTATATCTTTGTCTATCCAACGCGCCAGGATGTACGTCATGCTGGCAGGATCCGGTCTCTGCTTCATAGTAGCAGTACACTTGATAATGGTACACTCCTTAGCGAATTCACGCGACACTATTTATAATCGTAAGAGTTACTTCGCTATTCGGCCTTCGCAATCATTGTTTACAGCGTCTATTGGCCCAGAATCGACCACTACAGTGCTTGTAGTAAAAGGCACTGGGGAACAAAGTACCAAGACTCCAACTGGCGATGACAGAGTGGCTAAAATGAATGACAAGGCAGAAGCTATGCTGTCGCCATGGACCACCTATGTGCCTCTGTCTAAAGAGCAGGCTCATCATGGAGGACAACAGCAGCAAATGATGGTGGGGTCCGATGATAAGAATACCGTCTCCGATCAGCCAATCACTTCTGTAGAATGGAGATGGGATGCACAAAGATCTGTGTTTAAGTTCCTGTTACCATCCCATTGTGGACAGTCTCAGCAATCCCAGGAAGAATGCAGGACATCCTACCAGGAACAGGCTTTTATTATTGCGAAACAGGCTCCACAAAAGGCAGCAGAACCAGTAGTTAGTAGTTCGAGAACTGTTGATATATCAATTCCTAAGTCTGTTGCAGCAACAAGTAACGCATACAAGGTTGCCCAATTCAAAGCATCGCCATCATTATCGCCATCATTATCGCCAGCATCATGGTATCCACTTTTGACAAATACGCATGCAGGCGAAGCCGCAGTGCCTTCTACAAAAGCGAAAACTGACGCCAGTTCTGCACAGTCACAGTTGAATTTACCTCTTGATCCAAGTACTGTTACCTTAGATCTATCCTCTTCTCTGGCTGTTAGCATTGTAACCTCCATTCCTGTCGCTTTTGATGAAGCACTTCAGTCAAAGCATAATAATGCAGACCTAAATGCTGAAAAGGTTAACAGGATAACTCGCATGAAGGAGGCACTGTTATATAAATATCATAGCGATGACGAAGATCGCAAGTCATTCCAGCCGCTTGGATTCGACATCAAAAGTTCGTATTGGCTACTGTTTATCGGATCTCAAGGAGTATTAGTCTTTCTACTAGTGATGCTCCTTTTGGGCGTCTTGATTTTGACAGAGTATGTGCTGGACCAAGAGGATGAAGATTGCGTGAACCGAACGTTTCTATACTGGGGCAGAATTTTTGGTGTTACTATAGCAACCGTCACGAGTGCGATCCACGGATCGATATTAAGTGGATATGTGTTGATAGACGGGCTGTCTGATTGGATCGCCCAGGCCGCCGTGGGCTCCATCTGTCTATACTGGGTAAGCATGGTATGGATTATGAATCGCATTATTGGTCCACTACCGTATTGATATTGGGAGATGCAGCAGGAGGAACAGACCAGGAGTAGCATACATTAACAAAACGTGATATTGCAATGTTTAAACATTGATATCTTTGGAAATTGGTATACTCGAACAATAAAAGACGATAAGTATTACTTCTCTATTCCTTTTATAGTAAGTGCTGTGCTCAATTCAAGGTTTCCGTTAGCACAGCTTGTTTTCTTCATGAGACAGCCCGCTAAAGATTTTGTTACGTACCGAGGCTTGGGAGTGCACCTCAGGTGCACTTCCATAAGGTCAGAATATCATGTGACGGTCATAGAGAGTCCTTGATAAAAGGCTCTCGTTTGACAATAATAAAAACAACTTTTGATCTCCTTGACTTCTAATATCTGAAAAACATCTCAGATTTTATTTTACAATGAATAGCAAAATTGATTCCGAAGTGCACACTCTCTGATACTCGGTTCCCTTACTCCATTAATTTACTTGTGTGTGGCCAATCAACCTTTTCAAATTAGTTTTGCAAATAGATTAATCCAAAAAAAAAAAAAAAAAAAAAAAAATTAGTTAAGAGGCCAAATAACGCTGGGTAGGCTGCCAAGTTCATAATGAATGTTATTTGGCAACTGGGCTGCCAAAAAGATTAATCCCCGTGCAAATAACTTCATCCTTTCCGAAGGTAGGATAAAAGTAAGGATGAAGTTATTTGCACGGGCCCGTACACCCCTTATTTGTACGGCCCCCGTGCAAATAAATTTTTACTTATAAAAAAAATTATTTGCACTGCCCCGTACACACTCTATTTACACTGCTCCCCCCGTACAAATAAAAAAAAGTTATTTGCACGGGGGGTCTTTTTTTTATTTGCACGGGGTCTCTTTTTCATCTACAAGCAGCAACGTGTATCCTACAGACTACATGATTCTGGCTTTATATAAATAAGTGGAGGTGAGTCTAGAGTAGAGAGGGGTCTGGAATTATTACTGGTGGAAGTTGCAGCGCCGTGGGAGCTGCCAAACAGCTCATTTGTGACATACAAAAATACTACCATTAGACCCATATAGCGTATACGATGATTTAAATTACCACTCACGTGGGGCAGACAAGAACCCTCTCTTTGTCCTCCTTCTTAGTTGGTGCAATGTTTTAACCTAATTGATATAACTTATTATGTAATATGGAGCTAAAGTTCAATAAATTTACCCTTTTATTAATGAGGCAATGTGGATAATCACTGAAGTTTTTGGGCAGTACAGGCTGAGGGAAACGGCAAGAAATAAGATTGAAGACAGTGCTTCTCTTCATTACCATTTCAAGTGATTGTACAATATGAAGCTGGTCCTTTAGACGCAGTGAGCATCTACATGTGCTGCTGAGTATGCAATACTGCGTGCTAAAGACGAACCAAGGTAAGTTGGCTATGATAATAAACTTGGAATGTAATGAGACAAAACTAAGGATTATTGCGATTAGCAGTCATTTATATGGGTTTTTACTATAGCTAAGGTTTTTACCCTTTTTATTTAACGAAGATCCCTGGATCATAATAAAGACATCTTTCTTTCGTTCTCGCTACTTATTATGACCCTGGCATATTTCAATAACAGAAAAGAATATTTATGTCTCTTTTCTATCACTATTAGTCACGGTTATGCTATTAAAGTATTTTAGTCACTAAGATATAGAGATATAGGTGATTGTGCACGTTCGGCTTTGAGTGCGAACTGTCACCAACTATCAAAAGACAAGTAATATCGGGTAAGAAGATAGATATTCCACAAAATAAGCTGAGGTCTACCCATTGTATTTTGATGAATTTGATAAACAGAAAGGGAAAAGAAAGAGAGTAGGTAGTAACACGGCACGCTATACATCGTAGAAATGAGTATGATTGTATGATTGTTTGTACATCTACCGACACAAACTACACGTTAGAGATTCCTAATAACTGAATTCATCGTTGTGTGCTTAATAGTGTACGGAAATACCTAAGATGTATGCACGCGTTAAATGAAAGAAAGCATCGGGGAACCATAACAATGCAACCAACAAAAGTGCAAAGTAAAGCTGCATAGTATATTGCAACTATAGATAAATCATTTGTAATTCTGTATTTAGTCCCAGTCGCATAAAGAATGCCAACATCTACTCTGAGCTACATACGAACTTGATAAGATATTCTGGTCAGTATTTGATGCTTAGGCAGCGGCTCTAGATCTAAGCCTGTGTCATGGAAGGCTTCCTGGTTATGGTGTTTAGGGCTAAAATAAAGACCCCGTACAAATAAAAAAAAAGACCCCCGTGCAAATAATTTTTTTTTATTTGCACGGGGGGAGCGGTGTAAATATTTGTACGGCCCCCGTGCAAATAAGAGGTGTACGGGCCAGTGCAAATATCTTTTTTCTAAAAGTAATTGCTCTCCGTGAGGTTCGAACTCACGACCTTCAGATTATGAGACTGACGCTCTGCCAACTGAGCTAGGAAAGCAACGCTTACCTTTGACGTGGAAAGATCTGTTAATGATCCCAAAGATTGACAGAAAATGAACAAAATGATAATAAAAAGTTGGACGAAGTGCCAAAAGATAAATTCATAAATGGACAAAGTGCCAAAGGAGGATAATCTGACAAATAGAACACTAAAGGATCATAAATCAACAATGATAGTCCTGGAGAATGCTGCAAAATAGCTGTTTTGCAAAGAAGCCAAAGTGATTTAAATACTAGGATTGATAAAGGAAATAATGATAAAAGTACTGAATGATGATGGAAATAATGAAGAAGAGGATACGTAAATAGCAGATTTACGACACCTTTGTGTGAACAAATCACTATTTTAACAATGGGAGGACTATACTGAAATGCCACATCGGAAGGATGGACTTCGAGTACCGATCACGGTGTACATTGGTAGAGAAAAACATGGATACGTACGACGCCATGGTGATAGGAACGGCGATGATGAGGAAGAGAGAGAGCACACACCAGATTGGTCTGTGCAGGACATTTACCATGGACTTACGCCCAAGTCCATTGCTCAGAATTGGAAAGTTGGCTTCAAGACAACAACAAGGATAGCTACATATATGGCAGGGCGCTTCGTCAAGGCCATAGAGGAATTCGGTCGTACAGAAATCTGGAACAAACGGTGTAAAGTCACCGTTGAATGGGAAAAGGCTCGTGGAATCACTGCTATGAGCAAACGCGCTAGAGGACGCAACTGTGTTGGGGAGCACAGACGTAGTAGCAATGATTTCCTTGTCCCTTCCCTCAGACAAAGACAGAAGCTGAATGTAAAAGAGATCTACAAGATCGCGGATGACCGAGTCCGGGACAGTTACCTTGGGAAAACCAAACTGGACGTGATGGAGCGGCTAGGTGGAATGAAGTTTTTGATGACTATGGATAGCGGATAATTTGTCGTGTTGCGCAACAGGCCACGTCGGAAAGGTGGACTTTGAGTACCAACCACGGCGGTCAGGGTTTATGAAATCATGGATACAGCGGCTCTTGTCGTTGTGCAGTAATAGCTGTATATTGACTATATGTTACGTCCTGAGGCTAGGGAGTGTACCCAAATGGAGCACTCCCCTTTTTATTCATAGATCAGAGCAATTAGTGACGGCTATGTTGGAGCCTATATAAGGCTCCGACCTAGCTAAAATAATAAACAACTTTTGATCTCCTTGACTTCCGATTTACCATAAAACATATCATTTTTTCAAGGATCTACATAGAGTTACATCCATCCATTTTATCAATCCATCCAACCATTTTTTTTTTTCTCCATAATTTCAATCCCTTTATTTCAATCATGTCTAATATTAATAAAGTACCAATTAACGAAGATGTTGATATGGAAATCTCTTCACCAGAGAATGGCTCAGGCTTGACACCTGTCGAGCAGTTGAACTTATTGGTGGCTAGCCTGGTCGTAGATACGACGGAGAGTGTAGTCGAGTTCGGCAGTGATGCTGTTCCCGATATCGAGAATGTTACGATGCTTCTTCGAAGTTATAGACTTCAGAAGGAGGAGACACTCAGAAAGAAGGCATTGCTGTTCCTTAGGTACAATGATGCCAAATCAAAGTTAAGAAAAATTGACATTGATGAAAAGACACTTACCAAGGCCTTAGGCGATCTCGCTCAACAGAAGGCAGACATCTTGAAGGTCTTAGTAAGACAAACTGAAGACTTGAATAGTTCTATTGAACATATGGAGGAGGTCAGAAATGGCTTATCTTCAAGCGAGGACGTTTCGATTGATAGATCGAGTGTGTCTGAAGCAGATAGTCACCGTATAACGGTGAAATGGGATCCTGCTAATCCCGAACATGACGCACTTCATCGAATCTTCAAAGAAGAGAACATTCCTTTGATGGAAGATTCAGAAGAGGTAGACTATACCAAGGTCAAGAAGAAAACGTTTGCGGATGCGCCTATGCTTGATTTAGACGTGTCCAAGGTTCCCGGCAAGAATATGGTCAAGGAAATAGCAATCAGGGTTGTCACTTTCCGTGATGACTTTGAGAGGATATTCCGTCGTAACCTTTCTGATGTTCTTTTCGACAAACTAGCATGGGATTACTTATCCCTCTGCGTTTCCAAAGTGTCCGGCCTGGCGCGAGACTATGACGATCTCATCAAGAAAGTGCCTCTTCAAGACAGGACCTGGTCTCGGGCAGTTACATGCTTGAATAAAGCTCTAAAGTTTGACATTCTAGGGGCTTACATCGCTGATATGGCGCTAGTTATGAGGCCTGAGAAGAATGACACTATTAGGTCGTTCGCGCAACGATTGCTACCACTGGTTGAGGCAGCTGGAATCCCAGATGATGGCTGCTATATGCTCATCAAAGCTTTATGCAATCATCTGTCCGACGTAGGATTTCAGGCTGTCATCAAGGAATTCGGCTCAGTGAAAAGTGTTAGCTCTTTGAAGGAGTTTCTAGAGTTCCTAGAAAAGACACCAGGTGCCTTAGGTGAGAAACGAACCGATGACGCCCATTGGTTTATCCAGAAGTATGGAGGAGACGCTGGAGAACAGTATTTGCGATCCATCAAGTCCAGATCGGAATACACTCCTAGAGAGGTTCCGAGATCTAGTCATAAAAGATCTCGACTTAATGCCAATCCGTCAAGTGATAGAGAAGCCAAGAAGGCTAAACCATTCAAGGTCTGGTGTAAGGGAACGGAGAAGTGTAGGTCGAATCCGTACAAACATGCCCCGGAGGACTGTCGGTATGCTGAGGATCAAGTCAGAGATCATTCTAAGGATAAGCCCAAGGACGTCAAGAGAACTGATGTGCGCAAGCCGCTTGCCTCAGTCAGTGCTTTTAAGAGGATTAGTGATAGTGCGCTCATAAGAGACATAATTCCGAATAAAGAATCCTTCTTTTCCTCGTACTCAATTGTTGAGAAAGCTTGTATCAAGCACCTAGGGGCTTTCAAAGGTCCCGCTCCTGGTGATAATAGAATAGCTGTGCCTATATTTATAAACGGGCAACAATATACAGCATTGTTAGATCCAGGCGCCACAACTTCTTTGCTCAGTAAGGAAGTAGCCATAGAGCAAGGTATTCGCTATGGTCGAGTACCAGGAGAATCTATAGCAATGATAGAAAAAGGGACTAGCACGGATAATGCCATTACTTGTGATAAAGTCCAATTGGTCTGCAACAATAGATCTGGAGAATATCAATTGTCGGTCATGGACATTGAGTATTATGACTTCGTGTTGGGAATGGATCTCTTCGCTAGACTCGGCTTTTCCATCACGGGAATAGCCATGCCGGAGATACGAGAGGAGGAATCCCTATGGGTCCCATATGATGAAAAACCTCAAGTCATTCCGTCACAAACTCCAGAAAGAGAAAACAATGCTGAATTCAAAGCATTGAAAGAAAAGTTCCTGTTAGCACTGGAGCCTTATTTACAGGCGAATGAAGCCATCTCGCCAAATTCATTTTGCAATCTTGATACAATGAAGGTCCAGCTAAAGGTTAAACCCACCTGTATCATCCAGGAAAGATCTCGCCCATTCCATTCGCAAATTGAAAAAGAAGAAGTGGAAAAGACCATCCAGAAGTGGCAAGAAACGGGTGTTATCGTTCCAGCACCTAAGGGGTGTCCGTATAATAACTCCCTGACAATGGCAGCACGCCGTGACCTGGATGGTAATATTCTGAAATATAGAGTATGCCTTGATCCAAGAATGTTGAATCGTCAACTAGAGGATACTGATGTCTTCCCTCTACCATTAATCACTGATATCCAGCAGAGGGTAGCAGGGCATCTGTATTTCACCGCAATTGATCTGTCTCAGGCGTATCATCGCATGCCTGTAGAGAAATCAAGCCAACCACTAACTGCATTTACGTACGGTGGTAAGCAATATATGTTTGCTAGAGCACCTTTTGGTTTAAAACCCCTCACGAGTATCTTCCAAAGAGGAATGTCACAACTCTTAGATGATCTGCACTTTGCTGACAATTATGTGGATGACATTATTGTCTATTCGCACACAGCAGAGGATCATATTCTTCATGTCAGCATTGTCATAGAAAGGCTTACAGCTGCAAAGTTGATAATCAATAGAGAAAAGAGTAAATTCCTTAGTACAGAAGTGCTACTACTGGGGTTCATAATCAACAAAGAAGGACGCAAAATAGATATCAACAAGGTTGCTAATGTGCATTCATGGACACCACCTACTAATAAGAAGATGGTTCAACGCTATTTAGGCCTCTTCAATTATTTTAGGGAGTATATACCCTTGTACAGCTCGCTCACAGCACCTCTAGATGCCCTGCGCAATGCCAAAGGCACTTTTGATCTTAATAAGGAGCAAATGCGAAGCTTTAACAGCATCAGATCGCTTATAGCCCAAGCTCCAGCCTTATCGTTCCCTGATTTTACTCAGCAATTCTTTGTAGCCACAGATGCCTCTAACGTAGGCATAGGAGCTGTCCTATATCAGCTACCGGGTGGCAAGGAAGATGAAACCAAGGTCAACTACATATCCTTTCAAGCCAGAGCATTGCATAAGCATGAGAAAAATTACCCAGCTTACAAGAAGGAACTCTTAGCAATTATTTTTGCACTAATGAAATTTCACCATTACCTTTGGGGAAGAAGATTTACATTATATACTGATCACAGACCTCTGACGTACATTCATGAACAGAAGGAGTTGCCACAAATAATCCTGAATTGGAAGGCCACTCTGCTCAACTATGATTTTGAATGTATTTATCGTCCAGGCCTGCTGAACATTATTCCAGACGCATTATCTCGCGCATTTCCTGAGGAATTGTGGAAGTCTCCTAAAGAAGAACAAGCTACATGTTCTACGAGTCGGCAGATTGCTTCTATGAGGCGAGGAACAGAGACTACCGAGAATGTTCAGGCAGCTCCACAGTCATCTGATTCGCAGCAGCTGCCTTCCACTCTACAGGTTATTGATATAACTGCTCCTTACTCTCATCAACTTCAGTTGGAGGATGCTTCTAGAAAAATCATCCAAGATCCTGAAGAAAAGCTTCAGCATCTTCGCCTAGCACACGAATTCGGTCATCCTGGAGGAAATGCCATGGTTACTGCTATCCATGCTAAAGGCTTTACTTGGCCTAAATTGAGAGATGATTGTCTCAAATGGGTTAGCCAATGCGGACCATGCCAAAGATTCAACATAGCTAGAAAGGGGTATCATCCTTTAACTGCCATACATGCCAGACTCCCAGGGGAACACATAGCATTCGATTTAGCCTCATTTGAAACCAGTTCCAGGGGTAATAACTACGCTTTAGTAGTGGTTGACATCTGCACAAGATTTGTATTCCTGGAGCCTCTGCCTGATAAGGAAGCCATTACGGTGGCCAGCACCCTCTTCAAGCTATTCTGCTCTATTGGATTCCCTAAAATTATCCAAACTGATAATGGCACTGAATTCGTCAATGGAGTGTCACGTCTCATAACGCAAAAGTTGCAAATAGAGCATAGACTCTCCACGCCATATCATCCACGCTCGAATGGTGTAGCGGAGAGGTTTGTCCGCACATTTAAGGACATCCTCAGAAAACAACTCGAAGGCATACAGAATGATTGGGACATCCATCTTCCAATGGTTCAGCTCCAAATGAATACTAGAGTCGCGAGTCTACATCATTCAACGCCATTCTCATTATTCTATGGACGCTCATTTGCAGGACTAACGGATTTTTCCTCAGCCGAGTCACATCTCCTGTCTGAAGAAGAATTACAGAACAGATTGGAATATCTCACCGCGTTAGTTTTCCCTGCTATCGATGATAAGAGTTCTGACACGCAAAAAAGAATGGTGGAGAAATTCAACAGGACACACAAAATCCTTCAGTTCCCACCTGGAGCGTTTGTCATGGCGAAGGAAGAATTGCCCAATGGTAAATTAGCACCTAAATACCAAGGCCCATACAAAGTAGTGGCTCGTACCGAAAATGGTGCCTACACTCTGCTAGACGCTACCAACCAGAAATTGGCTCGTAATTATGCTCCGAGCCAGCTCAAAATGGTCACTCAAGCTCTTGATGCTCCCAGTGAAGAGTCGTATGAAATAGAGTCTATCGTTGACCACGAACTCACGGGAAAAGGAATGATGTATACTGTAAAGTGGAAGGGCTATGACTCCTCATACAACGAGCAAATTCCCTATGAGAATTTTGACTCGGACATCATCATTCGTCAATATTGGAAGAACCTAAGACAGCAAAATCCTCATATTAATGACAGAAAGAGGAAGAAGCAGCAAAAGAATAACGCATCAGAGTCAACAAGACTTCTTAAGAGGAAGCAGAGACAACTCACCCATAACCAGACCAAACGGCACAAGCGTCATGTAGCGGCAAAGCTGTAAAGTGCAGAGAGCTGTTATATTAGTAGGGTTGAGATAACTGGAGTTTTTGTACAAATAAGTTTTCTCCAGTATGAAGAAAAGAGAGCACACACTCGTCCTCATTTCAATATTTTTTTTTTTTTTTTTTTTGCAACGCAACAGTCAATAAATTTCAATTTAGCAACTATCAACTTTATTCTTTCCCTTGCAGCATTTGCAACTAGCAACTGGATGTGATGGCAACTGAGAGTTAAGAGAATCTACAACTTTCTCTACCCGTATGCGCATAGTCTTATACTTCTCTGATTGCTTGCGCAACTTAGTATACTTCTTGTAGAGGCGTTCATACCTCTTAGCCCATGCGAATTCTCTTTGGAGGCGGCTCTTCGCGGAATCATCGCCACTCTCCGCCATCAAACGTCTTCTCTTCCCAAGAGTCGTACACACTCCACAGCTTGACAATTCTGCTTCACTGCTTTCGCTGCCTGATGACTCTTCATCACCAGAGGGCTCCTTTCGCTTCCTGATAGGACGAGGTCCTGGGATTTCCAGAGAGGCTGATCGGCTCCGTGCCTCTGGGTGGTAAAACTGATAGTGTGCCTTTTTCCAGGCACGAGTCTCCTCGTCACTATCCCACAGATCCTCCTCACCCTCATAATCCTCGTCGTCCTCAGCGTCATAGCTGCTCTCTTCCTCAGTATCTCCTTCGAAGTTACTGCGATTCTCCACGTCTGCAGTCTCTGTTAATATGAGTGAAGACGGAGCTGTTGAAAGCTCCGTAGGGATAAATTCATAGTCCTCATACTCATGTAGAGTTGAAGAGTCAGACAGGGGGGAAGAGGGAGAATTGTTAGAAGGCATATTGATAATTGTCTGCTGATGGCTGTTATAAGGAAAGTAAGTAATGAGTATGTGTCCCTGCAAGAAGGTGTTTGAGTAGCAAAAGTGAATACTGAGGAATGAAGGAATGAGTGAGCGTTTGAAGTTTCCAATCTTCATTCCTTTTGACCTTAATCTTCTTCATTTGCTTCGTGAATCCTCATTCGTCCTTCTGGGGGGAAGTGGATGGCGTGATCTTTTTGTGATCCCTGTTTGACAAAGGACCAATGAGATTTCTACATTTTTGACATGCTGAATAATTACTACCCACATCTCCTGTATGACACATCCTGATCCAATGGCTGTTATATTTCCATGATCCATTTGCTGACATTACTTTTTGAGATAAAGTCTCTCTCTAATCACAAGAAAAGAAATATCAAAACAAGTTTTAAGAATAGACACTGTGAAGTCTCACGTGAGGTTTAAATTTTTGTCCTCAAGAGGTTTATTTTTTTCCTCCTACCTTTCAACAACAAGAGGTTTTTCTTATTTTTCCTCAAGGCCTTTAGACAAGACGCCAAAAACCCTACATAAAATCTGGGGGGAAGTTGTTACGTCCTGAGGCTAGGGAGTGTACCCAAATGGAGCACTCCCCTTTTTATTCATAGATCAGAGCAATTAGTGACGGCTATGTTGGAGCCTATATAAGGCTCCGACCTAGCTAAAATAATAAACAACTTTTGATCTCCTTGACTTCCGATTTACCATAAAACATATCACTATAGTTTCTGGAGCATTTTGTTCATAGAATGTAGAAAATAAATCCCATGACCCTGAGGGTCCTTGTTATCAAAAAAAAAAAAAAAAAAAAAAAAGTAGAGAAAAACATGGATACGAATTGGCTCTTCACAGCCATCCCGTGCGAACTTTGAGAGTTTCGCTTGTTTCTTCGGCACAGATACTTCCCCCTTCTTTTGTGAGACGAATGACAGGTAAGTATATGAAGCTATGTAAGAGCAAAACACGTATGCCGTCAACCACACCCAACAGCATAATGCATCACCCTAGATTCTATGCAATTAAAAACTTAGAAGACGCACAGACAGAGGAGCAGATATCAACCCTGTTCCTACGCCTAAATGACAATGGGTTGATGGGACGTATCTGTAGAGCACGTCTCATTGCCCTCCAGAAGCGCCTTAGGACGAGCAAGCTCCCAACTGCAGAGCCGCACAAAATAAAAGCATACAAACACAACTTCGCATCAAGCGTCTGTAAACTAATGGCCGATCGACAAGTGAAGTTTGACTTGCAACTAGCAAACGATTTTGGGCTCCCTGGAAATGCTCTCAATATAGCAGACATGCTTCATGGCATTGTGGATGACCAGCCTGTGCGGGAATTAGCAGCAAGAGGAATATATTATGCTGAGCAAACTCTAGACGAGGATTCGTCACTCAAATCCTGGAATGAGGTACGTACGAAAAGGAGAGACCCAAAGGCATCTCCAGCATGGTTCCACAATGTTCAAAATGCCCTTCATGAGTCCCTTTACACACACAACTTTATCGAAGTATGGTGTAGAGACAAAAAGAACATTCTTCAGAGACCAGACGAAGAGGAAGAGAGAGATTTAAGGGAGCTCCAACAGCTAAATGAGGCTGAAAACAATGAGAGAGCAGATGAACTACTCACAGAAGACAATATGTTGGAGGAGCAGCCCACTGAGGATGATGAGGATGATGAAGTTGGATATATAAGTTACCTCAGTGACGTGGAAGAAGACCCTAGAGAGCCACTTGATCCCCTAAGTGTAGAACAGCGGGAGGAAAGAGAAAGAAGAGCACAGTGTTACATACAAGAGGGTATGCAGGAGTATGAAGGATACACTTAGGCTCGACCCAGCCCTCTCTATCTTGAAGTGTCCTTTTATGGTCATCTAAGATTAGAGGGGCTGGAAAAATTTTTGAGTAGTTTGGCAGAGATCCCAAAAAGGAAATTCCTTATATTTTAGAATAAGCAGCTCAATTCAATCGACATTTTCAAAAAATTGTTCGAGGTGAAGTGCATGTCGATTGTATTGAAATACTATTCTAAAATGAAAATATAACCTTTCCTTTTTGGGATCTCTGCCAAACTACTCAAAAATTTGGACTAAGGAAAAATGCACCCCCCGTCAGAATAAAATTCTGAGCCCCGGTTGAGAATTCCCTTGACCCCCCGTCAACATTCATTTTTTCGGAATTCTTACCCCTGTCCCCCCGTCAGAATTCCGGTACACCCCCCGTAAAGATTTTCAAAATGTAAATCTTTACCCCCCCGTCAACCATCTTAATTGTGGGAATCCTTACCCCCCCGTCAACATTTTGAAGCTGTTTTTAAGAGAAGATTTTCTGTTCTTGGTTATACCTAGATCTAACTAGCTATTTAGTTCGACACCATTGATCCTCTCTTACTTTGTATCTTGCATGACAGTAGATCAGTGGATCAGTTCCTTGATGAATGATCTCTTCCTAGATTCGTATTCATCAGGTTCAGAACCCTCGGCAACTTAACATACACCACATGCGTCCAACATAGTCTTAAAAGAAAAAGACAAAAAAACATTGCATTATTATTCAGCGTCAACGCTTGGCGATCCTAAACCATCTTTACAATTAATAGAGGTTAAGATTAAAATACTGTACTAGTTGTGTGGAAATCATAGGATGTAGTACTCTTTTTTTTTTTTTTTTTTTTTTTTTTGAAAATCAGCTCCAGAATGTTGACGGGGGGGGGTAAGAATTGCGCGGTTGACGGGGGGATGAGAATTCCGGAAAGAGAAATGTTGACGGGGGGGTCAAGGGAATTCTCAACCGGGGGTCAAAATTTTATTCTGACGGGGGGGTGCATTTTTCCTTAATTCCAAAAATTTTTCCAGCCCCTCTAGACTGATGCAAAAGTCAAGGTAGTGTTCTAGGGGGATCTAAGGGTGCAATAAAGGTATCTTTATTCAGGGGGAACTATGCTACAGAACTAGATAGAAAAGTAGACCTATTTATACTAGTTAATATCCTGTTGCAAGGAATGCTCTAGAAATATGGGCGAAATACTATGTTGCACAAAATTATTATAGTGATTTCGCTTGCATCCTTCCCGTCATGAAGAAACCTATTATCTTGTTTTTCTTGAAGCCTCAAAGACGGCAAGCGCCTCTTTAGCGTTTGCGAGCGAAGATTTTGTTTCCCAAGTGGCTTCATCTAATGGATAGCCTTTCCAAAGAACGAGCCACTTAGGAGTTTTGCCAAACATTTTGAAGTCAATGATTTTGTCGACTTCATACTCCTCTTCTCCATCTACCAGCTCGGGGGCAGGGCGTGGTGGTGAGCGGTCGCCGAATTCACGAGGTGACTCAATATAGGGGCGAAGCAGATCGGCATTAAAGACTGGATGCTGATGCATGTCAGGCGGTAGTTCCAGCTTGTAGGCATTTTCATTGACCTTCGAAATGATCTTGTAAGGGCCTATGTACTCAGGTTCCAGTTTCTGCGACGGTCTATTTTTATGTCCCGCGACAGAGATGTTTTCCGAGCTTAAGAGCACCATGTCACCCACAGCAAACGTAGCAGGCCTGCGAGTTTTGTCCGCTTGGGCCTTTTGCCTATTCTGCGCTTCGATAATGGCATCCTGAGCTAGCGCCAAATTCATCGACTGGGTTCGAACAAAATCACTGACAGCCGGAACATTGGTATCAGGTGGCTTTAAAAGAGATCCAGGGACTAGTGGATGGTGACCATAGTTCAGAAAGAATGGGGAGAAGCCTGTCGTAGGATTGACAGAGTTGTTGTATGCGAACTCCATCATAGGCAGTAAAAGATCCCAGTCGTTTTGCTTGTACGATATGTAAGAGCGGAGCATTTCTTCTAATGTTCTGTTGGCGCGCTCTGTTTGTCCGTCTGATTGTGGATGGAAGGCAGTAGACATGTTAAGTTTGGTGCCCATGAGCTTCATCAACGTTGTCCAGAACTTGCCGGTGAAACGTGAATCTCTGTCTGACACAATTGTCCGAGGCATGCCGTGCAGTCTAAAAACATTGTCGAAAAAGAGTCGTGCAACATCAGAGGCAGTGTCGGTAGTTCGGCTAGCGCAGAAATGAACTTGCTTGGACAGTTTGTCCACAAAGACCGTAATCGCGTCAAAACCTCTGGCTGTCTTCGGAAGCTTGACAATGAAGTCCATTGTTACAGTATCCCATCGTTGGCTTGGAATTGCCAAAGGTTGGAAAAGCCCTGCAGGAGGCTTTAGTGAAGGCTTGTTACGCTGGCATTGCTCACAGGAAGCAATGTATTTTTTTATATCCCTCGCCATGCGTGGCCAAAAATATGTTCGTCGCATGCTACTGTACGTTTTATCGAATCCCAAGTGGCCTGATATAGGAGCGTCGTGAGCGTCATGCAAGAGTTGTGAACGGAGTCCGTCGTCCTTGGGTATGCAGAGGCGAGGGCCTTGTCCAGCGTTGATCCAGAGTAGACCATCCACCACGAAGTAACGATCCGAGGTAGAGGCATCCTTATACTGATGCACGAGGGACCTAGAATTGGATCGTGTAGGTAGCAACTGGCTAGTTGTTTTCGAATGCCAGGGTCTAGATTGATATCCAAGGAGTTCAAAGTAGTAGGTGTAGCCTCCAAGTCCTTGAGGTCCGGTCTTCGTGAAAGAGCATCAGGGACGACGTTATCTTTACCAGGTTTATACTTGAATACGAAATCATACTCTTGAAGCAACTCCATCCATCTTGCTTGTCTGCGAGTCAAGTTCGGCTGGCTAGGAAAATGTTGTAGAGTGGCATGGTCGGTATAAACGACAAAGTGAGAACCATCAAGGTAGTATCGCCATGTCTTCAGAGCATGCACCACAGCCAGCAGTTCTTGTTCGTGTGTAGGATAGTTGCGTTCCGCTGGGTTGAGCTTGCGTGAAGTAAAAGCTACTGGTCGTGATTCACCATTTTGGTCCGTCTGGAACAGGACAGCACCAATTGCAAAGCCTGAAGCGTCTGTTTCGACTGCTGTAGAGAGGGCAGGATCGAATATCCTAAGAACTGGTGCTGAGCTCACTGCTCTTTTCAAAGTCTCAAAGGCGTCTTGTTGAGATTTTCCCCAGTGGAATTCCTTATTGGAGCCTAACAATTGTGTGAGGGGAAGAGCAATATCAGCGTAATGAGAAATGTACTGATGGTAAAAATTAGTCAAACCAAGGAATTGCATCACATGTCGTTGGGTTGTTGGTACTGGCCATTCCCTTATTGCCTTGACAAGTCCGCCATTCGTCTTGAGTCCATCCTTGGATATGACATGGCCTAGGAACTCAGTCTCTTCCTGCATGAAGGAACACTTGGATAATTTACAATAAAGCCCAGCTTGACGCAAGAGGGAGAGTACTTGTCGGATGTGCTCTAAGTGATCTTTCTCGTTATCGGAGTAAATTAAAATATCATCGAGATACACAACAACACATTTATCAAGAAGTGGATCAAGTACGTTACGCATCATAGTCGAGAACGCTGCAGGTGCATTTGTAAGACCGAAAGGTACGACGTTAAACTCGTAGTGGCCATAGCGAGTTCGGAACGCGGTCTTGTGTTTATCATCAGGATGGACACGCATTTGATGATAGCCCGAGAGTAGATCCAGCTTGGTAAAACATTTAGCTGTTCTGAATCTGTCGATCAATTCATCGATCCGTGGTAAGGGGTACCTGTTTTTCTTTGTGATCTTGTTCAGGCCCCGATAATCAACACACATTCGAAGCGAGCCATCCTTTTTCTTCACAAAGAGGACTGGAGCACCGTATGGTGAGGTGCTCGGTGAGATTAATCCTTTTTGTAAAAGATCAGTTAGCTGCTTCTTCAGTTCATCAAGCTCAGCGATCGACAATCTGATGACAGGTCGGACAGGTGGGTCAGCATAAGGGTCAGTCTCTATACGCATGCTATCACCTCTGTCAGGGGGAAGGCCATCGGGAAGCGTTGTAGGAAAGACATCAGGGAATTCGACTTGAACGATTTGCTTGATAGAGTCCGGTAGTTCAGAACTACTGCTAGAGACAGGTACTGGAACTCGAACTTGGGCGAGGAATACAGAGGCATCAGGTTCCGAGGCAACGGTAAGGAAGTTAAGAGCAGATATGACGGAAGATCGCTGTCTAGGCTTCCTGTCGATGCCAGTGCAAGGCCACAAGACCGGGGTACCTTGGTATTCAAAATGCAGATCATTTGTTCGCCAATTGATGCGAGGGTTGATATCCGTCAGCCATGGTTTACCCAAAATTAGGTCGTATTTGGATAGAGGATAAACAATGGCGTTGATTTTATCCTGATACGCGTTGCGGGCGAGGATGAACGTGGCTGTGTGCTGAGCAATTGTCTCGGTACCGTTGGGAAGAATGACAGGAATGGGTCTACCCTTAGTTAACGGAACATGTGTGTTCTCGCAGAAAGAGGAACTTATGACATTGCCTTCGGCCCCTCCATCTACAAGAATGCGCGCAGGTCGACCATTCACTGCTCCAATGAAAGTAAGAAGTCGGCGAGAGTTTTTATGTTTGTCATAGGTAAGGCTGAAGGATTGAAGGCGAATTTCGTTACGACAATGAGAGTGGCGATTGGATGAACTAGGGGTAGATGAATGAGTGGAAGTGAGTGAAGTGGAAACAGTGAAAGGATCAGTGGAGGGGAAAATAGGGTCGGAGAGGGGATTGTTTTTTAGCAATGAGGAATGAGTAGGGGAATGGGGATCAGGATGAGGTGAATACTTAGAGAGTAGATGTAAGGAAGTAGATGCAGTGGGAGCAATAGAGTGATCAGAAAGGCGCATGGATGTTATATTTGTGCACAAAGGATTTTTATTTGTAGTCATCAACTGTAACTGACCATGCCCTCTATTATCCAGGGCTTGAAGGCTGGGGCTAGAGGGGGCGAGGCAGGCCTGGTTTACTGCTCGCCCTCCTCTTTTCCCGACTCAGAAAGCGTATGGTCATTGTTTTCTATATTAAAGACAGAGGTGCGTTGGCATTGTTCGGCTCTATGACCTCGGTTCCGGCATCTGAAACAACGCCCCTCACGAACGCAACGTTCTCGTTCAGCTGCTGTGAGCTTGGGTAGCGAGCTTGGCTTGGAGTGGTTTCTGTTTGGTCGTTGCTGATGGAGAGAGGTGTACAGGTTGGCAACCAACATTCTCATGTTATCGAGATCCATTGGTGTAGGGCCAGAATTATTCTCATGATGGGGTGATAAGGCGTTCGGGGCAGCGGATACAGGGGTGGCATCGATGGGATGTAGAATACTGTGGACAATGGTCGCCTGCTCAATGGCATCGTCCAACGTCTCTGGCTGTCTAAGTCTTACCTGCTTGCTTGTTTCGGGCTCAAGGCCTAGCATGTATTTTTGCAAAGCAGAGTCTTTGTCGAGATTTGTAGCCAGACGTAGGTGGCTTCTAAACTTGCTCGTATATTCTGCCACACTCATCCTTCCCTGGCGAAGTTTATCCAACGCTCGGCGAGCTGCATTCGCAGAATCTGGAGGGGTGAACTGACGGAGGAATGCTTTACGGAAGTCAGCCCAAGGTGTATCGAGATTCAACCCGGAATCTCTCCACCATGCCTTGGCTTCGCCATTGAGACTGAGGACAGCGTATCGAACCCATTTGGATGGCGTGAGTGTGACAATAGTGTAATACTCCTCCAGGCTGTCGACAAAGTTTAAGGCTGCAACAGCGTTAATAGCTCCTTCGTAAGGCGTAGGCTTCTGTGGCTTTAGGACCGTGGCGAGGGTTCTGGCTAGGTCATTCTCAGCGGCTTCGTTGGCTTTGGCAGTAGAGAGGGCCTGATTAAAAGCAGTAGCTATGGCTTCGCGAATGTTCAGAGGAAGATCGATGGACGAAAGGGCGTTATTCAAGTGTTCCATGGCGAGGGGTGAAATTCATTGGTAATTGTAGTTCTCTGGGTGTGGTCGTGGTTTCCTTTGCTACCAATGCAAAAGTCAAGGTAGTGTTCTAGGGGGATCTAAGGGTGCAATAAAGGTATCTTTATTCAGGGGGAACTATGCTACAGAACTAGATAGAAAAGTAGACCTATTTATACTAGTTAATGTCCTGTTGCAAGGAATGCTCTAGAAATATGGGCGAAATACTATGTTGCACAAAATTATTATAGTGATTTCGCTTGCAGTAGGATACAACTTGGAGTTCTATGAGATGACCATACAGGCTGAGGGAGTATATATTTTTAAAAAGTATGCAGATTGCTACTTGTTCAACAAAGCTGAGAACATGTTCCCACTTTGTAGGCTCCTTGAAATCCTTGAGGCAACAAAGGTACATGGTTTAAATATATTGTGATAGCGAATGAAGGCCGTACTATATCAAAACGTTGATAGTATTAACTCCACTCTGTAGATCATGGTAGAGAGGACTCTTATGAATCTGCGAGCCGTCAAGATTGCACCATCAGATTCACCACTGGTACCTTTTAGTTGGCTTAGACCGTCTTTCGTCAAGCCAAGAAGGATATTGTTGCCAGATCAGAGTGTTCTTGTTAATAAAGTTCCATGGAAACTAACAACATCAGTCAATGATATACAAGCTAAGCTGCCGTTGTACTGTCGTCATCTAAAGCCAATCAATAATTTCGAAATATTGACATTGTCATTCCTTTCTCCAATTTGATCTTGCTTGTCGACAATGTATAGTGCGTGCCAAAACTGATGCAATAAATTGCATTTTTCAACATTTATTTCTCATTCTCCTTCTTCTTCTTTATGACCTTCCCTGCCACCACCGTTTCTCATTCTCATTTGTCTCACCTCCATGGATTCTCATCGTCATAGCCATCATTGGCCTAATTAGCATTTAATTGCAATTTGCTTTCAGCCACTCATTGCATCTATTATGGCAGTTAGCAACTTCCTGTTTTTATTTATTCCTGTTACTTCTCATTTACCCTAACGATGTTCCCCTCATCCTCTTCGGCATACCGCAGTATAGTTTGTGTAATAATTCAGGAGGGATATGTGTCCATACGTCTTAGACTCTCTCTCAGAGGTCCCCCAATTCTTTGGCTTGTCTGGATAATAAACCAACTGCACCTTCATGTATGCCCAGATATTTTCTATTGGTTGATGACAGGAGAGTTTGTGCAAGCGAAATCACTATAATAATTTTGTGCAACATAGTATTTCGCCCATATTTCTAGAGCATTCCTTGCAACAGGATATTAACTAGTATAAATAGATCTACTTTTCTATCTAGTTCTGTAGCATAGTTCCCCTGAATAAAGATACCTTTATTGCACCCTTAGATCCCTCTAGAACACTACCTTGACTTTTGCAGTTTGCTGGCCATTCCATGAGAGTATCTTAGACTTTTGGATATAGATCATTGCTATTCTTCCGGTATGAATCCTACATGTAGCATTGTCCTGCTGAAAAAATTTTTGTCATTATCCATCACGTAGTAGTCCCTGGATATAAAAATATAATCCTTGAGAACGTCGAACTAGGTTACTGAATCCACCTTGTCTTGGAGCCAGCAGTCAACGCCTGGTCCTTAGTAGGTGATACAACCCCAGAACATCATTTTCCCTCCGCCACCTTGCCTTGTCTTTTTGATATGATGTGCTCGTAGAGTTTTATCCCATCGATGTTTGTAGTAGTACTTTCTTCCGCAGGACCCAACTCTGCCAAAAATGGTCTCATCTGAGAACATGACGTTCTTCCAGTCTTCTAGCGTCCAATCCCAAGTGATCCTTGGCAGAATTATATCGATCATAGATTTGCTTCTTCGTCAGACCAGGCTGCGTCTGTTTTACATATGCCTGTCGAGAACCTAGGCTTAGGGCAAGGCAGAATGACCTTTTCCAGACTAGGCAGGTGGGTATGTAAGAGAGTAGGAGATATGTGAACAGGAACAAGGGTCAAGGAAAGCTTAGGAGTTTTATTCAAGATATCAGGTAAGGAACTAAACTAGGTGGGGAATGCGTCTCTATTTATATGTTATTCATGGGCTATGCTTATCAGTGAGTCATAGGGCTGTATCTATCGATGACTCATGGGCTATGCTTATCGATGGGCTATGTTTATCAATGAGTCATAGGCTATGCTTTCACATGCTATGACTCAGACCTTAACCGAGCCGATGTGAGCCGAGCCGTGGTGGCGTTAGTTCGTGACTTGCTTGGCCTCGAATCACGTGGCGAGCTTCTGACTTGGTGGCTGGTATACGACAACCTCCCTCTCTTGGGCTGAGCTCCGCGAAGCAAAGGGCGTGGCTTGTCAGGATTGCTTTTATGAAACCTATTCAGAAGGTCACCAGAGTTTTCAAGAAACTCGATTGGTTCCCAGGATCTCTTGGAGACGGGGTAATCCTTCCAATGGACGAAGTAGTGTAAGTGACCACGAATGAACTTGGAGTCGAGAATAGTCTCAACCTCATACTCCTTGGTTCCATCAATAATTAGTAGAGGAGCAGGCGGTGGAGTACGGCCTGGGATCTGATCTTGGTGATGTCGCTCTAGTAAGCTGACATGGAATACAGGGTGGATTCCAGTGCTCCTAATCGGTACATTCGATTCAATACACCTTCGAACCGAAATCGAATTGACCAAGGTAAGGTTCATATCGAATCGAAACCGAATGAATATATATTGTCGAAACCGAATCGAATGTATCGAATATTCGATGCATTCGGTAAACCGAATCATTCGGTGCCTCGATTGTACCGATTCAATTCATTTGATACACTATCATGCAAAACTGATTCAATAATTCATTCCCATGTGCATTTCTTTTTTTCATTCCTAGAAACCGTATATGCATACACCACTCATACTTTGGTTTAATAAAGCTCCCGTCTTCTTCTACGTCATAGTGATGCGTTGTGACATTAGCTTGTCTCATTTGAATAGCTAATGACTTTTTTGTTCATGCAGGTCATTGAATCAGTTTCACATGTGGTCTAAAATGTTGCCCATGACAACTTTTGGACGTCATTTAATGCCAGTAAAAAAAGGACTTTTCTCTCTTTCCTTTATGAACACTTGCTTAACTCTCTCTTAACTATACCTTCACAGAATATGAGACCCACTCCACAAAGGAAAGTCAACGAAGCCAGGAGGTTAATGATGGGAGGCATGTCTACTAGAGAAACTGCTGCTAGTGTTGGTATATCAATAGCGACGGCCACCAGGATCTATGCACATAATAAGGAGCACATGCCAGTCAATAAAGGCGGTCGACCAAGGAAAGTACCTAGAGGTATCATGCAGTATCTTAAGGTGAACATGAAACGAGGTACACTCAAGTCTGCAGTTGAGGCCACCGTCAGAGCCAACCAGCTCATACCAGCGGCTGTTTCTGAGACCACCGTTAGACGACGGCTCAAGGAGTTAGGATTGACAGCAAAGAGGCGTGTACATAAGCCAGCTTTACGTCGACGGCATATTAAAGCTCGTTTGCATTTTATCAAAAAGTATAAGGAATGGACTCTGGAAGATTGGAAAAAGGTTATTTGGTCAGATGAATCGAAAATAAACCGAATCTGCTCTGATGGCGTGCAGTGGATCTGGGACGACAACCCGGGACGCCTCACTCGCAGGTCGGTGCAAGGCACTGTCAAGTTTGGGGGTGGTAATGTTAAAGTGTGGTCATGCTTCTCATGGTACGGACCTGGATACATTGCAAAGATTGACAATAATATGGACGCACAACTTTACATCAAACTACTGCAGGAGGATCTACAGATGTCGCTTGATGACTGGGGCCTAACTAAAAGCGATATCGTCTTTCAGCACGACAATGACTCGAAGCACACGGCGAAGATTGTTAGGAAGTATTTGGAGTCAGTACATCTGACAGAAGAGGAAGGTACACTTCTAGAGTGGCCAGCACAATCCCCTGACCTCAACCCTATTGAACACATGTGGGCAGAATTGGATAGGCGGCTCTCTAGGTATCCGGAGCGAGCTAAGAGCTGTGATGAACTATGGGAGCGAATATCGGTTGAATGGTACAGGATCCCAGTGGACTTCTGCCGCAAACTCATCATAGGTATCCATAAGAGACTCCAAGCTGTCAGTGATGCCCATGGTTGGAATACTATCTATTGATGTAAGGTTATGCCTCACAAAAGAATAAAGATCTTTGGCCACCGAATGGGCACATGTGAAACTGATTCAATGACCTGCATGAACAAAAAAGTCATTAGCTATTCAAATGAGACAAGCTAATGTCACAACGCATCACTATGACGTAGAAGAAGACGGGAGCTTTATTAAACCAAAGTGTGAGTGGTGTATGCATATACGGTTTCTAGGAATGAAAAAAAGAAATGCACATGGGAATGAATTATTGAATCAGTTTTGCATGATAGTGTATGAGCCTGAACACCTTTTATTCTCAGAGCAAGAGTGTAGAGTCTATAAAAAAAAAAGTATTTAAGAGGCCAGTGATTCCGATTCCTTGTTATCATGCAAGCAGTTAAAGATGTCAATACGGGGCCAAGGTCGATTATTAGACTGTCTGATTTAATACGGTAACGCATGGAGAGGCAGTTAGAGCCATATGTTAAAAACAACTCTTTCTCTTACAGCTTCGCTGACTCCTTCTCATCTTTCTTCGCCTTTCATATTTCAGCCTTCGCCCTTTACCAAGGTATAGATTTGTCTTCTGTATCCAGACCAACAGTGTACAAGGGAGAAAGCATTCACTATTTTACATGGGGAATATGTGGGCCTTATCAAACAATCGCCAGATTCAGCTGTTGTGGATTGGATGCACAGGCGTGGAGTATAAAGATAAATGGGTAGGATAAAGAAGTGCTATTTTTTATTATTTTTACTTGAGGAAGCGAGTGCCTCGTTGCCCTAATAAACATAAACTAGAAACGAAAAGGAGATTGCGAGCGCCTCGTTGCTCCAGTAGACATAAGCTTGAAGTGAAAGGAGATTAATTGGAAAAGATCAATGGAGAGAGCGAGATTTATACGATTAATGAATGAATTAGGTGAAAGTAAGGATTAATTAGTGGGCAGAGATGAAAGAACAAGCGACAAGCAAATGCTTGTCACACAACAAGTAAACCTTCCTGTTGCAACAAGATTGGGCTTTATTTGAGACCGGTTCGTCGGGGAAAACAAAAATGTCGTGTTTCTTTCGACAAGCATGAGGCTGTGGTGTGCTATCGATCAGGCACATGTACTGGCAAACTTTTTTTTTTTTTTTTTCTTTTTTTTTCCATTCATTCATTCAAACTCGGACATTAGCTTTTTATTTTATTTTATTTTATTTTTTTTGCACTCCTTCTTTTAACGTTAATAACCTATCAACCACACCTTCAACTATGCGCGCTTATCTTTACGACAACCTTGACACTGACTGCAGACTGCCTCATGAGCTTGAGCCTTCGGTTCCTGTCTCGGCTGAAGAATTAGCAGCTTCCGGAGTCCTTTATTGGAAGTTACAGGACGAGAACTTTGAGGAGCAAATCGACAAAATCTGTGAAGAACGTAACTACAAGAACCGTGACCAGGTATTTGTAGTATTAATGTCTATAACTAATTACTCAAAAAAAAAAAAAAAAAAAAAAAAAATCTGGACAGCTGTCCCCCTCCCATGCCCTTGTGCATGTTTTAAACATGACACTCACTTTTAAATCTAAACACTGTTTTGGTATTTCACTATTTTCCGTCAATATGTTTAGATTACGGTTTCCAAGGAAGGTCTCGGTGCCTTGTTTGACGAGAAGATCAAGACGTTTTTCGCAGAGTAAGTCATCAATGCTATATGGATGAAAAATTCTATTATCCACCCCATCCAACCAACCAAAAAAAAAAAAAAAAAGTACTAAAAGAAATATCTTCTTCGTTTCCTTTTCTTCAATCCGTGAACATTTAAAAAAGGCATTTGCATGAGGACGAAGAGATTCGTGCAATTCTTGAAGGCACTGGATACTTTGATATCAGAGGTAAGTAAGCCCTTTTTTAAAAAAATAAAAAAATAAGCACAAGGCATCTTGAACTTACCTTGCTGCATTTTTTTTTTTCTCTTCCCTCTTCCATTCATCAACAGATAGACAGGATCGTTGGGTTAGAATTAAAGTTGAAGCTGGTGATTTAATTGTTTTGGTAAGACAGACTTAACCACGCTTTTTTTTTTTTTTTTTTTTTTTTTTTTTTAAAGAACCGATGTATGTGTATATTAATATATTTTTAAATGAATAAATAATTAGCCCGCTGGCATCTATCACCGCTTCACTCTCGATACCAACAACTACCTCAAGGCTATGCGTCTGTTCAAGGAGGATCCTGTTTGGACCCCTCTTAATCGTAAGGAATAAGTTTAAATGATTAATTATTATTATTATTATTTTTTTTTTTTTTTTTTTTTTTTTGTAGAAGCAAAATCTTAATCGTATTAATGTCTATATATCACGGGGATTGGTTGTTGTTTTAGGTCCATGTGATGAAAACCCACACCGCAAGGCCTATCTCGAGGTCATTGCCGCCAATTAAAAAGAGAGGGTATTTAAACATTGAGAAGATTAAGTGCTTTCTTGGTAGAGCTATTTTTTCTTCTTTTCTTTTCTTTTCAAATCACTACCCTAGTCCCCCACTCTATTTTTGCACATATTCATCCAGCTGTAAGCTGTAAGGCATTTAACTTTGCGGACAAAAATATAATAAAAAAATATATCATGTCAGCAACTGAAAGCGACATCGTGTAGCTGTTTGATCAATCTCCCAATCTAATCCGACAATAGCTCCGATAGAGGAAGCTGCTGGTGCTGATGCTTTTGGGGTCTCGTCCAGATCTCTTAATCGTTCTATTATTCCTTCTATTCCGTTAGAAAGAATGGCTCTGATGCTCTGTCGAGTTTTGATCCAGAGACGCATACAATCCTTAGACTTAATCGTAGCGACTTTATCAGATATGGCTGTGTCCCCTCTATTAGGTAGCTCCTGACTATAATAACCAGTTGACGGATGCTGCTGTTGCTCCACTTCTAGTGCTGGATCTTGTACTTCAGCCACTATGAAGCAATCTGTCCAAAACCCAACAATTTGTTGAAGCCAAAGTTCACGTTCAGAAGGTAGCGGCTGAGGATTGGCAGGTGGATTATTGATGCTTGCTGGTGATGATATTCGATTCTCTTCAAAAATCAAGAGTTCTGGATTTTGTCCACTAAAAAAAAAAAAAAAAAAAAAAGAGCAGCATAAGCCGATATGTAGTGAGAGGTAGTTTTTTTTTTTTTTTTTTTTTTTTTAAGAAAAATAATAATGATAAATAAAAAGCACCTACGAGGCGCGTTGAATCCACTCGAGGCTGTCCTTGATTTCGCTCAATGCCTGGTTAGCCATTTTAATATATTGAACACGTTCACGATCTTCATCGTTGGTATGGCTCGTCATTGATATAGCGGACGGGAATGTTTGAAATGTTTCTGGCTGCGGCTGCTGTTGTTGTGCGCTGTGAGCTGTTGCTGCAGTTCCTACTGTTGGGATCTCAGTTAATTCACCTCTATAATTGTATGGTGAGGGTAAGGCACATAACGATGAAGTGGCTACTCGTGTCTGGCCTTCAGGATTAACACTTTTATAAAAATGACCACTGAAACATCCAATTAATATGATTAGAGTTGGGATCGAAGGTTCAATAGTCTCTCCGCTGCCGCTGTTAAAATGATTATCATTACTATTATTATTATTATAGTTGTTCTTATCGTCGTTCCTATTGTCATTGTGCTTCTCCCACCGCTTCACCCTTTCCTGCCTATGATGATGATCCTCATCCTCGTCCAAAGTCGGACTAATGCCTTTATCCGTTACCCATTTATGTTGATGATGGTACCCAAACGTTTTATCTTGTGTATCTTCTGGGTCGAGGTGTATGCATCGAAAGAAGGACTGAAGATGAGCAAGCGTAGGCACATATCGAATCTGGATTCTTGACCATAGATCTGCTCGAAATGGCTCCTCATTGACATTGGCATTATTGTCGCTATTATTATCATCTTTATCGTCATCCTTACTATCGTCATCATCGAGGTTAACAGTATTGGTTTTGTATTCAAGACTGCTTCCAGAAATAGACATGGGTTGGCTCCTTGATTCTGCTCTTCCTTCTTCTCCTTCTATTCCCTCATCCTCTGCTTCTTCGATGATTTCTGGTAACAATGAAGGCAGCATTTGAGCCAACTGTATCTGGGAGCCTAATGATCCTTGTTGGGTTTGTAGCTGGGATTGGGTTGCAGATATAAACTCATCGTATCCGTCTGGCCCAGGGCCTGAAGGAAATAAATGCTGCCACGGTCCGGCATGATCATTGCTTATCTTATTAATTGATTCATCTACGCCTGAATTTGTTCCTGTTGCTGTTGTTGTTGTTATGGCGTCTGATGTTTGTTGTAATGGACCGTTTTTTGTTTTTTGCTTTGTTTCATGTTCAGGTGGAGCATAGAGTTTTTGTTCATGAAGCATCCATTCTTTGAGATGAGCCTTGGTATCTGTTATTATCAGGACTGTTCGGTGCTCATTATCACTCTCTTGAAGATAATTCAAAGCATACTGGAATATATAGCTAATAAAAGATAATAAGAAGAATTATCTGTAAGATAATCAAGCTTCACGGTCAACGTGAGCACATCCTGCATATACATTTTTTTCTTTTTGCCACTAATTTGCATGTTACCGTAAAGGCAAGTTTGTCACCAACGCACTTGACATGTTTTTTAGAACAAGTCGATTCAGCTGTTCATTTTGTAGAATGGCCTTTTGTTTGACATGAGCAGGAAAGAAATTGAGGACATTGACCATTGAGGGGAAAAAAAAAAAGGTGAAGAATGGACAAATTGAATTATAAAGATGCTGCACCAAAATAATAAAAAAATGAAAGGAGCAAGCGCATTTTTGCTCGCGCTCCTTCACGGGAAATTATGTCGCGTGTATGTGCAAACAGCTCATTCATGACGCGCTTTTTATTTTTATTATTTTCGATCCAATACAGGTTCTTTCCATTATTCCTGAAGCTCTACATAGTTGGCTATAGACATCGATAGATACAAATACATTGAAAAATGAGCATATTATCAGCTAATTTACTCTTTCTTTTTCTTTTTTGGTCAACATCATGAACATCAGATAAAAAATATATGTTCTTCATAAAACTTACATGGGAAAAGGCCATTTGTGCCATCTTGTGCTAACCCGCTCCACCAGTCATCACTGACGAACTATAGAAAGAAAAAAGAAAAGAAAAGAAAAAGTTGGGTTAGTATTTAACAGTACTATGTTTCAATTGTTATTTGCCTTATATGTTGCATACAAATGAAATAAAAAGAATAATAAATCCAGACAGCAACTCTCTGATCCTTACTTCAATATCTCTGATAATATCACCCTCCGAGAATGAGATCTCGTTAGGCTCTCCTGCATTATAGTCGTACAAAGCAACTGCTGTGGGCTTAGCAGACAGCACCTCATCCACTGCGGCAAGTCCTGATTCATCTCCTGCATAGGTATCATGTGCGTAGGCCTCCTGCTCTTCTGCATAATGCGCCGACGTTCCCTCAGCAGCAGCAGAATCTTGCCCAATGACTTCGACATAATTGGCTACAGAAAGAAAAGCCGAGAAGAATGTTATCGGTTAACTTTATATACATATACTCAGTCTCATCCTAATTTCATTCTAAAAACAGAGTAGAAAAAATCCATCAACTTACCTGGGAAAAGACCGCTTCTGGTACCATCTGCGCTCTCACCGCTCCACCAGCCGGGGTCTAGCTCCTGGACGTTGACAAGGATTTCACCTTCAATTAATGTCATTTCGTTCTCTTCTGTCTTCTCATAATCGTACAAGACAACTGCCTGGACTCCTTGGCCGGCATCGGCGGGTGCAGACTCGTCTCCATGTGTATCCTCAGCCTCCTGATGTGCCGAATAATCACTTGCATTAGCAGTAGCAGTAGCAGTAGCAGCAGCAGCAGCAGCAGCAGCAGCGGTGGCAGCGGCTCCAACGCCTATAGCAGCAACAGCTCCAACCCCCACGGCAGCAACGGTAGCAGCAGCAGCAGCCCCAACCCCCATAGCAGCCGCAGCAGTACCTACCTTAGACTGCTGATTTGTGTTTTTCCTCTTGCTCTTGTTCTTGTTCTTGTTGACGTCTCTTCTCTGCGGCCTCTTCTTCCTCACGCTGTTCTCTCAAACGTCTCTCCGCTGCTTCCCTCTCCTCCTTCTCACGCTGTCGTCTCTTTTCTTCTTCTTGAGCAGCGGCCTGTTCACGAACCTGAGCTTGCTCACGGGCCTTAGCGGCCTCACGTGCAGAACGAGCAGCTTCCTCTGCTTCTGCTCTCTCTCGTTCCTCTCTTTCTCTAGCAGCACGCTCCTCACGTGCACGTTCCTGGATCTCCTGCTGTGCACGCTGCTGTTGTTGTTCCTGAAGGCGCTTTTCTTCAGCTTGTTTTTGAGCGTTGGATTGCCCTAAGGCTTGACGTTCTTTAGCTTCTCTAGCTTCGATTTCACGCTTAATCCGTTCTCGCTCTTCCTTCTCACGTGCCTCACGCTCCAGTCTGATTTGTTGAGCCTTGTTCATACTAGGTTCATTGCGTGTAGGAGTAGGGATGGTGGGAGCTCCTGTTCCCGAGCTTGCGCCTGCTCCTGCTCCTGCGGGGCGGCCATAGTTGGTTAAAGAGCTTGGAGGAGTAACCTTGTTGAAAGATATCGTTTTCGTGCCTCCTGTGTAAGATGAAGACCCTACTGACGTCTTCCACGTTCTTTCTGGAGCTGGAGGTGCAGGTTTGGATACTTGTGGAGTAGAAGGAGTGGACGGTGATGATGATCCGAAAGTCTTTGTCGCTGCGAGTCCATACTGTGAGAAGAGAAAGTAGAAAGTAGAAAATCAAGAAATGTAAAAAAAAAAGTTAAAAATAGGCTCAAATAAAAGATTAAGGACAAAGTACTTCCTTCATTATTCCCATTACCTTCGGTGCAGGCTGAGGCTTAGTAGGGTTACGCTGCATGGCTGAAATATCTGGAATCTCCGTTTTCTTGTATGCAGATTGAAGAGGAGTGATCTTTTCAGGTTTATAATCTTCCTTGTGGATCGAATACTTTGAGCCAGAGCTCTCATCAAGTCTCTTCATAATATGAGATGGTGCGACATCATCTTCACAGCGAGCATTGATTTGTAAATGATATCCCTAATATCAAATTGAAAATATTGATATATGTAAGAAAAAAAAAAGAATTCATATTACTCGCTTCGTAAAATCTTATATCGCTGTAACATTTTTCCTTTTTTCAGACTCTTTTTTTTCTAAAGCCCAAATATAAAAAACATGATATCATATCGAATACATTGAGATATATCCGTTGGATGTTTGACAAGTAATTATGAGTAACCATTATCACTTTTTTTTACCTTGAGGAAATTTGCAACATCAGCAAGGTGGCTGCTGAAGAGGCCCTTCTTGAACACTGGAACACCATCACCGCACTAAAAGATATGAAAAAGAAAAAAGAAAAGTTTTCTTTTTGTCAGCTTTTTTTTTTTTTTTCTTACCAGTATGCAGTATGATAGAGAAGAAAGAATTTTTTTTTTTTTTTTTTTTTTTTTTTTTCTTTTACCCAAGCAATTAGGACAAACTTGTTGAGTTGAGAGTAAGGATCGACAACTCTAACAAATGCATATTGGATTTTACCGTCCATGAATTCTCCCTCTAGTTCCTCAAGCCCTCCTTTACCCTGTCCGAGCACCTTGAGGTCATTGGTGCCCTTGTCATATCCAAATAGGGCCCAGTTGTCGCTAGTCTTGGGATCTCCGGTTAAAATTGTGTCATAGGCCGCCTTGAGGTCGTGACCATACGTTGTAAAGTTAACTTGCAAACTCATTGGTTGTCAAAAAAGTAAAATAAAAGGAAGGTGAATGATGAATGAAAAAATAAAAAAGTAAGATGAGAGAAGAATGAGCCGTTATTATTTTTTTTATTACTCTGCTTTCCACAGATGATGTCTTTTCTTAAACTTTAATTTGAATTAATTGCGACAAAAACGTCACTCGATTTTTTTTTTTTTTCGAGTGACGCGTAACTGTTGTTGGACGCGATTTACCAAACGCGTAGGTAACTAACTAGCTTAGAGTTAGAGGCTATAGCATTTTATTTTCTATTATTTATGTATTTCTTTTTTTTTAAGTATAGATAAACTTTTTTTATTTCCTTCTTCAAGGTCTCAACTTTTTTTACAGTTACTATCCAACAGACTGTTATCCATATGCAGGCTTGCACTCTCCCTTGCCACAATCGCAACACTTGCGAGGAGTAATCACACACCTTTGATCCTTGCGACAAGGAGGACAGCTCGGAGGGGCAAAACAGTATATACAATCTAGAAACAAAAAGCGAGTACATATATTTATAAATAAAGAAGCAACTAGCCCTTATTGATTGCCAGGAAATCTAGAATAATGGCTCATAGGATGAAGAGAGGAAGGAGGAAGGATGAAGAAATGGGTATAAAGCAAAAATAGTAATAAAAAAAATAGACAAAATATCGTCAATTACCTTTACACCATGTGGCTGGAGCAGCTTCAACAGAAGAGGTTGCCATGGCCAAGATAGCGGCAATGATAAGGATGGTAAACTTTGTAATGATCATTGTAATGTATCGCTGCTTTTGTTGTTTGGAGTAGAAAAATAAAAATAAAAAAATAAAAAATAAAAAAAAAAAAAAAATAAAAAAAAAAAGGTCAGTAGTAGCACCTCTTTATATCACAAAAAGAAGAGATATAAAATGGTCACCAAAGGTCAATGTGCCCCATTGATAACGGGTGAAAGAGGAAAGAGTCATCAATGGTGATATGCTATTTTGCTATATCAATAAAATGTACCGCTGATAGATCGATAGTAGACAATGAATCCCTTCACTGCCATTTGAGCGCATTTCAGGTCGAGAGGTCTGAGCAGATGATCACATTCTGAGACCCAATTATTCAACAGCAATACACCCTTCTTCTCTACATACATCGTGCATGACACGCCCACACCCTGTCCGTGCCAATTAATTACAGGCTTTAATACAAATGTTAACAATAAGGCCTACGCACAATATCTACACCTTTCCTCAAACTTATACCAGTAATGATATACTTGGCCCCTGTCAGCATGCATGTGTGTGTGGAGGCAACATTGGAGAGTGTAGCCCCCACACCTTTTTTTTGTTTTAGCCCTCGTCCCTTGTATGGTCAACATCTAATTACATTGGATATGATATGGTCCTTTGTTTGTCTTTTTTTTTTTTTTTCCTTTCTTCTTGAAAAATAAAAAACTACCTGACGCCAAAAGTCGATCATCCCATGTTGGTGCTTCACCAAGTAAAAAAAATATATATTTGTATATTCCTATTTATTTAAGCCATTCGGAAAATTTCCCATTTGTTTATTAAACCGAATGTAGCCAAAGTTACACGAAGGCTGTAAATATTAAAAAATCGCGTCTCTAGTATACATACATTTTGCTTTTTTTTTTTTTTTAATCAATTTTTACTTGTTCCGAAGTTCATACTCGGATTCATAATAGATGCATGTGATTTTCTTGTTTTTTCCTTTTTTTCTTTATTAATTAATAACAGACTATCCGCTTTTCAGGTTTTTGCATGAGATCTAAAGCGCATTGGTATTAAAACGCGTCTAAGTCTCAGACAGACATTTTGCACTTGTTTTACTCGATCCATAGTTTTTTTTTTTTTTTTTTTTTTTTTTTTTTCCTTTACTTGGGCGTGCAGTAGCCGTCGCCGCAGTCGTGGCAAGTAGCTGGGATGATCACACACTTCTCATCTTCACCGCAAGGAGGACATGTAGGAGGAGCGAAGCAATAGATGCAGTGGCCCGCTAAAAAAATAAAATAAAATAAAATACTTTGTTAATGGAATAGAAATACATGGTAATAATGATATATAAAAGAGTAAGGGCCCTTACGCTTGGTCTGAGTCTCAGCTGGCTTGCACTCTCCCTTGCCACAATCATGGCAAGTGGCAGGAGTAATCACACACTTGAAGCCAGTTCCGCAGGGAGGGCACATTGGAGGAGCAAGGCACTTGATGCAAGCTAAGATTAGAGCAGTAATGATAGTAAATAACGATAATAATAATAAAAAACATTAATAAGTATTCAACAACAAGCATTCAATATTGCAGACTGAAGGCTATTATAGTGGTAGTAATAGCAATCATTATAGTAATAGTAATGATTATAGTAGTAATAATAATAGCGGTAGTAGTAGCAGTAATACGTCTACGTACATGTAGGCTTGGCAGCGGGGGCGGCTTCAACAAAAGAGCTGACCATGACCATGGCAGCGGCAATGAGGAAGATAGGGAACTTGGCGGCAATCATTATTGGATTAATTGGATATCTTGTTTAATGCGGGTGCGAAAAATGCTAAAATGTAAAAAGATGCTGATGATTGTGGTTGATGATGGAAAAGAGGAATCCCAAGAGAACTACCTGGTCCTTTTATATGAATAAAAAAAATAAAAAATAAAATAAAAAGAGCATATATCATCAAAAAGAATATCGAATGCCAATATATTTTACCTGCGTGCTACTAGGCGATGTCCTACAGTCGCAGCAACAAAAACACAAAAGATAATATGAGGAGTATTCTATATGTGTTCATTATCCGCTCTTCCTGCTTGAGAGAATTTAAAAAAAAAAAATAAAAAATAAAAAATAAAAAAATAAAAAAATAAAAAAAAAAAGTAAGAAAGAAAGAAAGAGAGAAAAGCGCCGCTGATCAATGAATCATTGATCATGGACAACGACTTTGCTGCATGCATACATTCGCTAATTGGAGCTCAGATGTCCACCTATTGATGATATACAACTGCGCGATTAATGCATCGGATGAGAGAAGGAAAGACTCATGACGGACCACTGGACTGGCTACTGCGATGTATAAAAAAGAATAAAATAAAAACCAACTTCATATTTTCTTGCTTTATAAAGAGATGGTATTAAGTAGTATATATATACAGATATGTACTGCGTGTGAGCGGACAGACAGGAGAAAGAAGAATATCGAAGCCCCAAACATGTTTGATTCAATAGTTTTGAATTACTTTGTTTTGTTTTGATTTGTTCCTCTTCCATTTCATCTTCATGTTCGTAAAGCTCAGATATCGCTGACTTCAATTAAACAATCAGATAGCCATATACACCATTAATAGTCCTGGGCTGTTATATTTGCTTAAGAGTACGGAGTGCTTGCCATTGCTATACAGAAGCAGGAAACTAGTCCCATAAGGAGTTCATAGAGAGAGGATGGGGTGCATTTATCGCGCGGAATGTTGGCTGCTGTGCTTCTTCAGTAAAGATGTATATTCACATGCGGTGATTTACAAAAAAAAAGATATGGAAATGACTAACAAAACCACCGCGCTACACCACGAACCACTCTCCCAAACTCCTGCTGCCTGTTGATAAAATAATGGCGTTATTTGACGCCATAATTATAGTTATAACCATAACCATAACCATATTTCATTCTTTTTTAATTCATGTCAACCTTCCTTTATTTTCTCTGACATATTCCGCAAGTATATATAATGTTATATACTAAAGCCTGCCTTGCCCCTTTTACCCTTCGCTTGCGTATTCAGGCATTCAGGGATACTTTCATTGTTTGCACTAAATGAATATATATTTATATGTCTATATAAACATGCATGTCCTTAAGAGTCGAGACTCGTCTGGAAGAGACACTCGTGTTCGGATACGGGTCCGACGCAGCCATTACGGACGAATGATCTCACAAATATTTTTTTTTCTAGTGTCCCAATAGAATTTTCTTTCCATTCTCTTAATGCCTTGTGCCCTATTTGAAGATTGGCCTTGAAGAACCCTTAGTCATGACATCCGTGCAGTATTCAAAACAAATAAGGCAACTATGGGGGAAGAAAAGAGAGCAATTAGCAGAGCATTTGTTAAGGATCTTTTTAATGCAAGTCGGACGTTTAATCCTTCCATGCACGCCAGCCAGAGTCCAAACATTCTTTGTGTCCATGTTTTGATCTTACTTTTCTATAAACTCAGACGTCTCCTCATTTCCCTTTTTTGTCTATTTTCCCATGAAGAAAGTTCCAGCAATCAGCTGGCCCATGTGTTCCATTCTTCTATACCTTCCCTTCCACTCTTTTCATTCCTTACTCCACCGCTTATTCCACTCTTCATTCAATTCCAACTCAGTACTTGACACTTACCCGGACTAAATTCATTCTCCTCTTTCTTGCGCCCCGCCACAGTGTCGGGCACTGATGTTGGCACCGAATGTTTTTTTTTTTTTTTTTTTTTTTTTTTTTTTAAATAAAGCAAGAGCCGAAACATTTCGTAGTCATTGACTGTCAAAAAAAAAAGAAAAAAGAAAAAAAAGAGAATAGCTCGGTTCTTCTCTTTCGTGATTTCTCTCTAGACTCTCGTGAGATAGAAGTTGACCGTGTATCCCTTCCCCAATACTATTCCTTTAAAGGCTCACGAGCAGAGGACAGACATATAGAAATATATATGCAATGTCCAGTGTCTCTTTTAAAAAATTCACGCCACCAATCATTGTATATAGTTTATTGGCTAATATGGAGGTTATTGAAGTCCTGAATGGCTCTTCATCCATAGTAACAAATGCCTGTACTTGATTGGCACATTCCTCACAGCTTAATTCAGGTTCACTGGTGATGAATCAGTATAAAAGTGAAGGATCTTTTTCTCAACTCCAGGGATAATGTATAATGCGGCTCTCTAGTGCTAAGATGAGACATATAACACCTAGAAAATACTATAAAAAATGTTAATAAAACATATTTGTGAGTATTTAGAAAAATATTGCGATGACTGAGCGATACTTGATGTTCAGAGGTGAGGTCTACCACAAATGTATATCCAAAGTTTGTTAAGGATGTTTGAAACAAAGTTTACTCCAAAGGCAAATTCCAAATTTCGATTGGGGTTGAGTGAATGTTGTTGCCTATCACATACGATAAGTTGTTTACAGACTGCAATTTTTACGTCGGCGAAAATAAGGTTCAATATCCCGATGAAAATCCTTGACGAAAAAAATATTTGCGAAACTCTCTAGACTATTGCATAGTCGAACTTGCAATATCCAGACATCCCACTGTCAAACTTGTCCGGATAATAATTAGGTTTTACTAAATTGGGTGGTATTCTAAACTTTATAAAATATATATATATACTCAGGTGATATTGCATTTACGGGTTCCCCGAAATGCACATCTGGTGAAATGTCCGACAAGATTTGTCTGACGAAATATCCGGACAATTCTACGCCTCCACTGCGCCTCTTTGCCCAGCCCCACTACGCCCCATGACTTCCACACGGCGTCCCCGAATAGTATAAAAGCCATCATTATTGTAGCAGATTAGGGCAGACTTGAACAATAAATCATTTTTGAACCCACCACCGCTTGCTACTATTCACAACATATCACCTGTTCCCTTACATTAAACAATCGCATCCAAGCATCAAAATGGCAACTGGAAAACGCTCCACAGAGTCGGCTCTTGCTTATGAAGTGACCAAGAAGACCAAATATACAAAGTCTGAAATAAAAACGATTGAACGCAAGCGGAAGGAGAGGTACTTGGCTTCTAGATTGTGCAAGGAATTGCGATATGTATGCTCCCCTTATCCTTCCTTCAGTTGACAACCACGCCATCCCAATGGCGAAGGTGTGTTTGACTCTAGAACAAAAAATCGAGCTCCTTGATATATACGAATATCTTTTGCTTCGACAAAAAGATACTTTAGAAGCTTCGGTGACCTGGTTGGATATATGCTTCCGAAGGCTACTTTTTACGACATGTAAAGAAAGAGAAATGTGATTCGACAACAGGCTCCGTTGTATCCAAAGGGCGCATGTTATATGACTCAGCGAAAGAATTTTCAGCTTGAGGCGGTGCTCTTAAAATGGCTGCCTGGAAGATCAGCAGAAGCGAAACAATCCAGTCAACTAAAGGATGATAAAACAAGCGGCTAAAACCACCTATATTGTCCTCACCGACCAGAAAAATCCTTTTGACTCGGACTCCAACGACATGATGCCGTCTTTTTCAGCTTCCTGGTTCGATGCTTTCAAAAAGCGTCATAACATAACGTATTGCCAGCTCCACGGAGAAGTAGCATCGGTTGACCTTAAGGCGATTGAGCCTGAACTAGTCGAGATTCGGCGGCTATGTTCCCAAGCCTGACAACATATACAACTGCGATGAGACAGGATTTTATTTCAAGGAGCTGGAGCACAAGTCTTATACAACGCAGGTCTCGAAAGCCGGTATCAAGGCAAATAGGAGCTGCCGTGTTTCCATTCTATTTTGTATCAACGCTTCGGGCACATCGCTCCTCAAGGCAGAATCCATGAGTGCATTGAAGACACTAGTCATTGGTAAGGAGAAGCAACTACTGAAAACCTTGGTAAATATTAAATATTAGACATTAACTTGATGTGATATATTTTATATACTAGGCAAAAATATCGCCCAGGGCATTGACGAAGAGTCGGCAAGTAAGATGGTTGTGAGGAAGTCTGAATCGGGGTGGATGACAAACCATATCTTTGTGAAATGGTTGAAAGAACTCGATGACCAGCTCACGGAGCCAAGCCTACTTCTCCTAGACTCAGCTCCACAACACAAAAACATTGATATGCGCGACCCTTTTATCAATTAATCCTGGAAGCATCTCCGCGTCCGACGACTCCTGGTGAACCCAACATCTGTTACGCAGCCCCTTGACGCAGGTGTTATTAGTGTGTTCAAGCGAGCATTCCTTGAGATGCTTATCCGTGAGTCGCATCTCATCCGAACGTTTGACATGGCGAAGGCTATTTTTAATGGACACGCGTGGTCGATTATCCCATATGCATGGAATTCCGTTAAAGCGACAACACTAAGGAATTGCTTTGCTGAAACGCCGGTCCTTCCTGAAGAGATGCGGCCGCCCTTCAAAACCATGTCGACTACCAATGCAGAGCGGAACCATGAGCTCCGGTACATGCGACGTCACCTTTATGAGAGGCAAGAAAGGACGTACTTCGAGCACTTGGTTGCCTCAGTGAATGAGGCAAACGGCTGGAACCTCAACCGCATTGCGGAGAAAGATGTGCAGGATGTTTTGGAGGATAAAAATGGGCCATGCCCTTCTATAGAGGATTGTAACTTTCCTGATCTTTCCGATGGAGTCCAAGAACCCATTCCACCCCCTGTGAGCAGCATGCATAGTTCACCTCTATCGAAGGAGTCACTTCATACTTCGGTTGAGCTACTGGCCAAGTTGTCTGGTGGGCATGATATGCGCACTCCGGAGGGAATGGAGGCCATGCTGGATAATGCAAAAAAAAAGTAACATGAGTAGTGTGCGCCATTTTTTTGAAAAAGCTTGTAAGAGCTTGTGAAGACGAGAATAGGGAACAGGTATCTCCACAAAAAGATATGCAGGATGGCTCCCAACGAGACGAAGAATTCCAGAATCCTTTTAATTAAAATATAATTATTCATATTTCATTGCGATCGTTCATTGATTTTGGTTGCAGTATCTCCTTTTTTTCGCTCGCGAATGTAGACCTAGCTCTGAACCACGCTATCGCCTCGCCCTGCCAATCCAACTTTGGCTGGGTGAATGACCTGTAGGTCCTGGCGGCTCTCAAACTCCGTCAGCGCCCGTTTCAAGTGGTGCCAGACGAGGACAATGGAGACCACGTCGGCGGCCAGTTGTGTTTCGAAAAAAGCTGTCACGTAACATTGGTTCATTAATCTTGTCCAATCAACTTCAGGTGTATTAACTGTTTAACATTAAGTAGCATTGAACTTCTTCAACTGTACTCAGCGGTTACAAATAATACATCGTAAGGTCCGTAATTGATTTATTCATTTAGAATTATTCATTTAGAATTATTCATTTAGAATTATTCATTTAGAATTATTAAGTGGGCTGTAGATTTCATGAGCACATTCTTAGCGAACCTTTGCTTAGTACGCGGCGAGGCGGCGGATTGTGAGATGCATTCACAGTTAATTAGACGTTATAACATTAGCTTCAGGATACTGAATCTTTCTTAGCGAACCTTTGCTTAGTACGCGGCGAGGCGGCGGAAAGACGAGTTGGATCGAACAATGTTATAACATCACATCCACTTAATGATTCTTTGATTTCTTTTGTTTTTGTGTAAATTGAAATTTCATTACTTATATTGAATCGTTCACGAGAATCATGAGCGTATAGAATCACAAATGCGAAGCGTATCATCAGCTCCACAGGAAAAACTACCTCCTCTTCATCCTGCCGACTCAGTTGAACCATGTGTGAATGACCCGTTGAGTTGGGCACAAAAGAAAGCTAAAAGGGGTGAAGATATAGAAATGTCGAAATTCGCCGAAGAGCTTGGGTTCCATTGTGAGGAAGATGCACATCCGCTATTTATGCAAGTTTTACAATCAACAACTGTACCGTATATCATAAGACGACGTTCGCTTAATCAGTACAAAGTGTGGAAGGCATCTAAAGGTGGTGAATTTTGGGCAGACCGAAGAATTCGCTATCAAGTCCGAATGTCCACGAAGTCGGCTGTAAGCGAGATAATCGAAGGAAGTGGGGCTGTTAGAGAACATTATATCAGCGTCAATAATTCAACTTTGATTCCACTTTTATCAAACAATTCGAGGTGGGTCCGAAACGAGGTAAGAGTTACTATTATTTATACTTATATTTGATATTGTTTGTTATTGTTTGTTGCTCTCATTCAATATTTGCATGGCCGACGACTGATAGTGCTATTTTCGTCTGCTCGCACTCCATTATTTGACTGAGGCTCGGGCTTATCATCACCAACACTGTCGCCTCCGCGCCGTCCGCTCTTTAATATCAACAACGATGAAGGAGCTGTCACAGGAACTTTCGACAATCACGAACAGCTGTCTAGCGGAGACAAAGGTGATGAGGGTGAGGTATTTGGACGACCTTACAGTGGAACTGTAGATATGTCCTGGATTAATGAGCGGCCAGAATTCACATTCCGTTTCCCGCTGACAAAAGACTGGGGACCTCGGATAACTGAGTCCTACAACAAGATCAAGCAGAAGACATCTTTGAACTTCAAGCAAATAGATCAGATTGCGTAAGTAAGTTTGACTCCATACAAATGAGACTCACGTTCAAGCGAAATTACACAAACTAATCGACGTGATGAAATGTATCAATCTAGGCTGCTCTCTGGTGTCCTGCATTTTGACAAAGAGCATGTTGGATTCAAGACTGCTGAGATCTCAGCTATCACAAAGGAAGTTCTCCGTCGGTTTTATACCAGCGAGCTGCAAGAGAAAGACGTAAAGCGGTCGGTAGAAGCAGCTGCACTATGGAGCGCTTGGGTCCAGGTTCGCGGATATGGCTATGGTTGTTGTTGACATTATGTTTTTTTGACTGCTTGTTTGTTTTGAGCAATGCATAATGGGCACCAATCACCTTTTTTTTTTTTTTTTTTTTTTTTTTTGGTTGTTGACTGCAGAATTTGGGATCAATGAATCTCTTGAGCTACCTATCCAAGGACCTTGAAACCGCCGAGGAACCCGAGATCGATCTTAGGTCGGTCGTTGACATGATAATGGGATCCTATTACACATGCCAAGAAAAAGACATATTACCTGTTTTGTTTGTGGCTCTGTATGTGTTTCGACACTACAATACATGGTGCGAGATTGAAAGTGAAAGTGATATTATGTCGTCCGTCATCGTGCCGATTTTACGTGAATTTATGAATATACCAGGCCATATCCAATTCAAATGGCAATATCATCCTGATTGTTTAGCCGTTTGCATATAGGAAGATGGGATGTTCTTTTGGTTTAATTGTCGTTATTCCTTTTAGCAGTCTTAACAGTGCATCGACTGCGGGCGAGAACAGAAAAGCTGCTTTGGCTCAGGATGGGCAAGCCAGGCAACCCGACATTGTGGGTCGAACAGAGGGAAAACGTGAGGTATATTATGGAGAAATCAAGGGTATCCACCCCACAACACAGTCAAAGAATGCGGATACCCTCCGCATTGCCATTTTTACAAAAGACAGCCTCGATGATCTACTCCCCGGTCTTGAAGAAGATCTGCCACTCATAAGCTTCCAGTCTGTCGGCCCTGAGATAGTGTTTTTCCTTGGTGCAATGATTGGCAATACTGTCATCCATGCAAGGATCTCTGAGCTTACAATGCCAACCTGTTCATCCGAACTTAAATCAATGGATCAAATCTTTTTCTTCCAATTGTTTCAGATTCAATCATTGGTCCGGATTACTAGCAAGTGCCTAAAGGGAAAGCGACAGGGGCATGTAAAAGACAACAGTCCATTTCCAACACTGAGCATGCCTCATCGAAATATGAAGCTGGGAATTCAGTCCAAATTGAAGGTGGTCAAGCGCGGGGGCAAAGATGTCATGGAGGTGAAGGAACTCAAGCGCAAAAGGAGAACAGCGGAGGCGTAAATGATATGAAGGAGGAGGAGGACTCAGTATAACTCAATGCTCTCTACACTGTTCTATTGTCGTACGCTAAGAACTAATCCCAGTTATTCCGAACTAGTGCTTGAAGGTCGTCATCATAATGGATCTGCTCTTTCAGATAGTTTTCTGTTTTTAAGTATACTTTCTTTAACACCAAAAAAAAAAAAAAAAAAAAAAATTGTGAAGCGACATGATAAGAGAAAACTATCCAAATGCAATAAACAAAATCGTCTCAATATGTTTAGCAGATGTGAGTGAGAAAATGCAATAGGCAACGATAGAGCCAAGGGAAGGCAAGACCAAGAAACAAGGGAGGGAAAGCCGAGCCCGAAAAAAAAGGTCTTGGAAGCCTATTCCACAATATCGAACGTGTTTCGTTCCTTTTGTAACTGAAAGGAACGCAATCGTCGGACATCTCGCCAGATGTGCATTTAGGGGAACCCGTAAATGCAGTATCATCTGAGTATATATATTTTATAAAGTTTAGAATATCACCCAATTCAGTAAAACCTAATTATTATCCGGACAAGTTTGACAGTGGGATGTCCGGATATCATAGCAATATTAGTGTTTACCGATAGGTCAACACCAGCCCCAAGATTGACAGAAGTAATCAAAGACCAGACATCATCTGATCCGCGGTCATCTCGACCAGCATTGAAATAAAATCACCAGTTTTGCGAGAGCATGTCCATAACTGTTCGAGTCTTTCCACAGCCAGATGCTCCTAAAGTGAGCAAAAGCTGAGACTATGCGACAAAATATGTACAAGGATCTCTTTTGCCTTGTTATTAGAGTCGCAGCTCATATAAGAGCCATCCAAACCAGGAGGATCAAAGAATAGGAGTGATGGTCTATGTGTCGCCTCTCTTTTTTCTGACTGAAATCGACGCCAAGCATCTGGGAAGCCTGACATTGCGCCGTCTGTTACTGGTAATTTAACGGTGCCATAAATATAAGCCTTGATAAATCAGACCAATCCTTGGAATAAAATTCCTTCTCAATGCTGCTAAACCGTTTATTGGCTATGAGTATTTGAAATACACAAGTTAGTAAAAATGGTAAATTGATGAGTATCAAATATAAAACATAAAGGCATTTTTGCTTACGTTCTTCAAGGGGTATACGAAAACCAAACTGCGGTTAACCGCCTATGAACGCAAGACACAGAACATTTGGTGAGATTATAAATAAGCGTGGATATCCCAGACATCAAGGACCTTTTCCTCCTAATCTTTCATCCGTCTGGCATGAATTGATGTGAGAGGGGATGATTCTGGCGAGATTGATGCCCTCAACAGCATGTAGCATTAATATACCGAGAACTATTAATATACTGACGACACAATCCATGTTGTATCACATTTTACCGGTCAATCGCGTGGCAGCCTTGGCCACATTCTTGATGTTTTTTTATTCCATGTCCCTGGACGCCTAGAGATTCAAGACGCGCCGCCTTCACATACTGACACTGAATTGGCCGAACATACAACTAATATGATCTCATTGGTCACAGGTTGCCATCCCGTGCACGCACCATGGGGCTAAAACGACATTTATGTCTTTAGAGCGGAGCTGTCATCCTAGCTCCTGGTTAAACGTTCTGGCGCCTTGGATGATGATAATTGATGGGTCTTCCGCAAGTGGCAAGCATCCAGATGACAAAGCATACGAGAAAGGACAATTTCCTATGCCAGCTGTCCTGGTGATAATAATATGGTTTTGGGTCTCATCATCAGACTCTCACTGGGTTCTCCACAGGATTCTTCATCTCTATCCATTTTTACAAAACTCTTTGATAATAGTATCACAAAAATCTGCCCTTTCTTGCACACAAGATCGCATGATGATCACAGGAAGCTTTATAAAGTTCTAAATGCCCCAGTAGAAGGGAGGACGGATTAAACCGCTCTATCTATTCGTCTAAAAGGTAAGTGGATAATGATGGCTTCATTCATAAAGAATGAACCATTGTAAAAAATTCTCAAGGAACGGGTATAATGCTTTTTTTAAAAAAGACAAAATTTCATCCACTTGATTGGTATTCGATTTAATTCTTCAGATTCGTACCGGCTGCTCCTCCTGAATATGCAGCTTCGATGTCGATTTTTATGACACGCTGTCTTACATGTTTTAAGCATACATATGGATTCTTGACGACCGTATCTTTGGTGGTAAGAAAGTTCTGAACTTTAAAATTATCATATACGTCTCCTGGCACCACAAAATAGATGAAAATGGTATCGTCACTTCCATTCGGCTTTGATTGCTCTCCAGTAATATAATCAATTATCTCCTTGAATGGTGCTTGCTTGATCGGATGTTTCTCTGCTACTGTGACCTGAAATAGCTTGTTGGGTCCGGATAAACACCTCTTCTGGATTTGCTGGAAAATCAAGAAATCCTGTTTCGCCTGACTGGAGATCCTTAAAGGGAAATCTAATATCACCACGTCGAAATAAGTAATGAGCATAGACTTCAAATACCGGGCCTTTAGCTATATCCTCTCCGCCTTTGACAAGGTTCGCCAACACATCGACCCAAGTGTTATCTTTTAATTTCTCCATAATCTGTGATTCGACCCAACGAGATGCCCACACCAGGTAGAAGTCGAGATGGTCAGAAGTGGGGACTCTATGGAGTAAACGACCACTAAATGCACTCGCATCTTTTCCTCGTGCAAAGAGGCTTACAAGATCTGCTGGCTGCTACAGAGAGTGGCTTTGGCCCCAATATGGCTCCCTGGGTGGAAATAAAGAGGTATCTTATTTGTAAATGAAAAGAGAAAATAAAGGGTAGTGCTCTCTTCATTGCAAATGTCGACACCAAAAAATTTTTGCTCAAAAAAATTTGACCTCTACTTTGAGTACGGTATACCATTCACACAATGTCAACAATATACGATGCGAGAGTATATACATATTATGGGCCTGAACTCTAAGCGTACTTTACCACTCTACACCTTCTTCTATTACATTCCTTGCTTTCACACACTTTACCTTCACATATCTTTCACTCTTCATTTGAAAAGAAAAAAAAAAGATATGTTCCATACATTCATCTGTCAGACCTTCGCCACCTGCCAAATGGGTCATCAAAGCATGGCAAGTCCGATGAGACGGAGGTTTGAAGAGAGCTTACAAGGAGGAGAACAGGTGAAGGAATATGACTGGGCTTATAGGCCAATCGGCTCTGCCCTGCTTGCATTGCTTGAATAGGAGATGGAAAAAGGGGAAGAAAGGAAAAATGAGGTAGAAAGGTTTAAGACTGCAGCCGAACTTCGATGTAGTGCTTGCTTGACGTAGGTTGCTCTTGCAGCAAGGATGTGTTTGTCCTATTCTAAGGATAGCCAAGCTCAAGTCCTTGGTCTAACGGCACTCACTCCACCGAGTTGATCTCCAGCAGCCGTCCCGCATACCTCCACATGAACAACTGTTCGCTCTCTTTCAATCCCACAATCTCCCTCACAAAAAGAGGACAAGGGACCTACGTACCATACTGATGCATTGTCTATAATAGAGGTAGCTAAATAGCCAAGTAATGATCATAAAAGAGTACCTCCTACACTACAAAAGTAATGCTAGAAAGCCTATCTAAAACTATGGGAATGATAATTTACATTACGTAGTTCTTCTGCGAGGAACAATCTAGTGTAACAGTTAAATTCTAGCATTTTCGCTTGCATACCCGCCAATGCTAAAATGCTTAACTTTATTTTTGTTATTGCATTAGGTGAGGAGAATATCGGTGTATTTCCGAAGGGACTACATCTATATAATTCACGTTTATCCACTGTTCTCTACTTTTGCCACTATTACATTTATTTTTATTTTATTTTATTTTATTTTATTTTTGGATTTTATTATCTATATTAGTTAAAGATCCCTCTCAATGCTACGCCTCATGGCATGTAGCCTGTGCAGCAGCGACAGACATGGCAAGAGACTATGCCCTCAGAATGTAAGGAATGTGGTAAGGCCTTCTTATCTTTTTGTTTTTATGTTTTTGGAATATATAAACATTAATAATATTTTCCCAACTGATAAAGACAGAACGATTTTTCCCAATCGCCTCGCTCCCCCTTCCATTCCACGTCTGTATGTGGGTGCAGTTGTCCAGGCCATGTGCGCAGTTCATACCCAAATAATGAAGAATGAGTGATTTCGGTATTTAACAATCGTAGAAAACTTTTTTTTTTTTTTTTATTTTATTTTATTTTTTTTTTGGCATGGTAGTGGTTGGTGCATGCTGAGCTTAAGCTTATATACCTTCTATAACTTGAATAACGCTGCCAGCAACGATGTGCAGAATGTTGGGTCAATTCGAAGGCAAAGGTTCCTATTTTATATTCATTAGATTTTGTCATTCTTTTTTTAACCCTCCATCATTATTACTTACCTGCAGGGCGAGCACCGTCAACCAGCTCCTACAGTGTATAAATGCAGTATCTGCAGTTGCCTAGGAGTAGATGTAGACCATGCTCAAGTAATAAAGGGTGGAGTTTGATTTTCAACGGTTTGATTTTTTCTTCTCAGCAATAGACTATTAATCCTTAGTTTTTTCCTGTTTACTGCTTGCTTTAATAGCGTTGTTAGTAACTCAGTGCAAAATGGCGCTAGGCCTGTGTGCACACGAAGTATTGTTTTGAAGATGGTGGAGATGAAAATGAAAGACCCGTGCAAAGACAAGGGTGTGCTACTTTTTGTTCGGTTTTTTATTGGCTTATTATACTGTATTATACATTGCGTGTACTTAATCTTACACAATTACCATTTACCATTTACCATTGACCTTCAGAATACACGAGCGTAAAGGTGATCCTTCTGTTGAGGATGCTCCTTCTACCGAAGATAATTCCTTTGCCGAAGACAACTTTCTACCACCCGCTAGAAAAAGGTTTCAGCAAGATTTCGTTTCGGGTTCCAATATTATGCAATATAGGTACCGGTCAGTTGCCATTATTGCGGTGCCTTCATGTTTATTGAAGAATGTGTGTGCAACGCAGTAGTAAAAGCCGGCCAGAATTTCCTTTATGCTGTGGGAGAGGTCAAGTGGATATTCCTCCACTTAGCCTTGGTTTAACTTCTTGATGGGCAGAGCCGCAAGGTAAGTTATTCCGTTAACACATATAAGCATATAACTGCGCTCTTTCGTTCACGTCCATGGAAGTGAACCTTGATAAAGACCTTGCGAACAACCTATATGGAGTGTACACGCTTTGTATCATTGGAAGGGTTGGTACTCTGATTGATCCTATGAATCCAACTGAAGGCGCTGCCTCTCTGTTCCTGCAGGCTCACGCTCACATTCATGACCCTGCTCAGCAAGCAAGACTCCGTAATAACCATTTCGGGGATTCCTTGATGAAGGCCTGTTGCAGTAACCACAGCAGCTCCTTGAACTACACTACCCGATAGCCCATACGCTCAAAGACGTCAGAGAATGTGCGCACGAGGATATCATGCGGCTGAAGGTCGCCATCTGTGCTGGGCCTCAGCATGAGGGGAGAGGGCAAAGGCGAATGCAGTACAGGCCCTCTCATCAACTGGAATCGTGCTATTGATGGCTGGCGCCAGTAGTAAGGTTTCTCAGCAAGGCATCATAATTGAAAGCGGAGCCAGTGGTTTGGAAAAAACCAGTGAGGTTCATCCAGCTCACGAGAGTCTCCATAATAACCTCTTGCATCCAAAAGGCGAGGACTGGACATATAAAAAATATAAAAAATGGCCTAGGCCAGGTCAAACCTCTGCAGGGCCTCATGGTGACAGCTATGACGGTAGCGAAAACGGCCAGCTAGAGGTGGATGTAGGTGAGGGCGATGGCCGAGCTAGGAAAAGTCGAGAATACGCCAAGCTGGAGGAGTTTTACACGTACAGGCTGCAGATTCGTCCTTTGAGCTCAACAGACCAGCGATTTTTCATCAGGATGGATACATGCTTGACTTATTAGTACGCTACCGATCAATACAGTAGGCTTGAGGTGGATCAGCTTCAATTCATCAGCGAGAACTAATCTAAGCTGAAGACGGATCCATATATCGGTGTTGTGGGTGCAATTGAACTTAATCTCAGACCTGGGCTATACATGCGGGACATTGTCTACAAGGATGCTTTGTAAATAAGCATCCTCTCATTTACTACCGTATCTTCCAAATATTCTGCCTTATTTTGTGTTTTATTTTTTGTTTATTTTACTACTGTACGTACATAGCACTCCTAACTGATCTTCTTTTTGCAACGGAAATAATGGAAATCTTTTGCCAAGTTCTCCCTTTTGTTATTGTTATTATTCTTTATAGGAAAACTAGATGAAGACTCAGTCGTTTTTACAAGACCAAGGGCTGGTGTTATAATTGTGAATGAGAGAAAACTACCACGGTATTAAAACATGACGTGGAGCATACAATCCTCTCTAGGTTTGTTTCTGATCCCTGTATCTACAAGGGAAAATGTGTATAGAAAATAAACTTCTATAGTTGAGAGCGTGGGGGGGAAGACGCGCTTTTTTTTTTTTTTTTTTTTTTTTTTTTTTAGCCCGCTCGGAATTTGTCGGTCAAAAGGGTTGAAGTTTGTATTTAGGAGAAAGTTGGCCGCATGCGGCTAAATTGCCGTCGTGGCTTGTGCACACACAGATTTTTTTTTTTTTTTTGGATGCCGGAGAATCGCGAACTTTAAAAAAAAAATGGATTCACAGAACAGACGACCAAGATTTTATACTTTCTTTGTCGTATGAACGTTAATAGATATTTATTAGATCTCCCCCTCTCCTTCCTCAATTGTCCGTGCCTACATGGGAAACTGGTTGGGGAGAGAGCGAGAGAGAGAGGAAACAATAGGAAAGAATAGGATAGGAAAAGTAGAGAGCCATGTTTTAATCTTTTAACAGATGGCTACTGAACCACAGCGAAGTTCCTTTACTCCGACTTGCCTTACTTCGCATTGACTGACAGTTACAAGTAGTTCAGTTTTAACAACTAGTCCATACTCTTTATCCTCCTACAGCGCAATAATAAAGGATTAAAAAAACATGATAACATGTTTATGATTGTAAACTCGATAAATATGAAAGTGCGAAGTAAAAGAGGTAGAAACTTGAATACAAGAAAAAAAAGACCGAGACAAGAAGAGAGAGAAGATGAACGAAAGCGAAAGAGAGAGAAAGAGAGAGATAGAATGAATGAGCGGGTTTTTTTCTGCTGAATTGGGTGATAATGGTTTTTGTAAAGAGCGGGCTTGCAAAAAACCTTGCAATCAAAAAGCAGATTCTAATCTCCCACAATCAATTCGCGATAAGTGATACACACATTATCATTATCAAACCAAATAAATTTATTTTGTTCTCCCACACTTTTTTTTATCTTTTTTTTTTTTTTTTTTATCTTTTTTGTCCTTCTTTATTCATTCTCAAACTCATCCTCATCCATTCTCTCTCTCTACCTTTACCCTTTCCTTACCAGCAACCGTAGAATGATCTCCTCATCTGTCTCTCGTTTGGCTCTTGCCACTGGACGTCGCACTGTCCAGCGTGCTGCCACCCTTATTCCTATGACCAGGACTATTGTCTCTCACAACACTGTTCGCGCTTCTTCCGCCACTCCAAGGTACATTCTATAAAACGTCTACACTTCTTTCTTCCGCAACAATAATAATAACAATGATCACCATCACTACAGCAACAGCAGACCATAGGAGGACGTGTTTTTTCTTTCTTTTTTTCTTTATTTTATAAATATATTGCAAATGATGTTTTAATGGAGATAGATCACCTTCCAGGAAAAAAGATTCTCGATACTCTGGCTCGAATGATGTTGTGGCATTCTTTTTTTTTTTTTTTTTTTTTTTTTTTATACCTCTTCAACGGATTTGGTTTTTTTCTTTTGCAGAAAAGATGGATTTGAGTGTGTGGCGTTCATATACGTCACAATGTGGTTGCTAAGTGTGATCTAAAAGAACTGAGAAAATAATTTCAGAAAGGCGCGCGTCGCTATTTCATTCAGATATACTTTTTATATCAGCAAAGCAGGGAATTGTGAAACTGGAAATGGAGTAAAGTCAATCGAAGTTTTTTTTTTTTTTTTTTTTTCTTTCATAAAAAAAAAAAAAAAAAAAAAAAAAATGGCGCGGAGAGGAAGAGAGAGAGGAAGAGGAAGAGTAGGAAGGTGTAGACGGACTTGCTAGGTGCTCACTCCCCAACAGATTTTTTTTTTCTCAGCCAGCAAACACAGCTTGCGCATTTTTGAAAAAATCTCTTGGGACCAGCTTCATTTACCCACAAACTGAAAAAGGCGGGCACTTTTGTATTTTGTATTTTCTTTTATTATTATTATTTTTTCCATCTTTGATAATAATGTTGTTGGTGCTTACCTGTGTCTTACTGTTCTGTTGATCTGCTGACAACCAATGTTACTAAAGAGAGAGGAGTTGCTTTCTATCCATATACATCTTTCTCATCTACCTTCCCTTCTCCGAATACCGCCGATTCAAAATAATAGTTGGTTTTTCTTTTTTTCTTTCTTTTTTTTTTTTTTTCTTCTCCTTTCTTTGATCTAACAATGTTTTTGTGTGTAATCTGTTCCTTCTGCATATGCTTAATAGTGCGTCTCGCCATATCTTGGCTGCTTCCTCAGTCCAGATCAAGTCCAACATGGCTCGTTACTATAGCTCCAAATGTAAGTCTTGTCGATCTGTGTTTTTTTTTTTTGTTATTATTCCAGCAAAGAGATGGGATGCTCCAACCTTAACCCACGCAATTTGTGGGTCCGTTAGAGACAGAAAAGAACGTCCATTGCTTTACATGAAAATTATGCGCAGTAGTAAAATAGTAAATAGTGCGAGCCCATGTGCCCAAATATGTATGACATAGTCCGTAAACATTAACTTTTTTATTATTTTTATTATAATCTAGCATACCCTACACACATCACTATCAACATGCCGGCCCTCTCACCTACCATGACCATGGGGAACATCGGAACATGGCAAAAGAAGGTTGGAGATGCTATCGCCCCTGGTGATGTGCTTGTAGAAATTGAAACCGATAAAGCCCAGATGGACTTTGAATGTCAGGAGGAAGGTTATCTTGCAAAGATTTTGGCTGATTCTGGATCCAAGGAGGTCAACATCAATCAACCCATTGCTATCATGGTTGAGAACAAGGAAGATGTAGAAAAGTTTGCTGACTTTACTGCTGCTGATGCTGGTGGCTCTGCTTCTGCTTCTGCTTCTGGCACTACCAAGAAGGAAGAAGAGGCTCCAAAGAAGGAAGAGGCCCCAAAGAAGGAAGAGGCCCCCAAGGAGGAAGAAGCACCCAAGAAGTCTGATACCACTAACGCTCCTCCTTCTCGCTCTGATGCTGGTAAGAGACTTTGTTTCATATTCAAAAGAAGACTATTGTTATTATTATTATTATTATTTTATTTTCATGATTATGTAGCTCAGATAGCTGGTTAGAAAATACGACATTCAGCAACATAACATCCTGACTATCGATTTCTTTTCCCCCTTCTCCTTTTCCCCTTCTCCTCTTCCCCTTCTCGTCCTCCTTTCCCATTAGACCGCATCTTTGCTAGTCCTATTGCTAGAAAGATCGCCAATGAGAAGAAGATTGATTTGGGCGAGCTCTCCGGAACTGGACCCAATGGCCGTATTGTGAAGGCTGATGTTGAGGGTTACACCCCTGCACGTACGTGGACTTTTTTTTTTTTTTTTTTTTTTTTTTTTCCCCTTCTTTTTCAAAATATTTGAAGAACAGGAAAACCAGCTTTGCAATAAGGGAGGGTGTTAGAAATGTGATTTTTGCAATGATCAATTGTTTTAACTGACAGACTTTTTTTTTTTTTTTTTTTTTTTGAATCAATCAAACTTCATCGACACGATTCGATTACAGCCAAGGCTGCCTCGGCCCCCGCTACTAAGGCAGCTCCTGCCCCTACTAGCGCTGGTTACACTGATATCCCAATCACCAACATGCGCAAGATCATTGCTCAGCGTTTGACAGAGTCCAAGCAGAATGTTCCTCATTACTACGTCACAGTTGAGATGGAGATGGACAAGGTCTTGAAGCTCCGCGAGGTCCTTAACAAGGCTTCGGAGGACAAGTACAAGTTGTCGGTCAACGACTTTATTGTCAAGGCATCGGCCCTTGCTCTCAAGGCCGTTCCCGAGGCCAACAGCTCGTGGCAGAATGATTCCATCAGACAATATCACACTGCCGACATCTGTGTTGCTACCTCGACTCCCTCTGGTTTGATCACCCCCATTGTTGCCAATGCCGAATCCAAGGGCTTGGCTGCCATCTCTAACCAGGTCAAGGATCTTGCCAGTCGCGCTCGCGCTGGCAAGCTTGCTCCTCACGAGTACCAGGGTGGTACATTCACCATTTCCAATATGGGCATGTATGGAGTCAAGCACTTCACTGCCATCATTAACCCTCCTCAGTCCTGCATCTTGGCTATTGGTGCCACGGAGAAGCGGGTCGTTCCTGGTGAGGATGGTGAGGTCCGTACTGCCTCTATTATGGCTGTGACCTTGAGCTCCGATCACCGCACTGTCGATGGTGCCGTCGCAGCTCAGTTCTTGAAGGCTTTCAAGGGTTATATTGAGAATCCACTCAAGATGTTGTTGTAAAAAAAAAAAAAAAAAAAAAAAAAAAAGACTCCTCCGCCATACAAAATACTACTACACCCGATTTCTTGTCATCCAACCACTGCCATTTCATAGAGAAAAAAAAAAAAAAAAAAAAAAAAAAACGAAAAAAGCAAAAAAAAAAAAAAGGCCTTTTTTACTTCATCCGTCCATACTTTTCCTTCCGACCTTTATCTTTTGTTTTCTGTCCACTCCAATCGACTTTTCCTTAATGTACAACTGTCATTTTATTTTTTATTTTTTTATTTCTTTTCTTGATTAAAGAAAAATAAAAAATTAAGCATTCTGGCAATGTTTTGCCACCAAAAAGAAAAAAAAAGAAAAATAGATTACTGTGACGTGTTTTTGCGAAATGCAAAGATTTAGAGTATCAGACCACCATCCACTTTAAGCACCTAAAAAAAAAAAAAAGGTCAACTTTGGTCAATCAAGTGATCAGGCAGTTTAGCTTTTTTTTTTTTTTTCTTTTTCTTTTTCTTTTTCTTTTTCTTTACCTGTCCAGTGATGAATTTGGATTGTGCAAGGAACAAGGCAGCTTCGGCTACATCTTCTGGCTGTCCAAAACGACCAAGGGATGTCCTTGCAATGATATCCTTTCTTCTTTCTTCAGAGACACCTAATTTGACGATTTTTATTTTTTATTTTAATTAGTTATTACACACTATGTAAAAGATTAAAGCCATGTTTTATTTTAATAGCACTTACCTGCTGTCATATCAGTGTCAATGTAACCAGGAGCAATCACGTTGACGGTGACACCTCGAGATCCCAGTTCTTTGGAAAGTGATTTAGAAAATCCTACACATATGATCCCATCATACACAAACATGGACACACCAGGATTTTTTTTTTTTTTAGATACAGATACAGATATATGATGTAGATTAGGTTAAGGAGAGGAGTAAATTAATGCTGAAAAGTAAAATAAAATAGACATATAGGCAAAAAGATGTAATATAGAGAGATGGAGATAGATGGATAGATAGACAAATGAGGCCTTTTTTTTTTTTTTTTTTTTTTTGTCAAACTTCCTTACCAATGATGGCCGCCTTGGAGGCACTATAAACAGTCTGCCCAATATTTCCATGGATACCCACAACACTTGAGATGTTGATGATAGCACCTTTAAACACATGCATACAAATATGCCAAATAAACAAATAAATAAATATTAGCAATGTGGTAATCTCATTAGACTTTTTTTTTTTTTTTTTTTTTTTTTTTTTTTTCCTTATCCACCTCCCTTTTTATGATATTATTCTACTCTCTGTCTTTTTTTTTTTTTTTTTTAAGGAGAAGATATTGATGCTATAGTTTTTTTTTTTTACCTTTTTTCCGTCTTATCATGCCCTTAGCAACAGCCTTGTTGATCCACATGGTACCCATCAAGTTGGTATTGATCACATTCTCCATATCCTGTGGGTTATGAGCGATGAGCAAAGAGTCCCGGGCTATTCCTGCAGATGTTATCAAGTAATCAATGGATCCAACCTTAGTCACATCCTTTTTTTTTTTTTTTTTTTTTTTTGATAATTTGATATTTTGATATGTATGGTAAGTATATCACCATTATTTCGTAAGAAAGAATTGCATACATTTCAGAATGCGATACATATGGAGTTGTAGAAAGATGTTTTTTTTTTTTTTTTTATGCAATAAACAGTAAAAATAATAAAATAAAATAAAGTAAAAAGTTAAAATAAATGAGCGGATCAAATTAATGATTAGCGGGTATTTCCTTTTTTGGGCAAGGCGCCATTTCTCCCTTCCCCTTCGCTCTTCTTCCATCTCTTTCCTGTCTTCCCTCCTTTTTTTTTTTTTTTTTTTTTTTTTTTTTTCCCTCCTAAACACGCATGGACCGCATGTACAACATATGTAGTATATATATATATATATTGTTGTTTTCATTTATAGAAACTCTATACATTGTAAACATTTATTTTAACTTTATCTTGTATATACATATTTTTTTTTACCTTGATTACTTGATCAACTGCCTCTTGGTTAGAAACATCGCATTGGAATCCAAGATGGCCTTGATCTTGAGTTTGGTTATGACTTTGATGATTACTATTGCTATTTGAAGAGGAGGAGGATGCCGGGGGAAAAGATGAGACGTAGGGATCTAATTCCTTTTGAAGGACATGTTGGATCCGATGATGGTCGCGAGCCAAGATCACAATTCGTGAACCTTGACGTGCAAATAATTTTGCAGTTGCAAGTCCAATGCCTCGAGTTCCTCCAGGGATGAGTGTCAATGTGTTGGCAAGGGGCTTTGTCTAGACCACAAGGACGAAAAAAAAAAAAAAAAAAAAAAGTTAGGTCATGGCGTGAGATATTTGGGGTAACAATTTGATTAAAAAAAAAAAAAAAAAAAAAAAAAAAAATAAATATAAATATAAATATAAATATAAATATAAATATAAATATAAATATAAATATAAATATAAATATAAAAAGTAAAAAATGTGTGTTAGGCTCTATAAGGAAAAAATTAGCCCTTTGAGCATATGTAATATGTAATTGAACATGATAGATTCATAGAGCAGAAAAGCAACTCGGCTCGGACATATATTGGCAAAAGCCACCTTATCAGCTTATCAGAAAAGAAAAATTAAAATAAAATAAATAAATAAATAAAGAGCAGTTTCGATGCCATGGAGTTGGTGTGAAAATGACATGGAGTTGGATGATTATTTGTGAATGTGACGTCTGTATGTGGTATGTGTGGTTAAAAAGGGAAAGATGCATAGTTTATTACATTTGTAGTGTAAGAACGGCAAAGTGGTGAGCACATTGTTTGAATGACAGGGACGGATCTAGCCAGTCTTGCTGCTGTCATGATGTCAGGCCACAATGAGAATTCGTGAAAAAGATTAAAAAAAAAAAAAGAAAGAAAAGCGCCACTGTGCTGTGCTGTGTGCTGTGTGCTGTGTGTGTAAGAGAGAGAGATTATTTTATTTTTTTTCCAGTTCTATATTTTCACGCGTGATATGCGTGCGAGTTGTTAGGGGGTTGATGATGTGTGCACCCTTATTTCGGACATTTCAGGCATTTCTTTCCACGCGTCTGTGTCTCCTTCGACCAATCCAAATCTTTTGTTTCCCCTTGTCCTACATCCCTGAACAATCATTGGGACAATTGGAGACAGTAACGCTAAAGTGGTGCAATTAGAAACGATACCAAGCTCATGGGACAAAAAAAAAAATTCGATGGGTCTAATAAAATCAAACCCCCTAGACGGTGAGAGTGCAGTAAATTATTATCTCTTCCCCTCTTTACACATCGATCATCCTTCTCCTACATACACATACATCTATCTATACACATACACACATAACACATTCATCTATTCACATGCGTTATACACCATTCACATGTACAAGTATACACTATATTCAATATACAAATATGGGAAATAGTAAAAAAAAAAAATAAAAAAAAAAACTGAAAAAACTGTAATTCTACATTTATTGTTTAGCATATTTAGTGTATGAGGAACATTGCATTTTGGCCAAAAGGGCGATCAAGGACCAGAGAGTGAGGAAGATGATGATCCTGTCTGATGACTCCTTTGGACTTGAACCAATGAATAGTCTAGTAAATAATAATGAGAATAGCTTATCCTACTCCAAATAAACATCTTTTTTACAACTTTACACACATTACTAATGCAGCATGTTAAAGTTTACTTTTTTACATTCATATTGTAAAAATAAAAATAGTATTCAATCATTCTACACGTCAAAGTGTCTATATATTCCTATGTGAGCATGTGCTCATGCTCAGCATTTACATCCCCAGGATAGTATCTCATAGTAGGAATAACACCATAAAAAAGGGCGTTTGCTTAGAAAATACAAAGAAACACAAACACAAATAACATTTACGTACTTTCTTCCTTTGCTCTTCTGCTCTTAGTTTTTTTTTTTTTTTTGTACCAAGCAAACTGACCTTTTTTCTTGTAATCTGTGCATAAATGCATAAACGAGAGCAAAACGAACCCTTTTTTCTTGAAAGGAGTCCACATTTACATTCTTTTGCTTATTCCTTACAGATGGGCATAGTTTTTTTTTTTTTTTATTTTTTATTTTTTGTTTCTTTGAACAATTGTCTCAATTAAAACACAGTTGATTTTGTTTATGTTAGCAGATTTTGTTTATGTTTGTTTGTTCGTTCATTTGTTCATTTGATTGTCTGTTTGTTTGTATTTTTTGCCGGGTCCTGTATTTTTCTCTGTCCCTTATCCTGGTTTTTACTCGATCTGTAAAAAAAAAACCTTTAAATTCCATCCATTTCTTCCCTCTCTTTTTTTTTTTTTCCTCATCTTCTTTATCATCTCAACTTTACTTTGCCTTCTTCTTTACTCTCCTTTCTTCTTTCTTCTTCCACTCCTGCTTCTTTCTTCTTCCTCAATAAAAAAATAAAGTACACATACCGTACCGCTCAAATCAATCTCTCTCTCAAAAAAATAGAAAAAAAAAAAAAAAAAAAAAAAAAAATCACGTTACTTCTTTTTACTATCAGATCTATCTTATCCCCAAATTAATTCAAACATGACTACCACTCCATCCACTCTTATTGCGCTCGCTGATGAAGCCAATGCAAGCCCCGTGATGACTCTTCAACAGGTCACTGACACTGTCTATGGAGTCTTGAACAACTCCGATCCCATGCACCTTGAGCTAAAGTACGTAATCAAACATGAAATAGTATAATTATAATAATAATAATGACCATAATGTATAATATCCAATCACCTTGTTTTTCATGAACGTACCACTTATCCATCTATTTTTTTATTTTATTTTATTTTATTTTTTATCTTCCATAAACATAGTTCGCTCCGTATGACGAATGAAACAAGAATAGCCGAGCAATCAGCCTGTCCTGCGAAAACTCTCTTGCCATCGGAGCTTGTGCCAGCTGACTATGTGATGAATGAGCAGCTCTCCATGTCACCAGAGCCGGTTGTAAACGCTGTGGAGAAGCAGGTATTGTCTATTTTATATCTCTACTGAATTATGTTTATAAAAAAAGTGTTCGTCATGTCCGTGTGTCTTAATGAGCTAGAAGAAAAAAAAAAAAAAAAAAATAGAACAGAACAGAAGACATTTGTCATTAGTCTACATTTTATTTAAGCGCCTTTTTTTTTTTTTCCCTCTCTCCTTTTCTTCTCCCCCAACTCAATCGCCGATTCAGAGCTTCAAGACTACACCAACAACGCCAACAACCATGACTACTACTGTTACTGCCTTCGCGAAAGCTGGACTGCCCCTTGATACTAAAGTCACTAATGTCCATGTGGACATGATGCACCCGACCTACAACGGCAATGGTCATGACGAAATCAATCCTTATAAAGGTGAGGTTCTCACCCAGAATTTGGACTTTATTCCCCTATCATCAAAGACTTCCTCAGCTCCCATCCAAGCATCAATGTCAGCATCAATGTCAGCATCAGCATCATTGCCCTCCCCCTTAGTTTCACCCACACCTTCACCTACAACTGCCACCTTTAATTTCGCGCCTGAGATCACATCCCGCACCGGAGATGTTTTCCAATCTACCCGAGATGGTCATCACGGTGGGCCCAGTGGGAACGGCTCTGGAGCCAACGGCGATAACAATGGTCGAGATCGCCCAACCCCCGCTCAAGACCTTAGTTCCGCCATGTTGGAAGCGAATCAAGAGATTCGGCAGTTGAGAGAACAGCAAACACAAGAGGCAATGACAGATCGAGTGAAGCGGTTGTCAAAATCCAATGCAGATAGTGATTCGGACAAGGATAGGTTTTTGAGAGGGTTCGTTGACTTGGGGATGGAGATGGAGATGGAGATGCAACAACAACAACAACAACAACAACAACAGCAGCAGCAGCACCAGCAGCACCAGCACCAGCAGCAAAATCCTCCTCAGCCATGTATGCCTTCCTTTGCAACAGGTCATAGTGTCAGTCCCTTTGATACCTCCGCTCCTGTTGCTGCTACACAACATAACGAGGTTGTACGGCGCATTGCTCAGAGAGTCAGCCTACAATTGCGAGCCGCCATTCAACGAGGTGACTCCTCCATTATAACCTATCATTCCTTGATCGCTCAAGAAATCGTAAATACCCAAAAGACAGGAGAGCTGCCTATTTCTCCTGCTGGCAGTCGCAAAAACTCTGTTGATGAGGGCAAAGCCCAAGAAATGGAGCTTGCTTGAAAAAACAAAGAGCCTGAGCAATGACGCGTGGGCACACACGACTATTATAATTAAAGTTTTAATTTTTCTTAATTCAAATATATATATATTTATATAATAAATCACCTAATTATTATAAATCCTTAGTCGTCCTCATCAAAATTGAAGCGTGCACGCTTAGACTAAAAATAGTTTGCAAGATAATGTTAGAAAATAGATTTGTTTTAAATGGTTTTTCAATAACACAATAACCTTTAAAAAAGAATAATGATAATGATAATAGCAATAATAAAAAACTCACCTGTCGACTTGATGACAAGAACTCTTCCTCAATCTCAAATGGCTCATCCTCATCCTCATAAATCCGTACATCCTCAGCTACCCTTAGATATAGCTGCTGCTGCTTTTGTTGTTGTTGGAGGGCTTGTGACGACTGTCTCTCCTGCTTTGGATGGTTAACTGATGCTAAAGCATTATTTTTGGTATTTGTCGTCGTTGCCTTTGCGCTAGTCGCTGTCTCCTCCATTTCTAAACTATTCAGCTCTCCGAGCCATTCTGAGTCATCATCTAAAAATAAGGCGTTCTCAGGTTGTGTGAGATCAAGTTCGCCGTGACCCTTATCATGTGTACTTTTCCCTTGCGCCACCGTTCCCCTGTCCTCCCCCTTCATCGCCTCATATTCTCGTTTAGAAGGTATTGGAGATGGTTCTGGCGCCTCGCCTTCATTAAGGACCGTCGCCAAAGCGAAAGTCTATCAAAAAAAAAAAAAAAAAAAAAAGTAAGAATAAAAAGATATCAAACTTATAAACAGAATCTTTTATTTCATCAAACACTTACTCCGCTCACAATGCTTTCAACTTGTACTCTAAGGAGTAATGGCCTAATATAACCCAACAGACAGGCAAGTCCAAATGACATGAGTATTTGTACCTAAACAAATCATCCATAGAGACTATAACAAAAAGGACAAACGACTGGTGTCTTACCGACTCCTAGCATCAAAATACCCATCTAATGGCAGACGAAGTGTCACTGCAAAGGCAATGATTGCCTTTTTTTTTTTCACAAGTGTAAAATAAAAGAAAGAGCAACAGAAAAGTATAGTCGGATCAATTTGTTTTTCCATACTTTCCTGCATCAAAAGGTCAAAAGGTTGCGCGTGAATGCATCCATGTTGCTTACATACTTTGAATTCCTTTAGCGAAAATGTGATCTCGACTTCTTCCTGTAGCTTGTAAAACTCCAACGCGCTCCTGTTGATTGGTACAACAGTCGTTCCAAATCTACCTGACGCCTCTAAAAGAACATACATATATATTGATTGATCCATTGATTGATTGGTTGATTGCAATCAGTATTTCAAAAAGCCTAAAAGTGAAAAAGGGATGGATGGACATATAATTTTTGACGGAAACGGATCTTACTCAGTCCTCCTTCATTTGCATCTAGAAAAGTCTTGAAAGTGACTCCTTCTTGATGACACTTCATCGAGATTTCCTCAGCCTTGGATGAAAAATTCTCTGCAAATCCAATCAGTGCAGCAGGCGGGAGACTCCATGAATTAGAGCAGGATTCAATAGAGTCTAAGACTTGTAAGGGCTCCGGACACGATTCGTAGAGTAACTTGTGGATTTTAATGAACCCTATGGTGTGTTTGTGATATAGATATGAATATCAATATATATATACATGTTTATGGAAACTATTCCTTAATGCGATTATGGCTTCTTTTTTTTTTTTTTTTTTTTTACCATATTTGAAAATTATTTCAACTGTTAAACGACAATTTTCTCCAACGCCTTCAGCCGAGTTCATAAATAAGCAGAGCTTTTCAATCTTGGACTCCACGTTGCCACGGATCTTGCAAGCTGATACCAAAGCCTTTTGAAGGAAAAAAAAAAAAAAAAAAAAAAAAAAGAAAGAAAGAAAGAAAGAAAGAAAGGAAGAAAAAAACCTATTAAAACCTACAAGAATACACTCACATAAAGAACTTAGGCTATGACAATACTGTTTTTTTCTCTATTTTTTTTTTTTTTTTTTTTACCTTGGCCAAAACAGTACATCTCAAATAAGGGCCTGAGCTATCATGTTTAATTGCTTCTGCAGTTGTATCTAGATGATAGCTCTCAAAAAATACCCGGGTAAATGTAAAGGTTGCGAAAGCAGAACGTGTGATGTTGAGAGTCGAGAGGATGAATCGATCCGGTCGAGCTTCTACCACGATATCGTCACCGATCTTGGACAGACATACCAATACTGCTTGGAAACCTGTTATCGTTATGGTTTTTTTATGTTTGTTATTACAGTGTGATGTGAGAATTGTAACAAGTAGGAGAAAAAAAAAAAAAAAAGAAAAGAAAACTGGGCGAGAGGAAGAAAGGATCCTTTACCTTTGATGGAGATAGAAGGAATGATGGCCCTCATGCGTAATTTTTTTTTTTTAATTACAAAATAACTTTCGCACGATAAAAATGCAAAGGAAATGATTGAGAATGAAGAAAAAGGAATGAATGAATTGCTTCAATGGAATGTGGGAAATGGAATATTGCTTTTATTAAGTTTTGCCACCATTTGATCGCACACAAGCATAGCTCGCCTTGTATTTTAAGGTTTGTCTGAAATGTCCAAAAGAGTCATGTTGATCAAAGACATTGCCCGAATTTTGCCACTTGATACGCTTGAACGAGATGACCCTCTGTACTCATTCTTGATATACTTTGCTAACTATTTTTTTATTATTATTCAATACCAGGAAACCATTTTAAGTATCCAAAAAAAATATATGCCAAGATTGAGCAATGAGAGAAAACTTTGACTTACATGGGACGAAAGTTCTTGAACAGAAGGTTGGGCCGCTTCAAGGCACATGGGCCCCATCAGCGTCTTTGACAGGACTGGAAGTGATGAGCAACCCATCAATTCTGGTTCAATCTTTGGATGTGCCAGAAAAGCATCCAATACAAACAAATATCGCTGCGGTGGAAAGTGTTTTTATCATTCAAGCATCGAGAGTATACTCAGTTAGTCAAAAATTATTAGTCGCTTCATATAGCGTCAAAGGGTTAAAGAAAAAGTAAAATAAATTAAAATAAATTAAAAAAGACTCCTACTAATCGTCGCTCCCAGTTTTCATGTTCAATCCAGTCAATCATGTCTCGCAAGAGTCCTGTCATTACAGGTGTCCCTTGATTAGTGGCGTTCAATGCATTCAAGTCTTCACTCTGATCCACCAAAGACGATGATTTTTCTTGTTCGAGTGCAGCGACAACAACGTCGCAGATATCCTTGGCAATCCCCCAGAATACAAACGATATATCAATCTCAGTCTGTTGTGCTGGGGTCGAATTCGGTACTGAAAACGTAGTGTCTATCAGATCCTGTGTGGATGATTTATTTGACTTGTCTTCCGTCAACAAATCCGATAATAGCGACTGTTGCAATTTCGACCGCACAAGTTCTGTCTGTACATGTTGTGCCCGTTCATATACCAATCCTGCAGTCTCGTTCCTAAACTGGACAGACCCTGTCCCAGAACGCGCAACAGGGAACACATGGGAAGCCGTCATATCAAGTAGAGAAGCCCGTATTCCAGATCCATCCTTCGATGATGATATCTCATTCCAACCACCTGCCGCCATGCCTTGTACTCGTACTGTTCGTTTGAAAGGGTTTGTGCCTATCAACGCGACAGCTCCTTCTTTGGCCTTACTACTGGTATAGTTTGGATTATTATGGATTCCACCATGAGTTTCATCACGCATACTATACTCGCCAACAAAGAGCTTTTGTCGCCGCTGCTCTTGTTCTCGGAAAGCAGCACGCATAGCCATCGGTGGTGGAGGCGCTGTCATGTCCTGTAGTTTTTCCACCAACCGTTTCATCAATGTAGGTTCTATTATCATTGTCGGATTTAAAAAAAAAAAAAAAAAAAAAAAAATCAAATAAATAAACTTTGTCGTTGGTTGACGGAGATCCTTCGAGCCTGTTGCTAGAGAGCATTAAATTGCATGCTTTTAGGAAGTTCATCGATATACCTGAATTGACATCATCATTCTCAAATTCTGGGTTCCCGAAGCCCGGAAGTGGAGGCATAGGCTTTTCGTCCTTCTTTTTGCTTTTTTTCTTTGGGATGCTTGGTCGAAGTGCATCCTTTTCACTATCAGAGTCATCATGCTCTTTTTTTTATTTGAATTGCGGATTAATTTTAAAACTGAGGCTCTTTTTTTTTTTTTTTTTTTTTTTTTAGTTCTTTTACCTGGGTTTCCAAATCCTGGTAAGCCTTGAGTACTATTCCTCATTACCATCGCTTCTTTGTCTGTAAAACTATCCGAAAATCCCCCAACCAACTCTTCTTCCTGGACTGGATTCGCATGCATATACTCGATTAGATCCTACTCCGTTTTATATATATATAAAGATGTTACGTATTAAACTATTTCAGAATTGAAATTACAGTCTTTCCATTATCATTATCCACTTCAGTTTTTTTTTTTTTTTTTTTTTTTAAAAAAAAAAGTACCTCTGCAACATTTCTTATATCTTCGTTAAATCGATCCCCATGAATTTCATCCCATTGCCCTCGATATCCAACTATCTCTGCTAAAAGCCCCTTTCCTCGTCTTGCCAGATTAGTTCGAAACTCGGCTGAACCACTCTGAGCAAGCTGTCGGAGGATTTTGAGTGCCTTCAATAATACATGGGGTGATGATGAATAGGTCAACGATGAACTGGAGGTCACTGCTCCACCGCCAACACCACCACCAAGGTTGGACAATGAGGATTTATCACCATTCACAGGAGTAATGATTTTGAGAAGCTGTGAAAGGGTGACAGAGCTGGTCCCAGGAGATTGCGTTAGACCTATTATTTTAACCGATTTGTTTTAAAATTTTAATACAAGTAATTTTTGTATTTGTGTTTTTTTTTTTTTTTTTTTTTTTTTCTTAATGTCCAGAAAAGTGGTTTGATATTTCCGTACGTGCAATCTCTGGAAACAAGTATCCAGGTGTGGGCTTTGTGTCATTCGAAATTGCTTTGGAAAGGACTGCATGCGTTGTGATGGTATCAATGGTTGAGCGTGTGATTTCGGTGATTTTTGTTTTCTTTTTGGAATCTGTGTTGTTCATGGCGAATAAGAGGATTTTTTTACAAATGGAATTTTTTACATTCACTCATTTATTTCGAGTTGGTATGGTTGACATGTGTGTGTAACATTTCATGAACGGCGCAGTCATAGTGATCGAGCCAAAGACGCGTCGTTCAGGAGGGACAAGACGCGCTTTAACCTAAATACCTAAATATGAACCTTTTTTTTTTTTTTAATGTTTTATTTCTTTGAGATAAAGTAGACTCAGGAGGCACGGATAAGAGACAAAAAGGGTGTCAGGTTAGGACCATCGCTTTCAGACTTTAAAAATTCATTTTTTTGGTATGATCGCATTGAGAGCTGAGGCCACCTCATACTACATTCCAAGGTCTCTACTAGTTGTAGTAGTAGTAGTAGTAGTAGTAGTAGGGATATCACCATAGTTTGGCATAGTGCTCTATTATTATCATCGCCAAGGGACCATGTTGCTTTGATGCTTAGCCCTCATGGTCAGTTATGCTGGCTGGGGTCTGAAGAAGAAGAGGAGGAGGAAGGCCCTTTACGAATCACCATTAAAGGTACCACCACTATCACAGCTACGAACACCAAGAAACATAGACAGTTTTTCCAGTGTTGGTTCATCGCCCTTGAATACCGCCTTCGATGCCTCTGTGGTGAATTTGGCGGTTTACTACTTTCCAAAAGATACTCAGCGAATGTATCTGGACCATAGACTCCCTGACTCACGTGTGGTATCTGGTTCAGTGAACCATCCTGAAGTTGCTGTCGTCGAGGTTGATCAAGAAGATCCTCAGCGCCATCACCTGTTCCTTCAGCAGTAGGACCCTCGCTACTTGCTCCACTAGGCCTTGTAGATGTCGTTGTTATCTTTGAGATTGTCGACGAACCAGTTTCTTGTGGTGAAAGCATTCCTCCCTGTGAGGCAAAGCTTACGTCTTTGGGTTGTGGGGCAGAGCTACTATTACTGCTCTTACTGGTGTACACTTCTTGAATCGGAACACTTCTTTGAAATCTCTTGTGCCGGCCTTTCAGCAATGCCTGGCTACCTACAGCCGCATTACTGATATCCCCGCCATCGGCTCTCGCCTCTGTCCCATACTCATGCTCATGTGCAATAAACCAAATATGTTCTCTGTGCTCTGCCAAGCTTGGGCTAGCAGCCCCAGCACCTACATTGGTATCAGTTCCAATGCTAGGACTATTATTAGCATCAGCAGTACTAATACTGGCAATAGCATGGGAAGCATCGCCAGAGTTATGCCCATCCAAAGAATGTTGTCTCATCAGTAAATCGTGGCGACTAGAAGAGATGTCGACATTTTCAATACCATAAAAGGGCACATCATATAAAAGATATTGTTTTGTACGGATTGGACGACGAACCCCTAGAATAGGCCCCGGATCAACTTGTGGATGGACCTGATGACCAGGAGAGCATGGAATAGAGGCCAAGGTGCTTTTGTTCTTTTGAGATTTTGTTCTAGAGGTACCAAGTAGATAATGGCTGCTATTGTTATACGAATAAAGATGATAAGGACTCCTGCCTAGTGAGGTCGAGCCACTCGAGGATAAGTTCTTTAATCGCACAGGGAGAGATGGCCTCTTGTAGTCAATACTTGTTAATGAAGGTCTATTCGGGTACTTGAAATCATTGCAAATGCCACTACTGACGACAACGCCATTCGCCACTTGTAAATCTATGGAAGGAAGCATGCTATTCTCCGCTCTGCTTCCTCGAGTTGCTGCTGTAGTTGGTAGAGGGATCAGGGTTGTGCGTGGATGAGGATCTAGACTGTATTCTGTGTTGTTCTTTGAGGCATCATTCGTAGCGACGATACTGTTGCTGCCGCTTGCTTCGCTTTGGTTTTGGCTTCGATTTTGGCTTTGATGCATTGATCGCTGCCCAATGAGCTCTTTACGAACATCAGTCAAAGATTCGTTCTGCACTATCGCCTTCACTGTCACAGGTCGAGGATCGTTAGAGGATGAAAAAGTGATTCCTTTCCCTATATTTTGTTGATTCAATTGAAAGAGTGGTATCTTGTCGATAGAAGGGATCGACGGTGAGGGTTCTGTCTTGTCGATTATATCTCCTCGCCATTGCTCAACCACAGGTGGATGTGAAGGTGGTGAGGGTTCATGCTCCATACTAAAGGGCTTGACCTCGGTCTCGGTCTCGTTCCTGGCTCTGTCGTAGTTAATGCCCTGTTGCAAGGTATTGAATAAAGAATGGTTATTAGGTGGTGTTTGTGGTGAGGACAGATAGCGGAGTGGTAGAGACGACGGCGTTTGTTGAAGAGAAGCAACGGCTTTTTGCCTGCTCTGGTCACTGACAATATGCTTTGTGATAACAGGATGAAGCGCTGGTTGCTTAACTTCATGATAAGGCGCATCTTTGTCAAGAAAGTCAAGGACCTGGTGTTCAATGAGATATGAATGATGTTCTAACGCTGTTGGCTCGCTTTCTTTCATTGCTACAGGAAGGTATAGGGTATAGGATAGTACTAAAGAAGATTTAAAAAGCTGTAAAAATCATTAAAGCGAAAAAAAAAAAAAAAAAAAAAAAAAAAAAAAAAACTTTTATTTTATGTTCAGAAGCAGACGGCCATGCTAGCGATTGTAAAAAAAGATGATTGATCAGGGGATCGGCGCAATAGCTTCAACAATAATCAGCTTCTTTTTTTATTATCATTCGCTTTGTCAACGCATTATTTACAACAAAGAGTGATTTCTTGCTCTATGGTATTTACACCCCCATGGCGAGAGATGTCTTTTTTTTTTTTTTTTTTTTTTTTTTTTTTTTTTAAAGAGAGGCAGCCTCGCGCTGTAACCACTTGAAGCCTGGGCTGTCCTTGACCAAGAAAGGTGAAACCTTGGCTAGGCACTCAGCGTGATAGGCGTTGATCCATTCAATCTCCAGGTGTGTCAGTAGTGAGCGGTCGATCATCTTGAGTTGAATAGGGACTAAAGTCACATGTTCAAAACCATAGTAACCACGTCCTCCAAAGTTGTTGAGAGTCTCGACTTTGCGCACCAGCATGACGTTCTCAATACGGATACCGAATTTCCCATCCTCGTAATAGCCGGGCTCGTTTGTCAATGTCATGCCTGGGACCAAGGGAATATCGTTGTAAGCAATACGAGTGCCACATCCGTGAGGTCCCTCATGTACGTTCAAGAAAGCACCAACGCCATGTCCAGTTCCGTGGCGGAAATCGAGGCCATCAGCCCATAGAGCACGACGAGCCAAAACGTCCAAAAGATACCCAGATGTGCCTTCAGGGAAGACCGCAGTGTCGATGGCGATGTGTCCTTGAAGGACACGAGTGAAGGCACGCTTCTCAAAGTCATTGGGCGTTTTGAAGTGGAGTGTGCGAGTGACATCAGTTGTTCCATCGATGTATTGTCCGCCAGAATCGCAAAGGTAGACTAGATCAGGATTGATGCGAGCAGCTTTAGGCTTCTCAGGTTTGTAGTGAATAATGGCTCCGTTAGGGCCTGTCGAAGAAATGGTGTCGAAGGAAAGACCAACAAATCCAGCTTGCTCACTATGAAATGGATTTTTTTAGATAAAAAAAAAAAAAAAAAAAAAAAAAGTTACAGAATCAGATCAAATAATTGAAAAAGGTCAAACATAATTGATATGAAGGAACCAGATCAAAGAATATTGCTGTTATTGCCTCAGGAAGATACATACGCTCTGAACTGCTCCAAGCGTGCAGCACCATCGGCCTCATCAAGCTCGACGCCATTAGTAAGTTGTTCCTCAAGCCAAGCAAAGTAATTGATAAGAGCAGCTGAGTCGCGCAAGTGGCACTGGCGCATACCCTCCAACTCTGCCTCGTTCTTAATGGCCTTGGCATCCGTGACAGGAGAACGGGCCTCGACAGTATTATCTTTACCTAAAGCAACAGCCATAGCAAGGTTGGTACGGGTACCTAGAAGGAACTTTTGCTTGTTGGTCTGAAGGGTTGGTGCCAAAGCACGGAGGTCATCAAAGAGGCTTTCGTAGGGTTTGATGGTGACCTCAGCTCCAAGGTGATCCCTGACCTCTTGCGAGACCGACTTCTTCTGAAGATATAGGCTGACATAGTCAGGAGTGACGACAGCATAGGAGAAGAAAACGGGGTTACAGTGTACATCTGATCCACGTAGGTTGAACAACCAAGCAACCTCATCTAGACCGGAGACAACAAATCCAGCTACACCTTTCTTCTCAAGGTCTTTGCGCAGCTGCTCGATTTTCTCAGAATGAGTGCGACCTGTAGTCTTTGTGGTGAGAACGAGCAATTTGCTGGCAGGACGAGCTGGGCGATTTTCCCAGACCAAATCAACCAAGTTCTCAGTGGGGACCAAGGTCGATCCAACCTTGGCGAGATCAGTCTCGAGCTTCTTAGCATCGGCTATCAAGTGAGAAGAAAAGTGGAATAAGAAAAAAGTCGGACTGTCAATTTCTACTGATGCTCTGTTTTTTTTTAGACTGAACCCACTTTTCCACCACCGAGTCGCAAGCCCAAATGTCCAAGCTATGATAGTACCCCTGTCCTGAATGATGCCATTTGGTCTTTTGACGTCAAGGCGGATCCTAGACCACAGCAAGTCACATAATAAATTTATTACATCTTATAACTTACTGGCGGTGAAAACAAGAGGATCGATACCAATTCGGGAACCAGCAGGGAGGTTCTGGAAACGAGGGAAAAATAAACCGCGGCAAGGGTTTTCGCAATCAAACGACAGGCAGAATGGCGTATCACTTTAGTCTCGAATACTGGCAAAAGTAACTAAAAATATTTAAAAGAAACCGATGGTCCCGTATAGAATTGGTTGTGTTGATTTACCTTGACAAGGTACTCCTGCCAGGTAGGAACCTCGGGGAGGCCAGACTTCATCAAAGTCCAGTTTGTGTCCAATTGCTGCGAAGCTTGCAAGAAGTAACGGCCATCTGTGAAGAGTGCAGCCGAATCCATTGAGACAACCGCCAATCCTGCAGAGCCAGTGAATCCAGAAATATAGGCACGACGTTCATCGCATTCGGCAACGTATTCACTCTAACGCATGGAATAAATGTAAAAAAGGACAAGAAGAAAGAAAAATGTTGGTGAGCATGGCTTTTTTGTCTTGATGATTCAGAAAAAAAAGGTCATGCTACTTGCAATTGGTGATTGCAATGGCCACACACCTGATGAGCATCTTCTGAAGGAACAACGCTACACATTCAAACGATTTAGAAGCACAGTAATGAGCGTGAGAAAAATAATTGATTGCTGATAAACATTATGTATCAGATAACAAGAGGTCAGGAAGCGAGTAAGGCTTACAATGCAGTAACATTGTGCTTTTGCATCAACTCACGCAGCTTTTGCAGACGAGTTGTGGTGTTGGTGGCGGTCATGATGGAAGGATATAGGAGGCACAGTGAGGGAGGATCAAGTTGAGGAAAGAAGAGCGAAGAAAAAAAAAAAAAAAAAAAAGTGGGGAAGTGGACTTTTTGTACTAAAAGGTTCAGCCAACCAGTGCACGGCGATACTCAAGTGAGCCTGCGGATCAGAATGCAAGCACAATCAAAGAGACAGAGCTGATGGGAAAATGCTCAATAGAAAAGGATGGTATGGACCCCGCATTTGGAAGCGTATTTCAATTTCACTGCCCCACATCACTGTTCACCCTCATTTCTTCTCTTTACCTCTTTGCCTCTTCACCTGATGGGTGTTGATCTCAATGTTATTCTTTGTTCTTTCAGAAATAGTCGAAACACAGCAAAAACACAACCAGTATCCAACACGCGTAGAAAAAAAACCCCCGGAGTACACACGCCGCTTAATTTCTGGTGGTCGTGTACAAATGAAGTAAACAACAGTGATTTGTTCCGAAGCAAAGGCAACTCAAGCTGTCAACACTTCAACGATGGGGGAGGGGTCTAGACTAAAAAATGGAAACAATTTATCATCTCGCTCACTCAATTGGAGTCAGGGGTTCCGCGTTGGGGAACAAAATCCATAGAAGCAAACAACAATATATAGATTTGACAGCATATTCTTGACATGTATCCGGTATTTGGCTTATCTGGACCATAAACCTAACTTGAATTACCTGAGTGCATTCCGTTGCTTATAATTTTCACTATGCTATTACCACTTTTTGTGCCCTCATGGACCTAATATGGTCTGTCCAAGAGTGATTATTCAAGATTGCACTTGACGATATTCAGAAAGGGTCTGGTAATATCTATTTGACATGGCTCGTCTCATTGTATTCTCGAAAGTGTGTGTTTTTTTTTTTTTTTTTTTTTTATTACGTGCATTTTGTTACCTAGATCGATGCTTCTCAGGTTGTCTGAATTGAGGACTATATTAGTGTAGACACGCACTGAAATTAGGACAATAATCATGAGCCGCATACTTTTTTGGAATGCATTTAGGACGTTGCATGATCCAACACTATTCCAAATAGCCACAATGAACTTGAAGAGTACTAAATTCAGTCCACTCACAAACCCATTAGCTGTCAAACATTTTCTGGAAGCTAGAAATGACATCGAGGATAGGGAATATCATATCATCATAGAGGTAGTCTAAAACCCGAGAAAGAGAACGAGTCGATCTAGTGACCTCGGATTTGCAGTAATCCGCATTTGACCTTGATGTCTCTGTTTTCTTTGAGGATTGGAGAGCACTGGGGGCACTCTAGTGCGAGAGACTATGGCCAATAGTCCTGCTGCTGATGGTAAATAGCAAACTTCTTTTCATGCCGACGGCAGGAAAGCCATGAAGACGGAGTATATATAGATCCTTGGTAGGTTGTTGATGTGGTTCGTAAAAGGCAAGCTGGAAGTTGAAGAAACCTTTGTCTTATTAATTGATCTTGTCAACTTGTCAACTTGTCAAATAGAAGGAGATCAAGTGATATCGGAGCAAATCGTCATTACAGCATTTTGGATCAAAGGAGTTGATAAGCTGTTTAAATACGCGTATCTCGGATTTCAACTCCGCCCACAGCATTGCCGCACAGTCAGACGCAAATTATCAGTCGCATGGGCAGGGATGAGAAAAAGGGGAAGGTGTGATGGACTAAATAAGGAAGGAGTATCGCGTGTGTTTCCTTGTGTCCAAGGACTCTCTCTCTCTCTTATCTCCATTGTCTTCTTTCTTCTTTCTCTTTCTCTCTTTCTCTCTTTCTCCTCTATTCCTCTATTCCTCTCTTTCCTCTCTTCCTTCCTTTTTTTTTTTTTTTTTTCTTCTTTTCTTCATTCACTCATTCTCCTCATCTCTTCTACAGTTTCTGAACAAACTCTTGCTCAACTATTGACAGACTTTATTCTTTACATCAAACAAGCTTTTCACCCGCCACATCCTCCACCTCCTTCTTCCCCCTTTTTTTATATCATGTACGACGATAACCATTACCCAACCGACATCCGTGAATATCTTTACAAAATCCTTGTCATTGGCGACCTCGGCACCGGCAAGACCTCAATCATCAAGCGCTACGTCCACAACATCTTTTCTATAAACTACAAATCTACGGTAAAAAAAAAAAAAAAAAAAAAAAAAAAAGACATGACAAGCGACTGCATGACATGACATTACAAGATGAAATGGCATGAACAAGGCATGAAACGACTTGACTTTTGCATGACAAAAGGGAGGAGTGAAATCTCTCTTTCTTTGTGACCTATTGACACAATACACTATCTCTGGGACACCTTTTTTTTCTTGTTCAAACAAGACCACAACAATTACGACCACCACAACAGCAACAACAACAAAAGGAAAGCTCTACTGTGGACACGAGATGTTCAATCTACTCACTTTTTTTTATTCGCTCTTCTTTTTTTTTTTTTTTTTTTTTTTTTTTCCTTCTTTTCTGGTCTCACCTATTCTTTAAATGACAGATCGGCGTGGATTTTGCGCTCAAGGTCATCCAATGGTCACCCGATACCGTTGTTAGGATGCAATTGTGGGACATTGCAGGCCAAGAAAAGTTTTCCGGATTGACAAGGGTAAAAAAAAATAATACTTTTTCTCGCCTCTCATCAATCTTTTTCTTCCAGGGTTGTGATACAGAAATTTCGTCAAAAATGCAGATGATCACGTTCAGACACACAATTGGATACAGTAAGAGCAATCATACAGTTGTTCTCTCTTTCTTATTGCGCCATCTCAAAGAAAAAAAAGATTATGCAAAGTGAGACGGGTGGTTCGGGATTTCATGTTGTCTTTGTACTACCAGGATGAGCCATATTGTTGCTGCAGATTCGCCCTGGAGATCGCATTTTCTCAGCATGTCTTTTTGTTTTGACCTCCTTTTTTCCTTGTGTCTTGTCCAACACCCGTAGCACATGGCATTATTGTTAGATGTTCGAAGCGTACAGGAAAAAAAAAAAAAAAAAAAAAAAAAGAGCTTTGAGTCAGTCCCATTATCACTTGGTTGTCGGGAAATATTCCTGTTAGAACCATTAGGTGATGACTGGAAGGTTTTTGTATCACCCTTTTTATCGCAAATCATGTGTATAGGTGTTATCTTTTTAAAACAAAACCTTGGAACAACGGCTTTCCGGATGCGGATCGGGTTTACTAGCAGACTTTGTATGCTTGATATTGCCTTTATTTATTTTCATCTCTATATCCTATCCTTGTGTTAAAATTAGGTGTACTACAAGGAAGCCGTTGCAGCATTAGTTGTGTATGACGTGACCCGCCCAAAGACATTTGAGGCAGTACCTAAATGGAAAGCAGATCTGGACTCCAAAGTCTCACTGCCTGGAGGAGAACCTATCCCTGCTATTCTCCTCGCCAATAAGGTATATCCAAATATATTGTTTTTTTTTTTTTTTTTTTTTTTTTTTCGTTTGTTAATCTAGCTTTCAATTATTTTTTTTTGAAGACTGATCTGCATGAAGATCCAAACGCAGGACTCGATCCACAAGAAATGGACAAGTTTTGTGAAGAACATGGATTCCTGAAATGGTGTGTAGGCCTACTGGAGATAAAAAAAAAAAAAAAAAGATCTATGCTTTGTTTTGATACGCGAGAGATCTTTTACATAAACTAAAGCAAAAAGAATATTTTTTTGTGGTTCTAGGTTCGGAACTTCAGCCAAAGACAACAGTAACATTGATGATGCAGCTCGCTTCTTGCTGGAGGAGATCATGAATAAGGAAGCAGAGCATGCGCACCAACAAGCACAGGATACAACAGACAGAGTGCAGTTGAACCAGCCCCGTGCAAAAGAGGGATGCTGCTGATTGATTGACTTTCGCTCCTATGGATGTCTCTTTTGTACACACGTGCAACTAAAAAGCCCTCTAAACCAACCAACATGCACCCGCAGGCATTTACATGGCGTATATTGACGCTCTTTTTTCCTCCTTTCCCCTTTCCCTCCTTGTCTCATTTTCGCTCATTCGCTTTTAGCCTCTCGTCCTTACTGCCTCTTTTCAAACGTATTCCGTTTTTTTTCTCTCTCTTTCTTCATCTCACAATGTATTGGGTCTCATTTTTTCATCCTTTACGATCCCCCTACTGTGTACAATAGTTAATAATAAAAGCTTGACCATGTTTAAGGACAGGATCAATTCTTTACTCTTTTGTTTTGCTTTTTAATATTTATTATTATTATTATTTATTATTATTATTATTTATTATTATTATTATTCTTTTATTTTATTTTATTTTTATTTTTTTTAAGAATCTTGGGAATATGGAAATTGCTCTGATTTGTAGTTTACAAAGCATCGGAAATCATTCGATAATCCATTTTGATGTCCAGGATGGAAAGTCGTCAGCTGGAGTCCGTCGGCTTTCGCGATCTCAAGCATGACAGCGCCTGTGCATAAGACTACTTTGCCACCCTTCTTGAGTAACATACGCACGGTCTGCAAAGTCTTTGTGAGACACTCTTCGCTCAAAAATGGAGGATCGACCACAATCATATCGACCGATCCCTTGAGTTCGTCCGCCAATCGAAATTCGAGAGGCTTAGAGTAATCGTAATGAATAAATTGACGACCATAGACATCGAAACGGGTGTCGTATTCGAACAAAAAGAGATTGTTGGGGTTTGGAGGGCTCATGGACTAGGAAAAAAACATCAGGAAAAAAAGAGGAAAAAAAAAAAAAAAGTTATTATTGTGTATAAACATACTTTTTTTTTTTTTTTTTTTTTTTTTTTCCCCCTTCTTCTTCTTCTTCTTCATCTTCTTTACCATCAATTTTACATAGGCAGTGGGCGAGCTGATACAACAGACAATACTCTGTTGATCTGTGTTGTTCAGGATCTCTCGAGCCAATTTCTCTGAAGTAGCGTCATCATACCAAAACTGACTTAATTGCCAATCTTCTCTGAAAAAATCCATGGTGATAGCAGGCTTGTTTTGAGTGTTGTTATTTTCATGACTATCCTGAGCTTCATCAAAACGTTCCTCTGCCTGCTGACGAAGTGTCTCGAATCGTTCCTGTTGCTCCTGTTGCTCCTGCATGACTTGTTGAAGAGCCTTGAGAGTCTCGGGTGATAGTTCGAGGTCAGAATCTGAATCCATTGTGTTTCTTTTATGTGTGTGTGTGTTCGGTGATTCTGTAAATTCGTAAAGTCAATGTCGGTTGAATAAAAGAATGAACGAATGGAAGTTTGCTTTCAACGCTTGTTGTTTTATCACTATCGTGACTGTCGTTGTTTCATAAATGTAAAAAAAAAAAAAAAGTCGGAAGGGTCCTTCCACTTCTCTTTCTTGAAATTGCTAAAGACCAACTTTGTTGAAAAATGACACACTTGTATTCAGGAACCAGGCAGAATAGTGCTCACTTCTTAACAGCCTTTAGACAACTTGCCAGGCTACGGTGTCCAGGACAGCACTACTCTTATCATCATCACCACCATCAATCAAAATGTTCTCGTCCTATGAATCTCCTAGTAAGGATATCTAGGACTTTTGTATCTTCATCCTGCTCGATCTCTCCTTCTCCCTCTCCTCTTTTCAACCGCTTATCATATTATGGAGCAATACCATGCACAAAGTCAAGGCATATTCAACAAAGCACCTTGATTCCTTGCCATCATCATCATTATTCCACTGCTGCAACTATAGAAACAACCAATGCAGCAGAAGGAACAAGTTCATTTGCAGATGATGCATCAAATCTCTACCTCAAAGAAAACAAAAGAAAAGAACGAGTCTTGTTATTGATGTCTGGCGGTGTGGACTCCTCTATGTGTGCACATATCTTGCATCATCAAGGATACGATGTGACGGGTCTATATATGCATAATTGGAACCATCAAGAGGAAACTCAGGATGAAATCCCTCTACCTGTTACTGAAACCATATCCGATGGTGGTAATAACCATACCAGCAACAACACCAAAAATAACAACAACAGCAATAATAATAATAATAGCGTTAATAAAACTCCACGCACTAGTCGAATCCGACCAAAGACTTGTACCTCGGAACGGGACTGGGCAGATGTACAAGCAGTTTGTGCTCAAATCGGGATCCCTGCACTTCGACTTGATTTCTCAAGACAATATTGGAATCAGGTCTTTGAAGTGATGCTGCACGAATATGAGCGTGGACGGACACCCAATCCTGATATTTCTTGTAATCGAGAGATCAAATTCGGAGAATTGATTGAGTGGTGCCATCGTCATGGAGGTCTGGGCAAAAATCGGAGTCGAAAACAGGAGAAGGAGCAACAACAGCAAAAACAACGAGGACAGAAGCAAGCGAAGGAGCAGGAGCAGGAGCAGGAGCAGGAGCAGGAGCAGGAGCAGGAGCAGGAGCAGGAGCAGGAGCAGGAGCAGGGGCAGGGGCAGGGGCAGGAGCAGGGGCAGGAGCAGGAGCAGGGGCAAGGGCAGGAGCAGGAGCAGGAGCAGGAACATTATCCAGGATGGGATTACCTTGCTACGGGACATTATGCTCGCGTAGAACGGAATCCTCTCACAGGGCAGGCTCGCCTCCTACGTGCTTTAGATAATAATAAGGATCAAACATATTATCTTTCAACACTTTCAGAAAAAGTCCTCCAACATGTTATCTTCCCATTAGCACAATTTGATAAACCCACTGTGAAGAAAATGGCGCTAGAGTATGGCGCTTCCGCTCAGTGGTCACATCTCAAAACTGCTGCAGAAAAGAAGGAAAGCATGGGGATCTGTTTTGTAGGGCAGCGGCGTCGTTTTGGAGAGTTTTTAACAGAGTATTTAGAGATGACTCCTGGTCCAGTTCGAGTTGATGATTTGAATGGACCTTTGATTGGACAACATAAAGGACTTTACAGATATACGATTGGTCAAGCTTCAACTGTGGTTCATGGTCATCAAAAATGGGTTGTTTTAAAAACGGATCTGGAGACCAATACTTTAGTGGTCGTGGATGGTACACAGAATCCTAAACTATTCTCGCCTGGGTTGGTCGCTGAAGATTGGCACTGGATCGCTGGGACTCCGCCTCAGAAGTTGCTCGATATCTTATCGTCAACAGAGTTGCACAAGGAACAGTTTCCATTCACAGCTCAAATCCGACATCGCCAAGTCCCTCGTATGTTTTTTTTTTTGTGGCTCTACTATATTTCACAAAATCGATTTTCGATTTGCTAAAGCTTTTTTTTTTTTTTTTCGATACTCAAGAACCCTGTACAATTGAGCCAATTATCGGTAGGGACAATGGAGCAAACGATGTGAACTCTGTAACAGAGTTTCGAGTACATTTCAAGGACCTTCAACGAGCAATTGCCCCAGGACAACAGATCGTATTATATGATCAAGATGAATGCCTCGGTGGCGCCGTCATTCGCTCCAGCCTTTTGTCCGAATCTACCCCATGATCATAAAGCAAGAACGTTATCATAGACAGATCACTTAATAGAAGAATAAGAGTATTTATATGATACGGATTAATGAAATGAAAAGTCTGTACTCTATACATCTACTAACTTGACCATCTCATGCCTGAATAACCAGCTTCGCCACCACCGCCATTCTGTTTAATGACCGAGGCTGCGTTTCTTGACCGAGATCCGTTACAGAAACATGATTGGAAACCATACATGCCCTCCTTTTCTACTTGAATAGCCACTTCGCTTAATCCTGGGATCGTTGATAACAGGATCTGTTCTACAGATTGTTGAAGGGCTTTGGTATCAATTGTCGTCAATGTAGACATTGCATCTTGCTGCTGTGGATTTCCTACGCCACTAGAAATTTGAATATGGATACTGCCAATCATGGATTCTGGGGAGTTGGGCCAGAATCGTGCACAAGAGTACGATATGACACCTGGGACCCTGGAGATCTGTATTAGGAAGTTTAAAACATCATAAAGTGTATAAAGAAAAATAAGTAACCCATTCATTATTAACTTCGATGCCGTACCATTTTGATGACTTGGGGAGTTTTATGAAGTGCTGCTTACCTCCTCAAGGGCATGCTCGATGCTACCAAGGTTCGCATCTGGAACCTCTAACATGAGCACAGCGGCAGAGTCCTTGATCAATGGGATAACACTCATGAAAATCAAAACCGCAATAAACATGGATGCGATTGGATCAAACCCTGTCCATCCAAACCAGTCAATTAGCAGTGTTGATATAATTACACCCACTGACCCCAAAGTATCCGCCATGATGTGTAAGAAAACACCTTGCATATTAGCATTGTGTCCATGCCCATGATCATGACCGTGGCCGTGTCCGTGACTATGACCGTGGCCATGCCCATGTCCATGGCCATGATTGAACGCAAAGATTCCGATCATATTCACTACAAAGCCCATGAAGCTGATAAGGAGTAGTCGATGTGTATTCATTTCTGGAGGGTGGACAAGGCGCTCAATGGCTTCAATGATGATAAAGATGGAGATTAAGCTCAAAAAAATGCCATTGGAGAATCCAGACAGAGTCTCAATTCTGCTGTATCCATACGAAAAGGTCCTGTTGGCATTCCATTTGCTCATAACCGACGCAAACAATCCTACTCCCAGCGCAAGACAGTCGAAAAACATATGAATCGCTTTTTGGTTTTAAAAAATAAAACGAGGGATTTAGATTTCAATATCCGCTGTCATCCGGTTAAATATCTCGCTTGAATACTTCGATATCGACATAAAGAGAAAAAAAAAAAAAAAAAAAAAAAAAAAAAAAATACACGCATAACTTACAATCGGAAATAAGCCCTAAGCTGTTTGTCCAGACGCCATAAAGCATTTGAACAAACATGAAACTCAGATTTAATAGCAAAAAATAAAAGATTTGCTTCGAGTCTTGATCCGCTAGAATAGCTTTGATGTACATGCCGATATCCCCCATGCTTACAGAGGAATAGTGAGATGATAATCGATCTCCATGAATCGGTAAGTCGTTATGGAATCGTCCACCTTCTTCAGAGTCAAAGCGAGCATCAGAAGATACTGCTTCTGCATGAAGTATTTCGTGAATCCCGTACAACATCACGATTGCAATCAATAAGTCAAGCAAGTTGGCGCCAATTGACTTTGTGACCAGCAATCCTGTAAAGCATGAACTGATCAGAACAATAGGCCAACCTGCCAATACGTGCCAAAGTGGGATGACTCGCTGACTAATTGATTGGTTTACATAAAAGTCGATCACGAATAAGCCAATACCCAATACCAGATAGATAAACCAGGAGGATGTGTGAGTGTAAACAGCTCCAGAGTGAGTCGAGATCATGCTCTGGATTAGGGCGAGTGGACTGACGATAACAGCTGCAAGAGTTACAGTAACTGCATGTAGAGTCCTGTTGCCACCCATCTCTGCTGAAAGACGTCTTGCTACACCACGCTGATAAATTGATGCTTGGGTCGAAATAAAGAGCCCAAAGTACCCCGAAAGGATAGAGAGAAGGTTGACTCCTGCAGAAGTGTAAAAAATGTCCAAGAATAAGCATGCCAAGATGCTTCCTAGTACTACGAAGGAATATTGTCTCTATACTCGTTCAGTTGGATAAGTGCAGATCGTATAATGTCAATAAAAACTGGTCTGATAGTATGAACATGGGTATCGGGTTCGGAGGTTCTTTCAAGGAGTATTACCTGCAATGTCGATTGCTTTCTGACCAACGCTGCCGTTACCGCTACCATCCAGATGTTCGAATATTGTGTCAACATGAGAACCCTGTAAAGTTGAGATGAAACCAAAAGATGTGTCAAATGCGTTAAATACTGATGACGTTGCTCGAAGCATCAAAGACTCCTGACATTCTAATCTCATCGTACCTGAGGGTCGATAATGTCGAGAGGCCCCAGAGCCACGTGTACATTTGACTTACTAATGCCCCGCTGTAAGCAAAGATTTTATTCCACTTTGATAAGCAAGAAAAATAAAAAATAAAAAAGAGGATGTTAATAACATACTCTTATTCTAGGTTTAAATAAAGCTCAAACCACGCATTAACATAATGTCGAAAACACACCTTCCAGCTACTCGTGCTTGGTTTTGACCAAGGTCGTTCGATCAGCATTAGAATGAAGGCTCCAGCTGCCAAGATCCACCACAAGATGACTATTAAAGGCTTATGCTCCACTCTGATCCAGTCCTTCAGAAAATGCGCACATGCTGCCTGGATTAACTTGGCGATTCCGAGAAAAGCGATGTGATTGAAAGGAATTCTGATATCATGATCAATTTTCATATCAAGAATACAGATTAGAGATATTAGCCTTAGCGTGTGAGTTGTTCAAGTGCATTTTGTCCATTTTAGTTCCCAGATATCAGATATAGACTACAGTTGGAAGGTGCATGTACCCTGATGGAGAGTGGTTTGTGATCTTATCCAGGTTGATCATGCCCGGTTTACGATCACTATTAGAGAGACCATGTATGTGTCCATGAGAAGGTCCATGAGTATGACCCATGTGAGAATGAGCATGCTGGTGGTTGCTGTACATGATGGCGGCAAAGCGTGCGTCCAGGGTGGGAGACCGGATCTCTTATGAAGACAGGAAGAAGCACCCTTCAGGGAAGGGATACAAATTGTCGTTATTATGTTTTGGCAGGATGAGATTAAGTTGACCCGTCTTCAGAGAATGAGAAAGGATGAAAGAAGGTGAGAACCGAGTAGAAGAGAGAAGGAAGAAAACTAGATGAGATGGATGCAAAAGAGATGATGGCGAAACATTCGGGGGGAAAAAAAAAAAAAAAAAAAAAGGTTACAATATCCATCATATTCATCAAATAATATTAAATGTACTTTTTATTAAAATTACACATTCAACATTCACACATTTTATCCGTCTTTGTAGCCTTAAAACGAATGAAAGATCTAATGAAAAAGATTCCTGCGAATTTGGGTTGAAAAAGAAGAAGCCAGCGTTGTACGGCATCCATCAGCATGTACACGTGCTGAATCCATATTGGAGCAATGCTTTCCAACATATATTTGTAAAGAATGTGACCCATTAACCAAAGCACGTTCCTGAGACGCAGGAGCCAACAGGGCAACATCATATTCTTCTACGCCACTCATTGGGTAGCATTTTTTTTTTCTTTTAGTTTGTCACACAACGCAACAAGTTCACACGCATAGTCTACATGTACATGTACTTTTGTATTTCCAAACAGAGCAGAACTCTTGATCGATTGTTGAAGTATGTCTTTTTTTATTTTTACATTGTTTTTGTGGTAAAGTCTTTTCATATTTAAACATATTATTTTACAATTCATCCTTAACGGTCTCCTTCTTGGTTTCCTTTGTCTCCTTGACGGCCTCTTCCTCCTTCACTGCCACAGGCTCGGGTTCAGGCTCGCTGACTGCCTCAGGCTCAGGCTCTGTCTTTGTCTCTTTGGTCTCCTTGGCCTCGGTCTTCTCATCATCCTCATCAAGCTCATCAGTCTCAACTTTCTTAGTCTCTTCCTCCTTAACGGCTGCTGCTTCCTCCTCACGTTTCTTCTGTGCCTCTTTCTCCTCCTGTTCTTTCTTCTCCTTAGCCACAAGAGCATCGGTTTCCTTGGGCTTGTTCTCCTTCCACTGGCTCAAGTACTTGTCGGCGAGCTCGGCATCAGTGGTGACAACAATGTCATCAAAGATGCTACCAGACTTAACTTGCCAGAGATCCAAGCCAACACCGGCAATCTTGTAGTGAGCGAGCTCGGGATCCTCCTTAAATTCGGGGTTAGGAATCTGCTTAGGTGTCCACTCGCCCTTGTAATCAGGGTTGTCAATGTACTTAGGCTCCCACTCCTCAAAGTCAGGGTTAGGGATCTCAGCGGGCTCCCATTCTCCATCGGATTCATCATCCCAATCCGCGGGCTTGACAGCATCGGGATCAGGGATGTAGCGGGGGATATCGTCGTAGTTGTCAGGCTTGACATGGTTAGGTTCCTGGATTCTAGCATCATCAACCCAGTCTTCGGGCTTCTTATCATCAGGATCAGGGATGGTGCGGCTGGGATAGACATCCCACTGCTCCTCCAATGGAACATGGTCAGAGATAAGATCACCATCGACATTGAGAGAGTACTTTTGGTCAGGATGAACAACTAAGCGGTAAAAGTGAGTCTTAGAGTCGCGAGGGACGGGGAAATTCTTCTTGATCAGATAGTTCTTGCCCTTGTAGTTAAAGATGACATGAATACGGTTCTCAGAGCCACAAACATCAGGACCAAACATGATTGCATACTCAGAGTCGCCATTGAAGGACTTGGCATCATAGTTCTCAGGTAGAAGCTTGAGGTATGATCCACCGCACTCCTGAGGTTCTTCTTGCTTCACAGTGTATTGGACGAAGAGATCCTCCTTTGAGTTGTCAACAGTCGACTTGAAAGGGGTAGAAAGAGAATAAAAGCGGTGATCCTGTTTGGTCTGTAGTCCTTGGTTGTATTCCTTATCAGCGTAGAAAGTACCTGAGGAAAGCTCGACCTTACCAAGGTCGTCCCTGTGTGAGGAAATCATCCAGCGCTACAGATAGCACATACAAAAAAAAAAAAAAAAAAAAAAAAAAATCACGTTAGATATAACAATTGGTTTTGACACATGCTCTTCAGCACTTTATATGAACTTACGTCTTCCCACTTATCATCCGAGAAGGTTTCTTCAAGATAAGTCTGACCAGCAGCAGAGACCACAGCAGCAATAGCAAGAGATACAAGTAAGAGGGTGGACTTCATGATTCTGATATTAATATGATGTTATCTGTATGCGTATGTGTATGAATGTCTATGTGAGAAAGGGATAGAAAAGGTGCAAGAGGGGAATGAGAATGAGTAAGAATGGGGAAGTGAACAAGAGTTGATGAGAAAAGAAGGAGATGGAAGATGAAAGAAAAGGATGAGTAAGTACACTAGTAACGTATTTATACAGTCTTTCGTGTTCCTATTGGAAAGTAATCGAGTCTCACTTCGCCATCGCGACTTTTTTTTCTCTTTCTGCCTGTGCAACTATACTCAAACTCTATTTCACTCACAGAGTTTTGATTTAAATGATTTACACAGAAGACATGTCCATGGAATGTATTCAATCAAAGAACTGTTCCACAACCAGCTGCTCTTTTTTTTGATCGCGATAATACGATGCAATGCCTCCCATTGACAAATGAGAGACAGCCATGTCATTATCCCTAAGAAATTTATTTCCTGTGGGCAAATCATATCCAGCCATGGGCAAAAAGGACAGAAATCCAAAGGGAAAAGGGCTCATTGAACATGGCTCCTTACGGCTGATAAAAAATGTAAAGCATGCGTCGCTATCGATCCATTTATCAACACATTATCCGTCCAATACACAACCACAACACCATAACCATCCCAAACAAACCTTTATTTTTAAAAAATACAGTTGTTTTGGCTGGTCACCAGCCTCAATGGGACTTGAAAGAATAAAGTGACTTGGTCATCGCTTATAAAGGTTCTAGAAATGGTCAAGTCCTCAAGGTGGGTGTATTCCAGTAGTGTTTCCCATGTCTTTTGTAAACTCGAACATTTAAGCTTGAGCTTAATAATTGTGGAGCTGTCAGACAATCAAATTCAGAACATGGCGCTGATCCTTGGCTGCCCATATTGACCACTCGATGGATCGGAGGCGATCCTAGCCTTGAAATGACGTGAACTCATTTGGGAAGAAATCATTACTCAAGCTTTTCAATGTATTTCTTGTGAGTCTCTAGTGCTTCTTTAGTAGAACACCTTGAATCAGGTCTAATGATGATCGTTTTCCATACGGATTTGACAAGGGTATCGTGGAAAGCCTTGGAGGTGCCAAGGCAATTAGCGATGTCTCCTTGAGAAAGGAAAGTACCAATATGTGTATAATTTCTGGAATGTCTAGTATTGCTGAAGAAAATGAAGATACTAATGTTAAGGGTAGGATGACATGTGTAGTGTAGATTTGAGAGTGTCAAGGAAAGCGAAAATCTATCTCATGATCAGAGAGCTGCGTTATATGTAGGGTCCTCAGATATTATGACGAGCAGTACGACCCAGATGGTATTTTAGTTATCCAAAGTTGTTGCTAATCGACAAATCTTACATTAAAAAGTATCTCTAGCTACAATTACATTGCGCACTATAGTGGCCGTATTAGCATAGAAAAGATCCGGGAGTGAGTTTGATTTTATATTACCAGAGTAAATGCATATAGCCTTCAAAGGAACACTATGTAGCTATGTGCATTCATATTGTTAATTATACTATCTGCTGGAGCCATCAAATGTAATTCAGCTCTTCAAGATCGCCAACAAGCGGCTTGAATGGTCTTTTTTTATTGCGCTACCACGGATGAGTTCAAAGGCGGGCTGGACACCGTTGGTATGATCGAGGCCTGATGTCTTCGCGGTCTTGATTTTTTTCTGGAGCTACCAATATTATCGTTGGGAATAATGTTCGTTGGAAAAGTTGTCAATCCTCTTTCAGCAATGTAGAAGAGTCTCAGTTTGGTGAGCTTGCCTTATATCTCCCTCCCTGTATGACATTCCAAGGTGAAGCCTGGATTAATATTCCTGCTTGGAGGCATTTCCACTTGCATTAAAGCTTTATATAGAAGGGCATACATAGCACTCGTTATCAATCATGCCATTAACTTCAGATCTGTTACCCCTTCACCTTAGGCAGTTTTCTACCTGTCGTTAACAGCTAAGCCACTAAATGTCAATTGCTGTGCTTGATATTCTATTCACGTGATGTTGAAGACGTGAATGGTTTGTGTAACGCGTCCCATCCTTACAATTCTTACCATTCTTACCATTCTTCCTTTACCATCATTTATTAAAAGTCAAATTCATTTCTTTATCGAAGCTTTTTTGACTCAAAGACGATGTCGACTCCATCACCGCCACCACCACCACCGTCGACATCGACATCTGCAGCAAACATCGTAGGATCCAGCGCCCTTGAAGGTTCACAAAATGCTGGTCAAGAACATGGGTCTGGAAACAACTGGAATTCCGCTCAGAAGCAGCAACAGCAACAACAAGGCAGATCACAAAGGAGGATTCCCTCTGTGTTTTCAAGAACATGGGCTCACCGTGGCAAGATCACTTTTGGTCTCTTCCTTGCCTATAGTGGAGCTAACTTTTATTAGTATGAAGCTTACTTGATCTTGCTTGATCTGCAATTTCAGCTGATCGTAAGGCCATTTTAATTTTGTTAAAGATCAATTAAATTGTAGCCATAACGCTTTTTTTTTCTTTTTTTCTTTTTTCCTTTTTTCATTGGTTATGTCACCGTTTAAATGCAAATAGCAATTGGAGACAACAGAAGATCAGGGATACTATTCCACCAAACACAGTGCTTCACTGGAGAGTTACAGACGGGTAAGCGCCTTTGTGCAAGGAAGAAATTGAATTAAATGCAAATTGGCGATGTAACGTTCTGATAACATTGTACACCATCCTTTATAGGTCAATTGTAGAAACAGACACCGATAAAGGCCACCTTCAAAAGCTTCTTAGGGCTGCAGGGGGCGATACACCCACTCCAGTCTCAACACTACTTGATGTTGTTACTGCTATTAAACATGCCAAGGACGATCCAAGGATCGTAGGTATCATGGCCAACTTTTCAACCTCTAACAATAAAACACAGCAAGCTAAAGGGCTAGGATTGGCTCAGATCCAAGAACTACGAAGTGCCATCCAAGAGTTTAAGGAAGCCAAGGCTAAGGCTCTTGGTGGTGAAGATAAGGTGTCCCTTATTGCATTTACAGACTCATTTGGTAGGTCTATATTTTTTGTAGAATGAATAGATGTGTCTGCTTTAATTACATTGTCTCATTTAATGCATTATATGAACTTGGCTTTTTTTTTTTTGGATCATATAGACACTCAAACGCAGTATTACTTGGCATCAGTGTTCGATAAAGTGTATATGCAGCCTACTGGAGGCATTCCTTTGGTTGGCTTGTCATCGACTGTCCCCTTTTTCAAAACTCTTTTGAATCGCTTCGGTGTCCAAGGTAAAGTGGAATAAGCCTTGTGCTTGAAAAATGTTTTCTTGATGGCCAAAAAAATAAAAAAGCCTAATCCTTTTTTCGTTTTATTAATGCAATAATCAATTACCTAGTGCGCTCTGAAGCTCGCAAGGAGTATAAAAGCGTGATCAGCCCTTTCACGGAGACAGAGCTTCCACCAGCACAGAAGCAAAATCTCTTCGATCTTCTAAAGGGTTTGAACTCACAGGTTTTGGCTGATATTGCGAAATCTCGCCAGAAAGCTCTTGGAAGCGATCCAGTTGAGAAACTGAATCATTTAATTCAAGTTGGTCCATTCATGGCTTATGAAGCAAAGGATGAAGGACTGGTGGACGGGCTTCTATACAAAAGAGACTGTGGCAAGATCGTCGAGCAAAATGGTGCATTTGGACTGGCTCACTATATCCGCGTTAAGGGCAAGGAGCACACAAACAAGCTTGCCAAGACAAAGGAACCCAGCCTTGTTGTGGGGATCGTTTACCTGATTGGCGGCATTAAACGGTACAGTGCTTTTTTTTTTTTTTTTTTTTTTTTTCATTCATCTTCGAAGCAACGAGTAATGGTGTTTTTTTTTTTATGGCTTGTAGTGGTGGTGGCGACTTTGGAGCCAACACCATTGTCAAAGGCATTAGAGAGGCAGCAGATGATCCTACAGTTGACGCAGTCGTCTTGAGAATTGATTCTGGCGGAGGAGACGTGGTTGCTAGCGACACTATTGGAGATGCTATTCGCTGGTGCCAAGATGAAAAGAAGAAACCTGTTATTGTTAGTTTTGGGAACACCTCTGCCAGTGGAGGATATTTTGTATCAACTCATGCCAAGGCTATTGTTGCTCAACGTAAGGCTTTGTTTTTATGTGGTCTGTTCTGAACTAGACATGATCAGACCATAACGGTTTTGAGTACAACTAACCTAAATGGTTCCATCCTTTCGTCTGATCTGGTGAAATGATAGCGACCACTATCACCGGAAGCATTGGCGTCGCTTCCATGCGACCATATTTCACTCCCGAGTTCTTCAAGATGATTGGTGTCAGTGTTGAGCAGTTCTTTACTGGATCATCTGATACGTCACTGCTCAATGATCTGGAAGGTGCTGCGTTGACACGCTTCAAACGACAAATTGATGTCACATATGCAGATTTCCTCAAACGTGTTGCCGATGGACGAAAGATGACATTGGAGCAAGTTGAAGACATCGCTGGTGGGCGTGTCATGAATGGGAAAGAAGCTTTGAAAGGTAAGAAACGTGCAAATAAAAAAGGGGAAAAAAAATATATAAATTGTATTCGAGAACAATGCCTTTTAGCTGATATAATATAACTTTGTACCTTCCTCGCTTGATATTGCAATTTAGCTGGATTGGTAGATAAACTTGGAGGACTATCGTATGCTGTCCGATTAGCAGCTGACTATGGTCTTGAAGCGCACAAGGAAGCTGGCCATGTACCATCGGACATGAAAATTGAAAACGTTGTGGTCAAAGTATTCCCCAAGCCCAAGCCTCTTTTGCAGCAGGCTGTTGAGTCGTTGACAGGTGATGAAGCCGCAGACATGTTTACAAAACGAAAGATTCAAGCAATGATGATGCGAATCTGGACAGGTGATATGGTGGGCTTGATGCACGATATCGGAATGGCAGACTCGACCTTTCTTCAGGGCCCTCCTATGCGCCAGCAACTAGAGATGGACGAGAACATTAGAGTGTAATGATCTGACAATTTTGTTTGTTTCGCCAAATCATAATAAATTTATATTGCGTGAGTAATTGGATTATCTCTTGCATGTAAAAGAACGCGTCGAATGTAGGCTATGCAATGAATTAATTTTCTTCAACTCTAATTGATCGTGCCCAGATTTGGACAGAATCAAAACGCACCTGTGTTCTGTCCAAAAGAATCGCTGCGCTTTATTTTTGTTTGTAAAAATGCATTTGTCTCTTTTTCTACACATGATTATGACATGGAGGAGACAGAGTCAGATACTTTTTGCTTCTTTTGGGATGTTATAACAGTGGCTAGTTCTCTAAGCGATATTACGTCTCCATCGGCTGTGTGAACTGAATGGGCTAAGCAAGAAATGAAAAGGCTCTCGGGCTCACCAGTGGTATTTCAAATTCAATGATCACAGTTTTAATAGCATGTTCAATGCAAAATAAAGTTTATGAAAACTAATTCTATAATGTTACGCAGTCTCAATAATGACCTTTAAATGTCACTTTTTGTCTTTTCTTTTCCTCTCAGTTTTCACTCACTTCTGGACTCTTCACTACACATTCACTCATTTCGCTATTATTATTTTTTTTTTAAAGGATTCACTCTCTCCTTTGACTCTCTCCATTTTCATCCAATCTTTTTTGTTTGATTTCAAGAATGAAAATATCAAAGACACAGTCGTACTCTCTCTTGGCAGCCATGCTCGCTGTTGCTGGCACAGCAGCTGCACATCGTACTCGCATCCAGCCATTCGGCCCTGAGCTAGGCCACCAGCAGTACCACATTGCTGGTTCAGCATCTTCTATGGCTGCCATGACTCGTGGCGCTACACCTCTTTCTTCCTCTATCACTATGGATGGCGATGATGTTGTATCCTTCTTCTCAGGCTCGCCCGCCGACCCTAAGAAAGTGGCCACTGATTTTGTGCAGCAACAGTTGACTTCGTCCGACTACGTTGTTAAGAACGCTTATACATCCAAACACAACGGTGTCACTCATGTGTACCTCCGCCAGGTGATCAACGGTCTAGAGGTAGTAAATGGTGACATCAATGTGAATGTGGACAAGGATGGCAACGTCATCTCGTTTGGTGATTCATTCTACAAAGGCAATCACAACAACATTGACAGCTTTAGCGTCCGTCGTAATGATGGTAATAGCGAGTCGATGACCATTCGCGAATGGCTCCAACAGGAAGGCGAGTCTCTTTTGGAGCAGGGTCGTCAGTTGGCCTTTGGTGGTCGAAGGCGCCGTGGAAGCCCTCATCGCCAGGTAAGGGGAAATTTAATGTCAGCTGCCATGAACAGTTGAGGCGTACAAAGCATTCCAACAAACAGTTACTCAAGAAATGCCAAGCCTTGGGCATGTGCGCTGTACATTTGCACTTACAGTTGGTCAAAGCGAACGTTGTAGGCTTGCATACATATTACAGCCACTTGGTTGCTTGAAGAATATCCACATGTGCAGTGTAAATCCTGATGTTGGACACTGGCTATGATTGTCTCTCTTGGACCCACATGGTCTGTCACAGGATGAATTATGGATATGGCAATGACTTTAGGATACAGGATGGCAAATAAGATGGTTATTACCAACAACATTTATCACAGCATTAGTTTTTTTTGATGGCTCTAACCGCCAATTAACTTATTTAATGCGGCCATAATAGAATCCCATCCGAGCTCCAGAAGGCAAAGATGTGAAGTCGCCTCAAGAGGCCTTAATGTCGTTTGCCAGATTTCTCAATATCGAGATTCCTCGTCCTGAGGATATGGACATTGTCACGACTGTCTCACTCAACTCCGACAAAGTTGAAGTTATGATGACCAACTGTCCCCTCACTGCTGATGGCAAGGTGCCAGTCAACCAAGCTTACATTCAGACCGAGGAGGGCACTTTGGAGCTTGTTTACGACCTTCAGGTTGAGATGAAGGATACCGATAACTGGTTTCATGTCCAGGTCCACGCCGAGACTGGCAAGGTCATGCAGGTTGTCGACTGGGTTTCGGACGCAACATTCAATGTTTATCCCATGGGTGTGAATGACCCTGAGGATGGTAAGCGTAAACTCGTTGTCAACCCAGAGCATCCCAAGGGCTCACCTCTTGGGTGGAATCGTCAGGCACAGAATAAGAACTTCACCACCACTATTGGTAATAATGTGTTCGCCGGAGAGAATAGAAGGAATGGAAGGGATTGGGAGAACAACCCTAAACCTGAGGGCGTGCTTAGCAAGGATGGACACCTCACATTTGATTTCAAGATTGATCTCAAGAAGGACCCTGCTACTTATGTTGACGCTGCAGTCACCAATCTGTTTTATTGGAACAACCAAATGCACGATGTTTTCCACCATTATGGCTTTGATGAAGAGTCTGGTAACTTCCAGGAGAATAATTTCGGACGTGGAGGCATAGGCAACGATGCTGTCATCGCCAATGCTCAGGACGGATCTGGATACAACAACGCCAACTTTGCAACACCTCCTGATGGTCAGCACGGTCAGATGCGCATGTACGTCTGGGATGTGACAGAAGTGCCACGCGACGGCGACCTTGAGAGCGGGATCATTATCCATGAGTATGCTCATGGTATCTCAACTCGTTTGACCGGCGGTCCTGCCAACTCTGGATGTTTGGGATGGGGCGAAGCTGGTGGTATGGGTGAGGGATGGGGCGATTTCTTTGCTACTCTATTCCGTCAGAATGAAAAGCACACCTATGAGTCAGAGTTCGAGATGGGCGCTTATGCCAATGGTGGTAAAGGAATCCGTCGCTTTCCTTATTCGACCTCGATGAAAACTAATCCTGAGACCTTCAAGTTTATGGACGGTCCCGCCTACTGGGGTGTCCACGCCAAGGGCGAAGTCTGGGCTCAGATGTTGTTTGAAGTATACCAGAACCTGCGCCTTCGCCTTCCGTTCACAGATAATTGGTACACAAAGGACAAGACTCATTATGCCAACACTTTGGCCCTTCAGCTGGTAGTCGATGGTATGAAACTTCAGCCATGCATGCCTTCCTTCATACAGGCTCGCGATGCCATAATCCAGGCTGAGAAGATTCTGACTCGCGGCAAGTACCGCTGTGATATCTGGAGGGGATTCTCCAAACGCGGTCTGGGCACCAAGGCTAGGGTTATTGGAGCTAATTCGCCTTTTGGAAGTATTCGTACCCAAAGTTTCGTTCTTCCGGTCGGCTGCGAAGAATAAGGCTCTCTCGCACCTCTTTCTTCATGTTACCATGAATATTAGATGAGTAGTACGTATTTATGTTTAAAAATAACTTATTCTTAAATCCTACGGTTGGTAGCAAGGCTTGTATTGAAGCGTAAAATAAATACTTTGCCTAGAGTGTGGAACATTTGACATAACTGGTGAGGTACTCACTTGGTTTCGCCCTTTTATCGGTTCCATGAACTTTTTTTTTTTTTTTTTTTTTTTTTTTTCCTTGGTCTTGCAATCCCATTTCTTCAACTCACCAATATAGGACCTATCCCCATTACACCCCAAACTCCCCTCAATGTCCATAATTATGGTAAATAGTATTGTCCCAGAGGACATCGCATCGTCAATACAAGCCTTCAACGCGTCCTCCTTACAGAAGACTCTTCCTAGCCGCCAGCTTCCGAATGAGATTCTCCTTAACATTTTCCTCGAGATTGCTCACTTGCACCCGAGCACCCTAAAGGACCTCTACTCTATCTGCAAGCGCTGGTATTACATTGTGATAAAATATGAGGATCTCTTTTGGCGTACAGCGACACTTTCTGCGTTTCCTTGTGTATTGTCACCTACACCAATGCTATCATCATATAAACACTCAGAAAAGCATGAGCTGCATGGATTTGGGCCGCTCAATGGACTACAGCTAAAGCAGCGCCTGCAGGAATGCGGAAAGCCTTCAATAACAACATCGTTCAATTCTTATTGGAAAGAGATGTTTAGCATCTGCAGCGGATGGATCCATCAAAAAGCCAACACACTAGTTGTGCAGCCTTATCAATCGCCTCAGCAAGCCTCGGCGCATGAGTCGCTCCTACAGAACAGCTTTATGTTGGAGAATATTGAAAGCCAATGTCAAGCTGAAGGGCGGACAGCATTAAAAGTCGAAGATGCTACAAACAGAGGATGTCAATCTTTATCAATTGGCCAAAGAGATTTTGCTGTCCAACATCAGCACCAACACCACCATCATTTGCAAGACCAATATGATGATAGTAGCCTCCGCTCCAGCTCCGGCTCCAGCTCCGGCTCCAGCTTTCGCTCAATGGCCCACAAATGCCGGGACATAAATAGTCCTCTTAAAAATACCTCCTCAATCCCATTGGAGGTTGCATTACCCGCCTCGACCACCATTGCCCGGTCGATTACTTTACGACAACAGCAACAAAGAGAAGGAAAAGAAGGAGACCAGCAAAGCATCCAAAGGGAAGAAGCGGTACTAGTGGATGATATTCTTAGCTGTAGTTTGTGCTCTTATACTGATGTCTGTCTGATTCTACAAGCACGTATCTGTGTCCGAACTCACCGAGATCGGAACCGCCCTCTAATGCAGGTGTTGGATTGGCCGATGAAGGACTCTGAGTTTGTAGACATTGATGATGAAGCGCATAGTCATCGAGATTTGATCTCAGGGTTGGCTGTGAACGATATAGGAACCTTACTAGCATCTTGCTCCATTGATGGAACGGTGCGCGTATGGGATGTGAATCCGAGATGGAGATATCCCAGAAGCCAACAGAAAAATAGCTTTGACAACAGTAACAGTAACGGTAGTAATGATATGATCGCTGCGATTTCGTTCTCGCAGAAAATCAGAATGTATGGGCAACCTATTCAGAGTCGATGGCTATTGTTGGGACATATTGGATGGGTGAATGGTAAAGAAGAACCACATTTTTATCGTTTGTTTGTATGTTTGAATACCCGTGGCCCAATAAGTATGCACCAATTCACGCGACTCTAATATATATTTCTTTCCTTCATAAAACGCGATGGAAACGTAGCGGTAGATATCAAAAACACAACCGTCGTAAGTGGGGGGTCAGATCATACATTGCGAGTCTGGGATGCTCTATCTGGTGAATTGTTGCGCGTGATCCCCGATCTGTACCTTTCACGAGACATCGGCCTTGGTATCTACTCAGTCGCTATCTATGGTGCTGGCGGTATCAATGTCTCTGTTGAAAACAACAATGCTTCGCTTTTCAAACATGAGCAAGAATGCAACAATTTGCATCGACGGGGTTGGATCATAGGTTCAGGATCAATCACGGAAGGTTATCAGATCCATGACCTCAATACTGGAACATTAATTATGGATCTAGACGAACCCTTATGCTCCAAAGACCATCTCCGTTTCGAAACAGACTTGTACCAGCAATATGCTTGCAAAATCATCATTACCGACGTAGTCATTGTGACAAACTCTAAACTAGAAGGGATGCTCTGTGTTTGGAGCAAAGAGACCGGCCAGTTCTTATACCGGATCCAAGTATGCCCACTGGATATTTATTCGTTGAACCAGGGCCGACGTGATCGTAGTCAGGGACTGCACAGTCATGGCCACAGCCATCCTCAAGCTACAACACGCTTGCTTGACATCAACCCATCACTTCGTCGTGTAGTGAAGACTATTGACCAAACGAGACCCAGGCTGAGAAGAATGATGGCCTATTCTGCTGGAGAAACGATCTGGAAAAATCCTGAAGCAACAGCAGGCAGTGACAGTACGATCCACATGTTCAGAATAAATCGCTCTGGCTCGATACTCATGTGTACACTATGTAATGGACGGATGGCAGTGTTTGAGTTTGGGGCGAGCCCAAAACACAGATATGGGAAAGATACGTGGGTCATCCAGGCACCACTCCCCCCATCTATTGCGGCTAGTTACTTGGGTAATCAAGCACAACAGCAACCATACCAAGGAGAGCTACAACAAAGACGCGAGCATCAATGCACCATACAAGCCTGGATCTGGATGCGCAATAGCGAAAGCACTAATCATATCGCTTTAATTTAAATATATTACAAAATTTAGACGATAAAAAAAAATTTAATGAAAAATTAATCTAGAACCAACTCTGCTGACTACCACCGGTACCCTGCCCAGCATTAGTAGTCCACATTTCGCGTGGGTCCTGACTCTGTTGAATAAAAGGCGGTGGGTGCATAGGATGGCCTGGATGCATAGGATGGCCACCATGACCATGATGCGGACCATAATTGCTATTGTACCCATATGATCCTGAAGAATATCCTGCTCGGCTTCCGGGTCGGCTATTACTATTACTGCCAGGTGGATAATAGGGTCCTCCACTCCCGTATGCCCTAGAATTAGTAGGAAATGGCATGTGCTGTGGAGGATGGCTTGGATGATGATCCATTGCTGAGTTCCGCCCACTATTGTTTCCACTACCATAGCCACTATTGTAGCCACTACCGCTGCCGTTGTAGTAAGATGGATTATAGGCCTGATTTCCACTGCCTCCATAATAACCTTGATAACTGTTGTGATTACCAGCCATCATCTCCTCATCCGAATTCTGGAGAAGCTCGACCACTCCTTCAACTAGACGAACCATTGCAGGCTGGTCCAGCCAGTCCTTGCCTGACTCGATTGCTTGACTCAAAAGCGCGTCCATATCCATGCCATCATCCATTCCCCCGCCTGGGCCAAGATCGAGACCCACACCATAATATCCGAGTTGGGGTGAAGGTGTCGAACGATGGCTATCATTGTAATAGTCATCATCTCCAGTGCCGCCGTTATTTTTAAGCTGCTGCTGTCTATTGTAATGGTTTCGTCCCTGCTGCAAGTGACTATTCCGACTCTTATGGTCCAAAATCAAAAACATTTTTTCAAACCCATCATTCATCAGTTCGCGCAATGAGCGCAATGTCCGGATGGTTCGCTCCGATCCACTAAACCTCCACCATCCATCCACCATCAGCTGATTGTGAGTAACAGCTTCTACATCATTCTCGCCTGCAAACAGTAAGATCGAAATTGGGTCCAATCGAGTTGTATTTCTCAAAAAAATTTGGGTCTCTCCTGTCCTAACCTTGGTTGAGAATGCATACAGAGAGCCTGGCTCAGGAATTTGCTCTGGGTATAACATCTTCTCACCCCTCATCGAATTAACTGATCCTGGATGGACAATGCAAGTATTATCGTGGCGTGTCCGATGGATTTTCTTGCTAGTCTTGTATGAGATATTGGGAAACACTCCTGCGCAAATCATGGCTCGCAACAGTGGAGTACAATTTGAATTCTTGTTATATTCTGCAGGACCCATCTCAAATGATGATGCCTGTTGCTGGCGCATCTGGTAAGTCATCATGGGGACTACACCGGCCTTTTCTAGTAATCCCAAAAGCTGAGTCTTAGCCCGCCTCACATTCTCGAGTGCTTGTCGGCTCAAAAAGTTTTGATCCGTAAAGTTGAACGACGCTCGCGTAGGGTCTCCACGTTCGCCTGTCCTCTCCATCATAGTGGCAGCCTGAGAAAGCACCTCATTCCATGCATTATATGCGTTCATCATTGCCAAATGGTCGCTATTCAGATCCTTGGCCCATTTCATCTTGGCACGATCCGCCTATCACGGAGTGTGAGAAGGTACAAGAAAAAGGAAAGCTCATATTAGTCTTAGTAAAAAATAGAGAGATTCAACTTGATTTCTCGAATGAAAAAGAGGATGAGGGAGAAAAGAATGTGTTGCGCGGACCTGATCTTTCTTCGTTAAAGGTGACACAAAGACATCCTTGTTGCCAAGAGAGGCGCACAACGTCAACACAGGGTCCAAACATCGGAAGACACAGCTTAGAATCAGGCATCGTCCAAAGCTTGGTTCTACTGGCAACGTTGCCAAAACTCTTCCTAATGGTGTCAAGTTCTCGTTGCGATCCAATGCCCCTAGTGACGTTAGCTGTGTCAGTGCATCCGACACACTGAGTTGATCTGGAGGTTGGATCGCTTCCGCTAGCACACTGACAATTTTAGTTGAGCTGTCCACAGATTTGATATGTAAACAAATTTCTTGCAGATCTGAACGAAGCATTTCAGGGACTGAGAAAGCATCCAGAAGCTCGCGTCGCTGATGAGACATCATACAATAGTATTGTCCCTCCTGAACACGGCCTGCGCGTCCAGCCCGCTGCTTCATACTCGAGGCACTGATCCAAGTTGGAAGCAAAGTTGTCATTCTCTTGATTGGATCATAATTTGTTTCCTTGACTTTGGCGCTATCTACAACATGCACCACATCTTGGATAGTGATACTGGTCTCGGCAATATTGGTGGCAAGAATAATCTTCCTCATACCAGAGTCCGGAAGAGGCTCAAAGACTTCCTGCTGAGAGATCGAAGGCAAGGTCGAATGGAGCATGTGGATCCTGAACTTATTGGTATCATTATAATCAACTCCCAAAGGAAACGTGTTCTGTAGCTGTCTGTAGACTTCCTGCATATCTTCCCATCCTGAAAGGAAGCAGAGAATAGCCCCAGTCGGTGGACTAGTTTTGACAATATGGGAGATGGTCATAGCAATTAAGTGCGCTGGAATCTCTGCATCTAAAATCTCATCACGTGGCATCCTTGATACTCTCCTGGCTTGCTCCAAGATACTCTCTGCATAATCGAGCTCACCATCGTCCACATCGTCTACTTCGTCATCACTGTCATACTGTTGTGATGCATTAGTCATAGGCTTATTTGTCTGGTGTGGTTGAAGTGGACCCACTGGCATGATACTCATTTCCCGCTGTATATATTTGTTAGTTTGATCATGCCTCGATAATGATGCTATGGCCGATGGAGGATACTGCTTATGCATGGCATCCAAGAGATCATTTAAAAAGTATTGCTTCACAGGGAAGGTCCTGCCCGGCACAGAGATTGTGGGGCATTGACCTCCCTTGAAACCCTCTCCAAAGTAGGACGCAAACAGGCCAGTGTCGATCGTAGCGCTCATAAGAATAAGCTTGATTACAGGGAGACCCTTTGCCCGACGTTCCCGTTGCATTTGTCTCAACAGCACTAACAAAAAGTCCGTGTCAATATCGCGCTCGTGTACTTCGTCAACTACAATATGACTAACGTCCCTCAAAGGATCATGCGGCGCCATTCCTGTGGCGGACCCTCCTGCGTTTGCTGCTGAGACAGGGCCGCCATTTTCGTTGTGCATCATCCGCAAAAAGATACCCGTTGTGCAATATAAAATGGAGCCACCTGGGGCTGGAGGTTGATTGTCGAACCGTACCTGATAACCCACGGACTGACCTATACGCTCGCCACGCTCCACTGCAACACGTTGGGCAACAGAGATGGCAGCGATCCTACGTGGTTGTGTGCAAATAATGTTACAGACACCCCCCTCACGGTTTTTGATGTATTCATCGAGAATGATTTGTGGTAGCTGTGTTGTCTTGCCACACCCTGTTTGTCCCACAAGGACAATAACATCATTTTCACGGATTTTCGCGATAATTTCCTCTGTATATTGAGCAATGGGTAAAGCTGCTCGACTATCTCGGAGCTTGGTCAATGCTGGATTCTTTAGGTAGTTTTGAAGTTGGTCGAAGAGCCGAGCAGACTTTCCAGCCATCTGTTGCACATCCAATTTCCCGACTAAGTGTCGATTTTGTCTTTTGCCGTTATTAACTGCAGCTGATTGGTCCCTCTTTGATTTTTCAGCAGTGAGGTCATCCGATATATTGGAACCAAGCTGTGGACGTCGAACTGTGAAAAAGGGTTGACGACTCAGGTCGGTCAACATGTATTCGATGTCTTGACGCACATTTTCATCCATGCCAATGTGAATGTTTGGTGCAGCTCGAACGATTTCTGCATGTTTGCCTTTACTATCTTTGGTTGCTTCAAACTGCTGCCAGAGTGCCATTGATTCCTTTTTCATGTTGACAGCAGCATCAACATAGGCACGATGCTCAGCCTCCTTCTTGCTGCGCCTTTTGCCAACACCTATGACCCGATCTTGAACAAAAAGCTCCGCTTGCCATAAAGCCTGATGTGTCTTCCCTGAGCTCTGATAATCGATATAGGGAGGACCTAGTGAGAGTGTCCTGATATAATAATCAACAAACTTCTTGGCTACCTCAACTGTAAACCCGGACTCCTCGATTGATCCCGGTTGCGGAAGAACAGCAGTGACGCCACGCGCAATTGCCATTTGTTGAAATTGAGTTGCAGCGGCGAGTTCAGCTTCTTCTTCTGTGGATCCTTTACCAGTGCCAACAATATTTTCATGCTGGAGAGTAGAAATGACAGCTTTTGTCTCTGGATCGACTTTGTTGACATACTTTGGCAGTCCAACCTTTTTGTTGGTGTAAAAGTTTACAACCCAATCCTTCGGAGACTTTGTCAAGGTCTTTTTAGTGCGACCATATTGACGATAATATTCGATCAACGAGTGCTTTTCCAGTTGGTAGCAGATATCAAGCGCGCATATTTTTTCTGCATCCTTTTTATTCTTGCCATCACCCCTCCCAACAATTAGAAGATCAGGATCGGGAGTTTGGACTTTAAACTCCATTCTGACCCAGTTCAAGGGCAATCCTGGAGTCGACACGATCTCAAACTGTGGTGGAGGATCGATTGCTCTACAAACAAACTGGAGGAAATTTTTGGGATTCTCCCACCAGCGTTCACCTTTTTCTGCGGTGCTATTCGAGTGATCTGTATTATAAGTCGTGTCCAGGTGGCGTTGATCGTAAAGATAGACCCGGTCTTGTTTGATAGGAGATGATACATTGAATCTACTGGCTCCACCATGGCCACCAGAAACGCTTCCGCCTCGACCACCGCCTCGAGCGCCACGTCCACTAGAGCGATAGTTGTTATTGAAGCTACGATTTCCACTACCATGGCTGTTGTAGCCACGGCCGGAGCTCCAGTTGTCTGAAGAGGCACCGGACTGATCCAAAGATGATGGGTGATTGCGCTGGGGAGGAGGGTAGGGCGCAGAGGCAGATGAGATGTCGCTGCTAGGAAGTGGTTGTAAATAGAGTGGGTTGTTGGGGTTGTTGACGTTGCTGTTGTTATAATTCACGCGATGGTGAGGAGGCTGGTATCGCGGAGGCATGGTGAGTAAAGGTTTTTTTAGATCACTAGATAGCCCTTTTGTTGTAACAATTTATTTATTTTTTGGTTACAGGCATGCACTACCGCTGCAAGATATAGATTGCAATGAAAGACGAAAGCAGATTTAGATCAAGAATGGATCAGATCGTTCACAAAATGAAGACAACTTTGCGATGAAATGAACTTGAGGATTCTCATGGTGAAACCAAATGATTCAGAGAATAAAAGGTGCGATGTTGTACCTTTGTATTTTTTTTTCCTTTCTTTCCCTTTTCCCCTAATCTTCCTTCCTTCCGATAGTTGCACTCAAGTCAAAGAAATAGAAATGAATCAACAAATGGAATGAAAGTAGTATGTGATCCAAGAAGCCCGTGTTAAAAAAAAAAAATAAAAAAAAAAAAGAGAGGAGAGAGAGAGAATGGGATATGGCGCGAAGACAAAAATGAAGAAAAAAAAAAAAAAAAAAAAAAAAGAAGAGGAAGATAAGGAAGACAACAATGAATGAATTCGAGTTGTAGTTCGATGGGATGAATGGGATGGATCCAACACAGCGGTGAAGGAGAGGAATGTGATCACCCAAAGAAGAAAAGCTTTCTTGGACATGTGGGGTGGACGAAGTGTTTGTGGCTTACTGGATCAATCTTTGAACTTAGCTTATTGCCTGATCCTGATCCGTGTGTTAGCAGCATGTGCAACAAACTTCTTTCTATCCATGCGCATGAATAAACATTGATTACTCACTTACACATACCAAGATTACAGGTATTGAAGAAAGGAGTGTTTATTATGCCGATCAAGGACTCGCTAGCTCCTTTTTTTATCGGAAAGGACAAAGCGAGGCAAAAAAAAAAAAAAAAAAAAAAAGAACTCTCTGTCACAAAAGACTCGCAAAGACCAATGCAGTAAAATTGAGGCGCAGATAGATGAACTGCTGTGCAACATGGCAATACGTTCTCTTGCTTCGCCATGCCACGTATGGGCAAACTGTCTTCAATTGCTCCTTTTCTCTTTTTCTTTATCTTTTTTAAAAATTTTCACACCCATCCACCTCCCCAATCTACTCATAGATATTCATCTCAGAACAAATTACACCCTACAACACAACAAATACAATGTCAGGGAAAGACAGCCCTGCGAGTGTTGATGCTTCTGTTGGCGTACCCCAGCCTTCATTCAACCCTTTATTTACTTCATCTTGTTCCTCGTTTGAGCTCGTCTACGACAACGACCCTGCTGACTCTGTACCATCCAGAGAAGACTTAATCATCTACAATAAATGTGTCTATGACAGTAACAATTCTGACTACTACACTGGCTATAGCGATGATTACGAAGACAAAGACGATGAGGACGATGAGAACAGTGAAGTTGAAGACGACGAAATTGAGGTGCGTTTCAATACCAGTGATTCTGACAATTTTGTATATTCGCCTATAACAGGATTCGAACAAGTGACACTTTCAGTTTACGACGACGACAGCGGAGATGATGTACTCAGCTTGGATGGCTCAGAGGACGCAGCCCCATCCACCCCAACCCTTGAACCTATCCTATCCAACGCAACCAAGCACAGGAGGGCCAGGGATACAAAGGCGCTCGACAAACCCGATTCATCATTCCTCTTCAAGCTCCCATCTCCGCTTGTCCATACTATCTTTTCTTATCTTGATATCTCCACCATTCACTCCTCCTTGGTTGTAAGTAAAAGCTGGTTTCAGTTCGCTGCCTCTCACCTTTATCGGGACCCCTTCCGTAGCCTGGAAAGAAGCGCGGGCATTTATGCAGAATTTCAGGGTGAAAGCAATAATGTCATCAACAACTCTTTAGTGGCGCCGCAGCTACGCTCTGAGCATGAACGACTCCTTGTACGTCTCTTGCTACGGTCCATCTGCTGCCCAAGTGAACCAGGTGAAGAGGTTGTGATCGCTGCAGAAGAAGCCGATGACGTCCTTGGGCTATGCCGCCTGATCGATTCAAAAGGTGTCGAGATCCGTACCACTGTCAATTATATGCGTTTCCTTGAGGTTTTCGACTGGGCACCTTGGCAGCGTTATCTTGACTACTGGTTTGAGTTACGCACCAGCTTTGAGGCTTTTAAACAGACCATCCATCAAGATAATCGCGATAGCGCCGACGTCGAGGCTTCTGGCGTACCTCCAATAAGGAGGACGTCTGATCCTCATGTCTCGCCAGCTTTGCTTCAACCCTTCCGTTTCTCGTACCATACAATATTTGACTGGTTTGCGGAGAACCCAAACCCACGTGCGATTGTTTTTCATGAAGTTCTTGATTTGCCGCCACAGGTCATAGCGCAGCTGTCCCGATGGACTACACTTCGCTTCAATCACACAACCAAGAGCTATTCTGTCGATCAACCCCTGATCAGCCAATTGTCATTCAACCACTTGAATCTAATACAGGCTCTTGTTGAGCACGAGAATGCGGGCGATACAGCAGTGATGGATGGTAACGGGATCGAAAGGGAGAACAGCCATCAGCTTGATTCGAGCCGCCGTGGGATTCGTCATTTACAGCTACCACCTCTTCGTTATATTCAAGGAGAACAGGCTGAGCGCACGGGGGACCAGATTTTAATGTTATTGACGACCAGACACCTCGTCTCCTTGGACACAAGTGAGCTTCCTGAATGGCAATCTCATAGCACAAGCATACCTTCAGAGTATTTGCAGCATCTCGTTCGATATACAGACTTGCGAAGAACATGTGGAGGATATTCTCCGCAATTATTTTTGAGACGGTGTCCCAAGCTGGCAGAAATTGAGATGGTCGTGAATAGTATGCATGAAGTCGACTTTATTACCCCTCGTCCAGTTATCCGTCTTTACACGGGCGATGTTAAGCAAGAAGACGGGTCCAAAGGAGAAGAAACTTCGATATATCGAGAGATGGATCAGATGAGAATATCCACTTTGACGTTAACAGCATCATCATCATCCTCCTCATCACCATCATCACAGCCAGCTACCCCGCCAACCCAGCAGGCTATTCGAGTAGCCCGACTGTACGTCCGTAATAGTCTAGAGATTCCTCACGTCCTCCGACAGATGGTCCAAGGCTTCAGCCACACTTTACGAAGGCTCATTGTTGTTCATGCTCCTGTTAATTTCCGACTATACTTCAGTCACTCTGCAATCAAGGCCAATTTCGTCATTCATCCTAGTTCTTTTGCAATGCCCCATTTGGAGGAGTTGCAGTTGTTCCTCACGAGACGTATGCGGCTTCAAGGCAGAGACCCCTTTGGTGCTTGTCCACGGCTCCAACGTTTAAGTTTATTTGGAGAAGGGCTAACTATCGCAGACTATGGCTGGAGAGTGCCTGAAACAATTCGAGAGCTGGTAATTGATGGATATAGTATTCGTGCTTCCTTTGATTTCAAATGCCTCAGCACAACACAGCTCAGCTCTCTATCACTGCTCCACGGGAACTTGTCGTGGACAGAGCCCCATTCCTGGGCTAACTTTTGGACAAACCCCACTGAAAGCTGTGTCTTTAAGAATCTCAGGACTTTGATCCTCGAGAAGTCCTCAGCAATGTCATTTCAGTTTGAGTGGCTGGCCCATTTCTCGGGTTTGGAGACCTTGAAGATATTCGGATTGAATTACAGTCATATCAGTCAGCTATGCTATCCACTCGATAGTGAAGATAGTGCACTTCCCAATCGTGGGCAGCTATTATTAAGGCTAATTACCCAAATGGCCCAGCCTCATACATCCTACGATCAAGTAGCTTGCAAGAGCTTGAAGGATTTTGGATTTACTTTGGTTGATAGGAGCAAGAATCACTTTGGTAGCGACAATCCAAGCGCCTTGGATACGTCTGCTAAGCAACCTCAGGACAAAGCAATTCAGAGAAACACCGCAGAGCTTCGGGATCAATTGGGCCTTATGCCATTGATCACACCTGATGATGATAGTAATAAGAATGATGATGGCGATCAAAGCAGAAAGCACATTAACGACGGGGACAAAGAGCCGGATATTTTCGCAAAGATTACGGGAGATCTGGATTGCGCTCTTTTGGTACTCTTACATCGATATTGTCCCAACGTGGAGCGACTCTCATTCAACACGCTTGATCCAAACACTCGGCTTCAAATGGAGACAGTGATTGCGCTCAAGACTTTGTTCCCACGGTTGACCCGTTTCAGGGATGAGTCTTTTAAATTAAACCATGCTGGGGAGAGAGCCTTGGCACGTTTTGATTTCCATCGTCGATTCTATGCATATTTGCCCAACAGAAAATGGGAGGATTGTGTCTATCAATTCGATCAAGTGGATTTTTTGCGCCTCCTTTCAGTGTGAAAGATAAAGTGGTTACCCAATAAGCATGCTGAGCGTTAAATAAATGTCATAGTTTTCATTTTATAAATATTTAATTAGAATATGTGCTACTTTGATCAAGCAGCGTAATCTATGCGTTATTGTTTTGTTTTTTGTTGATGGTGATGACGAAAAAGGAAAGAGTAGCTGGAGGTATGCTGGAGGGGAGTTTTTTTTTTTTTTTTTTTTTTTTTACTGCAGTCTACACAAACTGATGCTCTGCTTGATTGAGGCTTGAACGAGAATTGGGGTCCAGAACTAACAGTTGTTCCACTACCCTTCGTTCATTAAGATCTGGAATATCAACAAGACGATCCTTCCAGGCCGTGAAACGGCCAGTGGCTGCTTGATCTGCTGCTTCCTCTGTTCGGAACAAGGGTTGACCTGTCAACACCTCAAACAAAACACAGCCCGCTGCCCAAGCATCCATTGATGGAGCTGCCAAACTCGAATCCAGTCTATTTTCCCGTCGAGCGCTCAATAGCTCTGGTGCTAAATTTCTTTCGACGGTGCCATTCTCCTGGCCAATCAAGGAGCCCTGACGAGGTCCGACGGCTTCATTCAAGAACCTGGCTCCGCCGAACGACCAAATCACCCATTGCCCTTCTTCGTTCATCACTAGAGATCCTGTGCAGATCGACAGATGGATCACATCCTTCTCATGACACCAGACCAGTCCTCCCAACAGAGCCTTAGCCACTGCCCTTTGATCAGCTCTACTCAACAGTCGGTGCTGATGGGTCGACAACATAAAGTCCAATGTCGAATCATGGGCATCCAAGACCAAAATATGACGCCACTCAAGGGCGGCAGGGATGATCATGGTTTGGTGTAGCGAAATAATCTTTGCAGGATTGACGATATGGTTCAACATAGCAGCCTCTCTCTGCCAAACAATTTCGTCTCGAACCCATTTGAGTGTCACACTCTCAGCTGTGTCTACATTCTCGCCCAGTTGGATGACCACCATCTTTGTATTCACTGCTGTCTGTCCAAGACGGTACTGTGAGAGCACCACGGCGCCCAAGGGTGCATGAGGCACCGACTGAGCCACATCCTGACCAGCATATCGAACAATCGGCACACGAAGTGTCATGTTCTCAGCTGGACGTTCTGTCGATATACTATTTTGTCCGCGAGGCGTTGTATTGGCTTCCGAGTTCAATAGTGAGTGAGTGGAGGCAAAAGGGGGCTGATACATTCCCATGCCCTCACCACCCTTTGCATGTAAATCGCGTACAGCCAACCCGAGCCCTTCCTGCTCACGAGCGCGCGCCTCAATTTTCTTGTTTCGACGGTGAAAGATAGCCAAAAAGCCCACGAGCATGACCAATGCTACAGCCCCCACTGCGATTCCAATGATGGCGGGCGTCGAGAGACCGCTTTTTTCCTCGGGTACTGGAGCCGCTGGTGGTGTATAAATTGCAAAGTTTCCCCAGTTGCTTGGTGATGACGATGATGCCTTTGGTCCTCCAAAGACGGTGTAATTGTTGAATCGATATCCTGCATCCGTGATCACAGCCGTTAATCCAAAGGTCCAACTATTGTTGGCTGCATCCGATTGTCCACCATACACTAATGCCCTGGATGTGTCAAACACGGTCGCAGCGCCATATCCAAAGAGCTGAGGCACAGGTCCATTCGCATCCTTTGGGAGCTCACGAGTCGAGATCATTTCAATTGACGATGAGTTCAACTTTGCTGCTGCTGTGAATGACCAAGAACCTTGCTGTGGTTTTTTTTTTTTTTTAGTTTGATGTGTGTATTGTTTCCAAAATCATGATTGCCAGAAGAAAATCTTGTCAGTGATATAAAACCTTGGATGCTGACATTTCCGCTTCGGCCCCATTTGAGGATAGGAGAATCATAAACAAAATAAAACAAAACAAACAAATAAGCAAAAAAAAAAAAAAAAAAAAAGACTTACAGTTCCAAAAAAGTAGTCAACAGTAGCATCCTGTGCGTGAGAGACTGCAGAAAAGCCAATAAAGCCAATATCGTCCGAGGCCATGGTCACAGGTGTGGAAGTGGGCGCGCCGAGAGTGAATCTGGCTGCGGTAGTATTGGAGGCCTTGTTATAAACAACTAGGAACGATCCTGCAGACTCACGGATGATGGAGAAAATACCGTTCGAGGGAATGTCTGCAGGGACGGGACTAAAATAGAACGAACGATAAGTAATAAAGACAAGGAAGCGTATTACAATTAGGAGGTAATGAAGAAGAACGAAGGAAAAGGTCTGCTTTATAAAAATAAATAAAAATAAAATAAAAATAAATAAAAAAAAAAAAGCAAACTTACGCAGGAGTGGGTGTAGATACTCCATTAGTAGCATCGATATCAAACATAGTCCAGTTGCCATTGTTCACGCCCAGCCATTGGAACTGGCCCTGTCCTTCGCTCTTGGGCCAGACCACCTGTGGAACCTGGTTTCGTGCGGGGTCCCATGATGGGATTGGCTCTTCTGTTGCAAGAGCAGGATTCTGTGAGTTCTCGATATAGACGTTTTCGTTGAAGATGTAAAGGAATGTACCAGAGGCTTTATCGAAGGAGCAGATCATCCGACTGGTTGCAAGAGGTCTGACAGTATATGGCTTTAAGTGCTGTGTGAGCGTGAAGTTGATATGGGCAGCATTGGTAACGATCCTGTTGCTGGGTTTGGGGAAAGTAAAGGACTGAAGTGCATATGCAGTGTCATTCTTGTCGGATGAGGCATATTGAAGCCCTACGAGCGACACTGTACTTTCTCCAGTGGCCAGACAGGGATATCCTAGCTGAGGAATATTTTGTGATTGTGCCATTACAGGAGGGACTGGAGATTACTGTAGGAGAGAGAGTGAAGAGTTGATAACGCGATGAAGTTAGAAGGGAAGAAGAAGAGGAGAGAAGTGTAAGTGAATAATGAATAAGGTGGATGCTGGTGCTTCACAGGGGCGTCTCTGTTGGCTGCAGGATGGCCAAGGGCGAGGGAACACGAAAGAGAAAAAAAAAAAAAAAAAAAAAAAAAAAAAATTGAAGAAACATATGATAGGGAATTGAATGGATGGAATGCTATGTCTGCAATCCTTTGTTGCTGTTGTTACTGCTGCTGTTGTTGTTTGTTGCTGTTGCTGTGGGCTGAGTGAAAGCATGGGGCTCAGCTTAAGGTACACAATCAATCCCCTGAAAGGAGGATATAAAAAATTGTGTTTTGCCTCCACTTCCACTCTGACTATGGCTCTTTGAGACTTGGACTTTTGTTCGCAGGATGCTGAATGTCATTCCTCTCGTTATTTTTCTTTCTGTGTAATGACAAAAAGATGCTTCTTGCTGTTGTTGCTTCCGTGAATGTAAGTTCAGTCCATAAATAGAATCAGCCCCTCTGTGGTTTTTCTTTATTAAAATATATTTCAACTGTCGTACGAATTCGTTTCCTCTCACATTTGAATGGAACACACTTCTTCCCAAGTTGATGGTATTCATGCAAAACAATGCATGATGAACAAGACGATAGGATTAGAAGGATGAAATAAGTGTGTCATTTACCTCTTTTCTTTTTTTTTTTTTTTTTTTTTTTTTTGATATGATAATGTAAGATAAGTTATTCGTGGAAATAAAAAAACAAACAAAGTGAGATGATTACAATGGAATGTAACAAATAAAAAAAAATAAAAAGAAAAAAAAGATGATGATGAAGAAATGTCCAGTAAATGGAATGGAATGTGGGATCGATTGGAATGGTTGATGGTGATGGTATCGGTGGAGAGTAACAGGGGTGAAGAATGAGCGGAGAGATCGAGAGAGGGGTATCCGAAGAGAGAAAAGAGAGAAAGAGCGTTTACAACGAAGTGTGAAAAGTGAGGGAGACAGAAAGAGGCTCTCATTCCTTTATAAAACATGCTCTCATTCTTTTTTTCATTTCCAATTCTATCTGAACTGAAAGCCTACTACCACTACTATCACCAAACCAAGGTGGGGCCAGGAACGAGCAGCGCCAGGTTGATCTTCTCTACTAGGCTCAGTTTCGGACAAACAAATGGATAAACAAAATAAAACAAAACAAAAAAAAGACATGATATGGCCATCCTACATTTTATATGGAGATGGTGTACATGAACGGCATGCAAATCTTGCTCAGTGCTGAATATCATTTTCTTCTATACAAACATCATTAATGTTTGCGATTGCTCTCAGTTTCGTTGCTGTACATGTACTGTTCACAGAGTAAGGATAATTGATTCATTATTCGAATAGGAATGTCAGACTGAAGACAATGAAAAAGAATGAAGGTTGTACAATTAACTCTTTCTTTTTCTTCTATGAACAGACATACATAATTAGATAGAGCTCCGGTTGCCATTTATTGATGACTAGCTTTCTTTGTTTGTTTGCTTGTTTGCTTGTTTTTGAGTAGTAAAGTCTGAAAGAGAAAGAGACAAAAAAAAAGGGTATCAGGAATAACAACGGTCAGACAGCTACAGATGAAGTTGGTTCCTGATTCTTGGTTCTTCCTGAGACAATTAAAGGAATAAAGTTGAGACATAAAATCTTACACGCGTTATTAAAATTACATTTCGATCGGAGTTTCTCTTTACCTTTTTTTTATTTTTTATTAACCTTTTCCTTTATACACGCGGAATAAAACATTAATGAGAATGCTCATGTACTCAAGTATCATCGAAGATATAAAATAGGAGCTTGTAGAGATATATATCTGTCAGTAATCGGGCTGCAACCTGAAGGGAATTCGCACAGCCATCAAGGTTAGCTGATACATATGATGATGAGCAACATCGCATACCACGAACATATATATATTTGTACAATGTATTTATCTGTCTCTCGCACATTTGTATAATTGCACATACGTTTACCATGATCCCTCTCCTTTACTATTAGAGTCTTTCAATATCTTTCTCTCTAATGTATCCTACATCAAGGCCGCGTTATCCATCTCATCATGGAGAGTAACGCCATATTGGCCAATCAACGAGCCCGATGCCGTCATTCCATTACCACGTCTTCACTTGAAGTTGCAGGATCCTTCTTGATCGGTAACATCTTCATGGACAATTCATGCTGGGAAGAAAAAAAAAAAAAGTTTTTGCCAGACAATGTTCTTCCCGCCAAAACAACATTAATTGATTTAGCACTGCCACCTCCTTTCATTCTGTTATCATTTTTTACAACACACACACCAGACTTTTCTACCTTATTCCTCCATTCCTTCATTCCTCCATTCCTTTACCCATTCGTTTCTTCCTGCTCACTTTCAAAGTCCTCCTAAAAAGGCAGCAGTAAAAAAAAAGAAAAAAGAAAAAAGAAAAAAAAAAAAAAAAGCATGACAACCATATTTGACCTTCCACCAGAGTGCTTGGAATATATTGTTTTTCAGCTGAAATCTGATACTGCCACGTTAGCAAAGCTCCTTCGCGTCAGCCATCTATTCTTCAAAATCACTGTCCCCGTTCTCTATGCAGATCCATTCTCAACTTGTCTGTACTCGTCACGACCCAAGTTGCATAAGGTCCTTCTTGACTCTGCAGCTTTACCACCCAAAGCTGTCCACCATTTTGATAACCATGGTATCAGCAGCAGTCCAGTGAGCTTTTCGACCGAATCCTTTCTGGAACAAGCCCAAAGGCAACGTGGCCACCTGACTGCTAATGGAAATCACTGGACGGGCGCCCAACCGGGAGCTGCTCTGTTATCATCAGAGCAATCATCGACAGCAGGAACACCGGTATCAGCTATGCCACTACCACCATCAGCCATAGCAACATCAACGACAAAGTTAAATGATGTTTCCAAGATCAAGCGCATCACAAAGGCCCCTCCTCCAATCCCAACACTATCATCAAAGCCCCATAGATCAATAGTCCCACAAAAACAGCGATATACCATGTGTCGATATCTCGATTCGCTTGCTGCTTTTGACGGTCAGATCTGGATGGTCTATGCGGCACGGACCATGAACCAGCACAAGTGCAAGCATCTCACAGCTAAATTCTATCTTCATATCCAAATGACCATCCTAAAACAATCTGCTCACCGTATTCAATCCATGGTCCTCCTACCTGGGTTTATCTCCCCCATTTTGCCGTTCGCAAGCAAAATGAGGGCACTAACGCGGCTACAGCTTGCAGGCGCATATAATAATTCCGAGCTAGATCATCTGATTCAGCTCCTCCGAGCACGACAAGGGTTCGGGACAATACCCGGCGCAGGTGGGCCGGGATTGGGAGAATGCAATTTACCACAAGTCATTGTGTCGGTACCGAAAAGAAAAACATATCCCCTCCATCTTCACAATAGCCAAAGTCACAACCATAATCACGACGATGGCCATGGCCATGATCAACAGTATCCTCAAACGGAGGCCCAGCTCGCTCAACATACTCGACTTCAATTGCTACAATTGATCCATGCGATGGGTCAGCCCGTTGCTCTGGACACAACTCCCTGCCAGGATTTCTCGCTCATCAGCGATAATATTAGCTGCCATGTCTTGGAACGACTTTCCAAGTTCAAGCACATCCTTGGGTTCTTAGAGGGGGACCCAAACAAGTTCTTGAGTCGCTGTAGGGCACTTCAAGAACTAGATTTTGCTGCATTTGACCGAAATGTGTTCTCATGGGCAGAAGCTGAAAAAAAACAGTGGATCCAATATACAACAATGCTGTCAGGAGCTACTGTCTCTGAGCTCAGTTTAAGCGACAGTAAAGATAGGGTCCTAAACAGCCATGAGATGAACCAAAAGAGGTCAGATATCCTCCCCACTACTTCAGTAATACCAACAACAACTTTGACCATACATTCGCCATTATCTTCATTTGTGCCCACACCACCGACATTAGTGCAACTCAAGGTGGTTCGGTTGCTTGTTTCAGAGTGGGTGGCGGGAAGGATCCTACAATCGCTTTTGTATTCATTCTCGCACAGCTTGGTGGATGTTTTCTTCCATGTGAACGACCATTCACAACTACGACATACTCTCTGCCCAGATACAGTGGCTCGTCTTGAAAGCGAGGCTACTCCGGACATTCCATTCTGCATCGATCATCAGTTTCAATTACCCAATCTTAGAAAATTACGAATGATCCGGCTCACGAATGCTATTAGCATTGGTCCAAATGCCTTTGAGGGCTGTCCCAACTTGGAGAGTATTCATATCAGTGGGGACATTGTCTGCGGACCAAATGGTTTAGACGTCTTCCGAATGCCTCGGTTGGAGCTGTTGGAGCTCGGTAGTGGTACAGCCCATCATTTCCGGTTCGAATCATTACAACATTCTCCTCTGCTCAGATCACTTGCACTCCGTGACAATACGCTTTATGAGACCCCGCCCATTGGGTCGATGTCTCTTTCACCCATCCCTTGGACATGGACACTGGATTATTTGGGTATTATCCAGATGTCCGGAAGACCTGCTTCTCATTTCCGCTTTGAGTGGATACGGTGCTGTCCGTCCTTAAAGACTCTTGTCGTAGACGGTGTGGCACCAGAGGCATTACGCCCTAATATGGATGATGTAGCCAAAGGTAGATGCGGCACTCAGCTACAGACTTGTGAGCTACAAATATACATAAAACAGGAATTAAACAAGTTTAGGACCGCTAAATTACTGGAGACATACTGCAGCCAAGTTGAACGGCTCAAGTTGACTAAAAAACTTTATGTTCCTGAAACGGATTGGAAAAACATCGATCTAGGCTTGGCACTGTATGTTTCTCGGAAATTGATTTGCTTGAAAATGCTAGTCGTACAGTTGGGCCACAATCAGATACTGGAGACAGAGATGGAAAAATATGGGTTGGTGAGGGGGATGTCCCGCCAAAATACGACTATTTGGTGTCCTTCTTTAAGACTCAAAGAGTGTTGGATTGAGATTATGGAAGCGGGCGAAGGCTGTCGCTTCTTCCGTCAGAAACAATCGTGGCTTTCCCCACTTGAGGAACTGCTCCATTCTGACACCAACCTTGGAAAAGAAAGCTGAAGCTCTGAAGAAAAAAAAAAAAAAAAAAAAAAAAAAAAAAAAAGTCAATCAAATAACCCTTGCCCCAAATGCTTTATGTAAATTATTTTAATGTGAAATAAAAAAATAAAAAATAAACTTAATCGTCTAGTTTACAAGGTCTTCGATGTCCACAGATTCCTTCTCCAAGTTGCTACCGTCTACGTGCAGGTTCTCAATCAAAGAAGCTGTGCTCTTGGCAAGCGTATCATCGTTCATAATGTCTGTTATTCCTTCTTCCTGCTTGATCTCCACCTGCTTATCCCCATTATTTGCGAAATAATGACTCTTGGTCGCTACTTGAGTTGCATCCTCTTCTTCCTTTACTTGTACATCACCATCACCAACCTTGCCCTCTTCCACGTTCTGATCCTGAAGATTCGCTCTCTCAAGCTGTGTATGGACAGCATGGATCTCTACTTCACCAAAGGGCTCTTCCATTTGCATTTTTACTTCTGTTTTGATTCTTTTCTTTGACATCATAGCAGAAGGACACCGATCTTGGACAGGGCAGATAGGACAAAGTGGCCCACGTGGCAAACAAAGGACTTGTCCGAACCCGACTAGAATATAATTAATCTCACGCCAATGTTCTTTAGGTAACCATGACTGCAATGCCTCACGTGTTGCTTCTGGTCCATCCTTCTCAGTCTTGACCCATCCAAGACGGTTAGCAATACGATGTACATGTGTGTCTACACCAATTCCTAGGTTTCTATTAGTACAAATAAAGGAAAGTAAAATAAAATAAAATAAGCTGAAATATCCTTTTGAGATGACTAGCTCATTTTTCCTAATACATAGCTCGTAGCGCTCAATTTCTTTACTTATTCCAGGCAACTTGCAATGTCAAGTAGGCCTATTCAATGTGAATAAAACGAACCCAAGATGACGTGAGTTTAATGAAGTATGAATCTTTTTTTTTTTTTTTTTTTTTTTTTGAAAATCAAAAATCAAAAATCAAGCCTTCTTTACCATTTTTGGTCCGACTCCCGGCAGTGCTGTTAATCCTTCTGCAGTATCTGGAATGTCGCCATTATATTGATCTCTACAAATCTTAGCTACCTGTTTCATGAAGATTGTCTTCTTGTTATGGAATCCCACTGCACTGATGATACTGTTGAGTTTTTCTGAAGGGGCATCTAGTACTGCTTGGATCGTCAATCCACCCTTGAGTTCTTTTTGCAATCGCCGCACTGCAACAGACGTAACTGTGTCCTTGGTTTGTGAAGACAGCAATAATGAAACGAGTGTTTGGAAGCGGCTCACCTAATTCCATTAAAGTTAAGAAAATATTGCCTTTGAGTTCGTCTATCTAAGACAAACCGCTTTTTTGTCGTATATTTCTTTTTTTTTTTATACCTCTGGAGGAATCGTTTCTCCAACTTCGGCCAGACGTTCACATCCCATAGTATCCACAGGGGCAGGGTTTTGTAGACGAAATTCCCGTAATCGATCCAAAGTGATCTCCCATCCTACAGGCTCTTTAGTAGCATATCTACTCTTTTTCTTTGCACCAGCTCCTAAACTCCTCAATCCTTGAACTTCTTCTTCTTCTTTGATTTGTTCGGAAGCCATAACTCCATTCGCTCGTTTTCTGCTGTTGTTAACACTATTAGCATCATTAGCATTGTTTCGTTTTTCAGCTGCAAGAGCTTTACGATGCTCTTCAGCTTCCTGCTTTAGCCGCTCTAATGTCTCCTCATCAGGCTCTCCGTCCTCATTCTTGATAATCCTTCGTGTGCTACGCAGTGGGGCAGATCTGGTACCGCGCAGACGACTCGTAGCTTCCGTGGAAGAAGAGGGCTGCGTTGATCCTCCTTTTGTGCCAGAAGTGTTGTTGCTGTTGGTTGCGGTAGTCCCTAGCTGCTGTGCAGCCTTAATTTGAGCCTCGCGTAGCCGAGAACTGGATCGTGTAGACATTAATCTGAAGGTCTAAAAGATAGTTTGGATGAAGGGGCACAGCAGTCCTCTCCCCTCTCGTTTTAATTGTTCTCGGACTTGAACTCTGCTAATGACAAAGACAATGGAAAAAAAAACTGACGTGACAACATTCCTGACCTGATTAATGAGACGAATGTCTGTCGTTCTAAACACTTAGCAATGATAACAGGTTGGTAGAACTCTTTTGTTGAGAAGAATGAATGAGGGGACGTCGGAATATGCACACAACGGACCATTTTTAAAACAGTCATGCTATGCAATGTGTGGAACATAACTGGGCTTGATTTCGTCAGTGATACGTTTTTGTTTTGGCAGGCCTATCTAAGGCAATCGTCAGATGACTGGTAGGTACATTATAGGTAACTTAATTGATAGTGATAGTAACCATTCTTGCAGGGAGTATTTGTTGTGGATGGCAGGACGAGCGCGCTTTTGAGTTTTACAAACCCGGTTATGTGTTATTGCGAGTGCAAACCAAGAACGAGTCGTGAAAAAAAAAAAAAAGCGGAGCTTGCTGCATGTCCTTACTATTAACTTCTGTGGTTGCAAGGTGTTGTCTGCGTGGAGGCTCCACTTTTTTCACCTTGAACACAGATAACGCATCTGTGAATCAGGAGCATGGAGTCAGGAATATGTGAACGAACAAATTGATAGTGAACTGATCCATCAGAGTATGCATATAATGTTTGGTTGGTTTCAAACATACTTTGCCAGATCTGTTCAGAATATGTACATTACATTAATCAAATGAAATGAACGATGCAAAGTCTTGGAAATAGTGTCTACCACCTTTATTTATTTACATGGTGGAGAAGTAGATCAACGATAAACCACGGTAAAGAAGAAAAAAAAAATAGCTAGCATGTTTATAGACTCGAGTTCTTGCGATGACTTTTCCAGCCCTTATGATCGAGCTCCTTGAAATCTGATGCTTTACTAATGTCCACTAGATATCGTGCTAAATGAAACAGCTCTCTGTCTGTATGGCGCGATACCGCCCCATTCTTGAATGCGCTGATCTTTAAGCCCGAACGGGGATTCATAGCGAAATTACGCGATCTATTGAAGCATATTCATTTTTACAATAGAAGATAGGAAAACACCTTGTCAAAATTACTTTATACCGTCATGTTCCATTGTTAAATCAAACCAGATCTTTAAATGGTCTCATGCACAGTTCAACTTTACAGATCATCAATGTGGATGGTATTGCGTGCAGAATACTGCGGGAACTTTGTCCAGATAATATCAAGAGCCTTGACCTGATGCCTAAATGGTTTTCCGTCCCGTTGACTGAGTACTGAAAACATAGTAGAGATGTCCATCACAAATGAGATCTTGTAGTCGGGATGTGTCAACAGTCCAATGGTTGTCACTTTTGCCTCTAACGCTCTCCACGATGTCTGAGACCAGATCACAATATCATAGTGCTCATAACAGACTGCCAAAAAGTCGTGTAAGCCTGGTCGCATAACCTCCACAAGTGAGTTGTTGAGTGCTTTACAATCAATCAGTGTATAATCAAGATCCAATACAAGCAATTTCTTTCCTGGGCGCAGCTCATTCATGATATTGATTTTGCACTACATGAAACATAGCATTGTATATAAAAAAAGTCAGATATTGTTGACAGAAACATCTTGCACTCCATAAATGAAAATTAAAATATTTTTATCTACCTTGGAAATAGTGCTCTTGAGACTTTTCTGGTTTTGAGCCATACTAGCAAATGCCTCGTCGTCTGGGGTATAATCTTCATCCAAGTCATTGAGTACATCCGGCATTACCTCGGGGGCTTTGATCACTTTTGCCTCAGGTGTTCCTGTGACACGATAAAAAAAAAAGATTGCCAGACTGAGCAAGAACAAGGGAAATACCAGCACGAGACCAATCACTGCATGTTTGTATTTATATGAAATACCTACCCATCATCAGGAATGTTTGGTTATTTTTCAGTGCTAAAGTAGATAGCACCACATGGTCTTCCTACAATTAATAGGATAAGAATTGATCATTATAAGGTGGCCAAAGTAAATAAAAAAATAAATAAAAAGCTCCGTTTTTAATCTTAATCCACTTGAAACTTACAGGAAACTTTCCTCTAACTAGCATAAGTTTCTGTCTCTTTGGTTCCACATTGGTTAGCTCCATCTAGAAAAAAAAAATTAAAAAGGCGAGGTGAGACCAGGGGGAAATGCACACTATTATTTCAGGAGTCAAGATTTTATTTCTCTTCTTTTCCCCTATGTATATAAATTACATATTAACATACCAACTTATTCTTGAGTTCGCCAATAGTGTAATCGAGGTCTACCTCAAAAGGAAGCTTCTTGCCATTCCTAATATATTAGACAAAAAATTTAACAGATAAAATTCAAGAGTATGTTTAATCGTATATGCTTTCATCTTCATAAAGAAAAAGACTTTAGAAATTTCAGAAATTTACCATTGAGCAGTCAAAGAAATGACTCTTTTGTTGTTTCCATTTAGCTCGTCTGCATCCAGAGCAGAAAACACACTCTCCTTGGAAATTGATGGTACTAATTCTTCTAGACCCGTGTGTGACAAAGGCTGGTCACTGGAGTCGTCTACACTTTGATCTGTATTGAAAAATCGCTTCACTTGATCAGGAGACATGGTAGTGGCGATAGTGGTAACTGTGCTCTCTTCAAAAGGAGCAGGGCTTTGAGCCTCACTCTTAGATGCAGAGTTATGGACAAGAGCAGTAGCATTTGGACTTGTATCTGAATTGGATATCATGGTGGGACTGGTTAACAGATGATTAAGCTCAAGAACAAGGCAGTTACTATGGAAAAGACAATGCAACAACGAGAAAGAAGAGAAGGGAGAGGAAGAGAGGCCTAATGAATGTAATTGTGTGAAAAGAATGTTTTTGGGGATGGAAAGAAATGCGAAATGCAAAATGAAGAATGGACTAAGCCTATTTTCCTCCACTTGTCTGTGGTGTGGAGGCGATCACATGTATCCAAGGCTGCATGTCTAAACTCGAGACGCGTTATTGGCTGCGATCCTGGTTAAAAGCATCCCACGCACGCACACTTTGCTTCAATGAAGAAGCCTGTCTGGTCGTCATCGCTAATGAGTAAGATGCTTTTATCACAGAACAACATGACATATCTTGGGAATTGATCAACATATTGGATAAAACAAAATTATATTGTAAAAAAGTTCACTATAGTACAATTCTCCTGTCGTTTCATTTTACGACATTCGCGAATATATTAAAGTCTATTTCCATGCCATCGGAATCAAAGAAGCGTTCGTCAACTTCTCTGCTTCTTTGCCTCTTTGCTTGTAGAATGCCCCAAGCTTCATGATCCCTTCAATTTGCGTTCCAGTTCCAAGAATGCCTTCATGCCTGGATCAATGTCATCTTCAGCATTCTTTGAATTTCCATCACCATCATTTGAACCGTGGGCTGAAGCGCTGGGTGGCGGCGGAAGACCTGCTTTTGAGATGTCCTCAAGGACTTTCGCAAGCTCACGTTTGTATTCTTGTCGCTCTTCTTCATAAATGTCATAGATGCAATGCGCACAACCACTGGTAATGAAAATCATAGGACAGTAAAACAGTAGAACATTAGAACAGTTTAACCTGTTAAGATGGGGTAAAAGTAATGGCAAAACTCTTTTCGGACTTCTTTTTTAGATCAAGTTCTCCGCAGCCACACAACTTTTGTTGCCGACAAACAGAATTGACAGACACCTTACCTCATACAACAATCCTCAGCACCAGGTGGTGTTGGCTTGACCGGTATTTTGAATCCATGGTACATTGTTGACTCGCTCGTTGGCTTGGACAAGCTGGAGACTGATCCCGTTGCAAATGTAGCAGATCCGGTAGGGACAGCAGTAGGAAGAGTATTTTCTATTTTCTTTGAAGCTGTAGGCAACGTATTGCTGTATCTCTTTTTTACTTCACTCTCGGTCGGCTGCGCTGGCGAGGGTGCTGTTAATGGCTGGCCTTTAAAGACATGATCTGTCGAGAGTATCAGAGTTGGATCGGGAAGAGATTGCGGAGGTGTACGGCGGTTCATGATCTCTGTCCACCACCCACTATAGTTGGGCTTACGCTCCCTTATTGCGTTCCGCCGAGTCTCTAAAATATCATTTTGAGAATATGAGCCAGAGACTGAATCTTTGTCTCTGACATATGAAGTTGTATGTATAAAAAAATGGAATGAGCATGGAAACTGCTGTCTTTTTTGAAATGAAAGGAGACGAGTCCATGTTCTTCCGTTGTAAATTCGTAATGAGGATGCCATGAGCAATGTATTAGATAGGATCTAAATGTATAATGAAGAATAGCCAATGTGAAATCCGTGCTAGCTACTGTCTTTGGGAATCGCCATTGAAATGACTTGTGGATTAATAGAGTGAAAGAAAAGAACGCTGCATCGATAATTTTCAAAGAGCTAAGCATTTCATTTATCAATTCGCGTTATCTGATTTGCTGCGTGATTTAATACAGGTACCGAATGCAGCCGTGCAACCGTTGATTCCAATTTTGAAATTGAGCCTCGCACGGCGACCCGAAGCATAACGCCCAAGATGATGTGAAAGATCTACGTAATTCTTAATCGACGATCGAAGGCGTTTGGAATGGATTGTAGGAAAAGATTGAAATAAAGCATTTTTATTCCAAGATAAAAAGAAGAAACAACCATTTACACACTTCATATCATTGGCCTTTAAGCCGCAGTCTTTTCTTGCTCAGTATAGGGAGGTGGGGGTCCTTCCGAATCCTCCGCTGCAGACTTTACAGCAACAGTGGTGTCCTTTTTGGCCTTCACGGCCTTGTTCTGTTCCTTACGTTGTTCACGAAGGGCTTGCTTACGAGTCTCCTCCTCTCTCCTGATGGCGAGCTCCTTCTGAAGTTGCTTAGTCTTTTCATGCATAACCTGTTGTTATGTCGATAGAAGTCGACCAACCAAACAAAAAAAAATTAGTTTCATTTTCATCCAAGATTGTCATTTTTCCCTTCCTAATGACTGAAGTGTCAACATAAATCCTTGATCCTGCTACAATTAGCTACTTAGCATTACCATCTCACTAGCAGTCTGAAGAATAGTTTGACCCCAACCCTCCTTGAACGTATTGGCCTCCTCGATCAAAGCCATAATCTCAGCTTCGAGTTCCTTCTCTGAAAGAGCAAACTGGGTCCAAATATCATCACCCAAGGTTCCTTGCTTGACCAAGTTGGCGAGAACTTGCTTGTCCTCACGCATCGATAAGACACGGTTAACATCCTCCATAGCACGGCGTAACAATGCTGCAACCAATTGGGTTTCTGTCGCTTCAGGTTCTTCCTGTTGAAGGAGTGCAATGTACTGGTTACGCGCTACATGCTCACCAAACCAAGGCTCAGCATCGTTGATGGCTATGTTTTAAGAGATGGAGGAAACTCTAGTCAATTGGTGCTAATCATTAAACAATGAAAAACAATGTTCTATCTCTAGATAATCCTTTGAGTAAGAAGTAAAATTTATGTCGATTCTACTGCCTCAAGGAAAAAAATAAAAATAAAAAAAAGGTGCAAATGTTGAAAGATGTCTAGTCCATTATTGCCAGCCTCATTTCAACTCACCTAACTTCCTGTTCTTCCAGAAGAAACCAAAGATCCTCATGGAGAGGATCCAGCCTCCAATATAAATGACTGCGAGCCAGACTGATCCCATCCTGTTAGTAGTTATTTATATAGATGTAGGAAGTTTGTTAGATGCGTTGCTAATCAGAGGGAGAGAGAGGGAGATGTGATTAAGGATGGTTGAAAGGATCAAAATGTTAAGAAAGGAGGATGGGCCCTGGCTCTGTTCTCGTTTTTTTTATTTTTATTTTTTAATAGCTTCTTTAATTGTGCATTGTCGACTGTTGATTGGCTATAAGCTTCACTTTTTTTTTTGGCTGGCTGGTTGGCATGGGACTGTATTCTGATATTGACTAATTTGATATTCTAAAGCTCGCCCCACTTCATACGTTGTCCGGTTTGAGAACTCTTGATCGCAAGCTGGATGCCGTGGATAACCCAAGCTGCCTGCTCGGCTGTCACACTAAGTGGCTCGAGACCCTGGATTGCCCGACTAATATTGGCATAATAAGCACCATACGAACCCTGCTCACTATCAATCTTACCCTTCACATGGAGTTGGGTTCCTTCAACCACCAGTAGTGTATCGATATCGCCCCAACAGCTCTCTTTCTCAATACCGTAAGCATTATCCTTGGGTGTTAATCCCTCTTTTAGTTGATTTTCCTGGACATCCAATCCATATTTCACATATGAACCATTCATTCCAGTCAGACGGAAGCGAGGCGTGGGAATTCTAGCCAACATTGCTGCGCCAAGGGTACATCGCAATCCATCTTTGTAATCAAGATGCACTAGGAATTGATCGTCTACCTGGGAAGTCTCGAGCTGGCGTTGGTTCGACACATGTGCTGTCACATACTCGGGTGTTCCAAAGAGAACCAATGTCTGATCCAGCAGATGCGAGCACAAGTCATAGAGCACACCACTTCCTTCCTCAACACGACCAGTCTCTCTCCAGCCATTCTTACTAAAATTTCGGAACCGATCAAAGCGCGACTCAAAGCTGACAATCCTGCCCAAGGTGGATTTTTGAGAGTGGACCAACTTTTGGACAGTTAAAAAATCTGCGTCCCAGCGACGGTTCTGGAAGACAGAAAGAACACGTGAGTGCTGCTTGGCCAGCTTCGCGAGCAACATGCCCTCTTCAAATGTGATCGTGAAGGGCTTTTCGACAACGACGTGCTTGCCAGCCTCAATCGCCTCTCGTGCAAGGTCAAAATGCAAAACATTGGGAGTGGTAATAACTACGAGGTCGATATTAGGATCCTGCAACAGCTGCTGGTGCGATTGGTAGACAGATGCGTTGGGATATTTGGAGGAGAGAATATGATTTTGTCCTCTACGATTAACAAAGGCCGCAAGGTTTAGGCCAGGAGTAGTGGAGATCAGAGGAGCATGGAAGACTAGCATGTAAGGTATACGAATATAAAATGAAGAATGAATATTAGAATTCTTTGTGCCAAACCGCCCGACGTTTAATATTTTGTTTATTACCTTGGGCACTCATGCCAAAGCCAATGACACCGACATTGATGGGCGAGGGGGTCGACATTATGTTGGATGAGATTGTGTTTTATGAAGACAAGGCGATTTTTTAAGACCTTTAAATAGATAATAACTATGTACATACAATACTATGTTATGAGGAAGCACATTGTCATAATCGTCTCATCATAATTGCTCCCGCAATCTAGTAACATTTAAAGATAAGCGGCCGTGGAAAAAAAAAAATTTGTCAAAACACCAGAACTGGCGCCTGGGATTTGTCAGCGTATCGATTCATTGTCATTGTTTCTTCTGCACTGTATTTTACTGGCCATGCAAATCGAACAACGACCCTTTTGAGACATCGCATAATGTTCTTGAATGGCCACAATAAACCAGATTCTGGTTGTACATTGGCACCTTGAAAAAAATCATCAAATCAAGTGACAGATGGATGAACTTTTGGTCATTGGCGCATGAATATGTTCAATATCAAACTTGTTTTAAACACTAGGTACCTGGATGATGGACTCAAGATCGCAGCTCAACTATGATATTGGACGTATTGATCAAGTCAGGATGAGCAACGACAAAGCCTGCTTTCCTGGCAGCAGTATGCTCGTGGCAATCGACGACGGGACGATATTGCGCAGTCGTGCTCTGGTCCGATAATAACTGGATTGGCTATCAATTTTTTTTTTTTTTTTTTCCAGAGTTCATGTACACCATTTGGTTTTGCCGGCTGTTGAACATGATTCCGACTCCAATATCTTGATACACCTTCTCATTTCAGCTTTAATCCTTTATTCATTAATTCATTCACTTGCGTCCTGCCTACTTTCCTTTTTTTATTTCCCATAATCAGTGGATTCTGCAATGCTGCTACATCATGCGCGTGAACAACGCGTCTTCAGTAAACGCAGGAACGTTGCCATTATGATTGGATTGACATTACTCTTCTGTGCATCGCTCGCATGGGCATCCTCTGGTGATCGGCAGCCCCAGTACATTAACTGTGTCGATAAATGCAACAAAGAAATTTGTCAGCGATCCGATCTAACTGGACTTACGTCGGAACAACTTCAGGAACACGATCTGACCCTGCCACTGCGACTGCTTCACTGGACATGCTTTGACAATTGCCGTTATCGATGCATGCAATCGATCACCGAGATGGCACTTCAAGAAAAGCAAACTGTACACCAATACCACGGCAAATGGCCCTTTTACCGCTTCTTAGGCATGCAGGAACCCGCATCGGTGTTGTTCAGTTTATTGAATGGGTACATGCATGTGCTCGCATGGTCCAAGCTTAAGCGTGTCATTCCCGAGGACTACTATATGCGTCCGTACTATTTGGGCTATGCAATTATGGGTATTAACACATGGGTGTGGTCAGCGATCTATCATTCACGCGACTGGCCCAGCACTGAGAAACTTGACTACTTTTCAGCAGGAGCAGCTATCATGTATGGACTCTTTTACACAATCATTAGAATCACACGTATGGTACAAGTCAAATCGCAGCTGATGTGGGGGCTGATGTGTTTGATCCCTTTGGTGTTGCACATCTCGTACTTGACCTTTGTCCGGTTTGACTATGGATACAACATGGCAGCAACAGCAACAGTAGGAGCCGTACATAATTTGTGCTGGATCGGCTGGAGCATCGCCAATTGGCGTGAGCGTCCTTATGCATGGGAGCCAACAGTGACAGGCATATTGCTGACATTGGCAATGTCCCTGGAGGTTCTTGATTTTGCACCATTGTGGGGTATTTTGGACGCCCATTCGTTGTGGCATGCAGCGACTATTCCGTTAATACCGATCTGGTACCGGTTCTTGCTCAGAGATACAGAATGGGAAGTGCGTAACAAGAAAGGAGTGCTGCATAGATCTTCTCGCCTTGACTAGATACCTATGGAGGCGATTTGAACATGACAAAAGACCATTGTCATAGGTGGCTAATAAAGAAAGAAATACAAGGTATAAATATTAAATATAAATATATATGTATATATGTATAGATGTATATATATATAGGAATTACAGAAATTACGCGTAATTTTTTTTTTTTATTCTGTGTGTGGATAAATTAGGTGTAAGTTGTGTGGGAAGTAAAAAATTACAAGAATAATAATAATAATAAATAATTGGATTCCACCGAATGTGGACAGAGAGGGTGGGATTCTTGAGGTATCTTTCCTTTTGTGGGTCGGATCTTGATGAGCGGTACATAAAATGCAGTGCCCTTTGCTCTCTTTTTTTTCATCTCTGCATGGATAGATGCCTCTTTCCCACTCCACATTGACAGACCGAAAGAGAGAGAGTTGGAAGCAAAGGTTTTTTCCCTTGGCTTGGACAGACTAGTACAGACACGGATACAACAGATCTTGAATGAAAATCGCCATTGGTGCACAGAGAGATGCATTGTGCTTTGCATTTAAATACAATGCCCGTGACTAGTGATTAGTTGAATGTCTTTTTGTTTCTCTTTTCTTTTTTTTCTGTCTCTCTTTCCCTTTTACTTATTTCTTATTTCTTATTTCTTATTACCATTTTACTCCTCTTTTACTGTTTCTACCCGTCACTGCCCCTCTCTCCTTCGTATCTCCTCTCCTCTGCTTTCTTCGCCTACTGCTCTCCTGTCCCTGTCTGTTTAAACTCCCTCCATCGCCTCTACGTTCATCGACCCCGCCCTTTTTTGGCTTTGACCTCCCATGGCTTCTTCGCCCTCCTCCAACGCTCGTCTAGTCCCTAGTCGACATAATTCTGCAGACATACTCTCTTCCTCCCCAAATCGTGAAGCTGCTACTCGATTGCTCTCCTCTTCTCCCTATGCCCAACCTTACTTTAACAGACCTGCATCGCGTGGTAGCAGTGTCAATGGCGACAACAACCCTACTCCATCCTCTTCATTCCGATCTCCATCCACTCTTCAAAACTACCGTCAAAACAACGAGGGTCCTTCAAACGCTCAGAACATCCCAGTCTTGCCCCGTTCTGGTCTTGACAGTAGTAGCAATAGTATTCATGGTAGTTACGTGAGCGGTACTCCAGGTTTTACTGATTCAATCAATCCTGTTGTCGATATTCCGGCTGATGAGGCCTCGAAGGTCGTCAAAAAGCATCTTGTTCTTAATTCGCCCTCGCGTGACAGCCTTGACTCTGACCGTAATGGTGCTAATAATGCGGGACCCTCTTCTTATGGTGCAACTAATGATGGTGCAGGAACTTCGGAAATTGTTGATTATACAACAGCTTTCAAGTTACCAGGAGGAGCCATTACCCGCGACGTCTACAAGTGGCAGGCTGATCAGGAGAACGAACAGAACCGGCGAGGTAATTTTTTTTTTTTTGCCAATTCATATTTAAACTATTTAAACAAACTTGATAAAGATGAGCAGGATCATATTTTTTTTTATTTTTTTTTTTTGTACTCTGCCGTTGCAAAATAGTTTACATCTTAGACTTGATCAAATCTAAATACAAATGTTTGTTCCCATGCTCAATTAGCTCGCTCGAGGTCTTTCTATCTGCCACGCCCTGTTGAGCCATCAGTCACAACTTTAAAGCAACCCGGTGGCATGCGGAGATACCACATGATCATGAAGGCAAATGCAAGCGGACGTCAAGCCAACGTCTTCACCAAGAGCTTCATCGATTTCTTGGCCATGTATGGTCACTTTGCAGGAGAGGACTTGGATGAAGACGATGAAAGCGGTGATTATGATGAAGAAGGTGGAGAAGGAGAAGGCTCGAGAACTCCAGGTTCTGGTATGGAATCCACACCCCTGATACCAAAATTACAGCAACCTCCCCAAGGAGATGCTACACCCGCCAAAGCTGTGTTTTTGCTACTAAAGTCATTTGTTGGAACTGGAATCATGTTCTTGCCTAAAGCGTAAGTGGATTATACGGCTGATACTGATAAGTGACCCATGGAAACAGATCGCATTTGATTACACTTGCGTGGCCGAAAAAAAAAAAAAAAAAAAAAAAGATAAAGGCTCATGTGGGCAGGCACATGGTTAGGCTCGAGAGAATACAACGAGTGATCAGGATATGTCAATGCAAACATGGATGGATATTAATCAAAAACATGCTTTTTTCTTTTTTCGTTTTTTTTTTTTTTTTTTTTTTTTTTGCCTGATGATTTTATCACATTAAGGTTCAACAATGGTGGTATCTTATTCTCGTCTGTAGTCTTGGTCCTCATTGCTGCCATTTCACTCTTTTCCTTCCTGCTGTTGGTCGAGTCCCGTCAAGTGGTTCCCGCCTCTTTTGGTGATATCGGAGGCCATCTCTATGGTCCATACATGCGTCAGGCAGTCCTATGGGCCATTGCTATTTCTCAGATTGGTTTTGTCTGCGCTTACATGAGCTTCGTCGCCACTAATTTGGAAGCCCTTGGCAAGAACGTGCTGAATTTCTCAGAGTCATTCCCTTCCTATATCTTCGTCCTCATCCAGCTTGTTGTCTTTATCCCATTAGCTTTAGTACGGTCTTGTGTTCTGATGTTTTTTGCGTAGTTATAGAGCTGTCAGATTACTTTTGACTGAAGCTATATCTCTCTTGTTTCCTAGATCCGCAACATCGCCCGTCTGTCCTTCACTGCTGTTGTAGCTGACGTATTTATCTGCTTCGGATTGATATACATGTATTATTTCGACGTAAGTCTATCTCCTATTCCATTTGTGTAAGCGGATCATGTTCCACTCGTCAAGTATTTTGTCCTGACCTTGCTTTCCCTGTTATTGTCAACTTAGATCTTCACTTTGGCCACTAAGGGATTGAGCGATGTTGTTATGTTCAACCCCAGGGACTTTTCTTTGTTCATTGGAACTGCTGGTAACTACATCGTCTCTACAAGTTTTTATTTTATTTTGATTTTTGTCCTTGTTTTTTTGTTACGATGAATATGGGAAGCGCACTATTAACATGTCTATCGCTCTACCCTTGTATTTTATTAATACTTCAGTGTTCACATTTGAAGGCATTGGGCTTATTATTCCAATTACAGAAGCAATGAAGGAGCCCGAAAAGTTTCCAAAGGTATTGACAGGCGTAATGATTGGCATTACAGTTCTGTTCACATCTGTAGGAGCACTTTCGTATGCTGCCTTTGGATCCAAGACCGAAACCGTGGTTTTACTCAACTTGCCCCAAAAGAGTCATTGGGTGCAGTCTGTTCAAGCCCTATATTCGATCGCCATCATGCTTTCAATCCCTCTGCAATTATTCCCTGCTATCCGTATTATGGAGAACGGTCTTTTCACTCGCTCTGGCAAATATAACACAATGGTCAAATGGCAAAAGAACTTTTTCCGCATCCTGTCCTTGTTCATATGTGCAGCGATCTCGATCTGGGCTGGAGATGAGCTCGACAAGTTTGTCTCTATCGTTGGCTCTATTGCTTGTAAGTTTTTATTGATTTTATTTTTTTCCGTCATCTCTTAAATAGTAGGACTGATCCTGAAACCACCATAATTATTACAATTTAATATTTACTAGGTATTCCATTGGCTTACATCTTCCCCGCCATGTTCCACTATAAAACCCACCCATATCGGAAGTCGCGTATTTTTGATATTCTCTTGATTGTCTTCGGAGTTATTACCATGGTCTACACAACTGGCAGCACGGTCTACCAGTGGATTGAAGCCTAAAAACTCTCAAGTCTTATCTTACATTCCCTCTCCTGTGTTTAGTTTTTTTTTTTTTTTTTTTTCCTACGAGTGTCATTACATCACGTAGCCTGTCTTTTTACTCCTTTTTTATTATTTCTTTTTATCATAGAACTCCAAGAAGTTGCCGCAATCGAGTCACTCATTCATTTACAATAAAGCCTCTTCTAGAAGCAAAGAATTTTTTTTATTATATACTATCATTAATGTTTACTGTTGGTATTCTGTAATAGTCAATTTTCGCTTTGGATTTTAAAGCCGTCGTAAGCTTCGCTTCCGGCTATCTATAGCTCCTTTAGGGTCCACAAGGGAAGTCACACCATGCAATGTTCGGACGGAGGTAATACCACCGAGTGCTCGTTCCCTCATTGTATCAGGTTTAATAGATCCTGGCATGTGCCTTAGCATAGGGCTCGCCCATGAAGATGAAGACTGGTTATGACTTGCTGATAATCCTTGCAGCGTCTGACGAGCGGATAGACTGGAATTAGGGTTAGGGATGATGCCGGGACTGAGGCTGGGATTAGAATGACTGACCAACATCTGTTGATGTTTTTGTGGGGCTATAGGGTCAAATAACCAATCCTCTTGGGGCAGTTTACGTTTGATAGGTATAGAGGGTGTTCCATTACAACCAGATCCTTGAACGGGTTGTGATGACTGAGCCTGAGTCTGAGATTTAGTGGCACGGGTCTGATCCGATGATGTATTCATATCATGACTTTCCTGGGAAAGGCATTTCCACTGTTCTTCCTGCTTGGTCTTTACTGTTGCCCCTACAGTTCTTTCATACTGTGGAAGGTTTTCATTATTACTATGATGGTCATGAGACATACCGAGATCTGTGTTGCTATCATTGCTGATACTGTTACTGGTGATGATGGTTGTGGACATGTTTGAGGTTGTATTATTTGATTCCCCAGAGACTGATTTTGTTGATGAGGCTGATGACAGAGTTGAAGTTGATGAAGGAGAAGGAGAAGAAATAGAGGCTGTTGATGTAGATGCCGACAGAGGTTTAAAAATATCGTTTCTTCCTCTGGCATGGATACTCGTCATTAATCTAGCGTGCTTTGCATAATCATCATAACGCTCCAATAACTGACGTCCAGCTTCTTCATTCAATGCAGACTCTGGATTAGGAACAATCAACAGGCATTTGATCACCAGCAAGATATGTCGAAGACCCAAATCCTTTTTCCAATCCTTTTTGAGTGTGCTCACACAGATGTCGCCTTGTTTTGAAACATTTGGATGAAATATTTTGGTGACGAAGAAGCCTAGAAAAAAAAAAAAAAAAAAAAAAAAAAAAAAGGCAACAACGAACTTCAGAGAGCTTTTTTTTTCTTCTTTGAAATACAAAAAATTACTAGAATTGGATAAATAACAATCGTCTTCGTCTTTTTCTTCTTCTTCTTACATTTTGGGGGCGAGTTTGGAAAGTCTGCACTCAATTGGATCCGTATCCTGAAAACACCGCCTTCATATGGTGTTCCTCCTAAAATAATGGTAATAATGATAACGCATGATAATATATTTAGTTGACAAGACGATATTAAATTGTTAAAAAAGAAGGTATTCCGATGAATAATTGCCTGAAATTTCTGAATGCATTGTTGCTCAGGATTGTTTGGAATTCAAAATTTACCTGGACCTTGAATCCAGGCTTGAATGTCTGTGATGGAGTCCTCATTCAGAATGAGACGGATGCCTTCTGGAGGGTCTTGCTCTAAGGCATACAGTTCTCGCGTCACCTTTCGCTGGGCTGCCGGCGAAATGGAGTCCATGTCACAATCTATATATTTTTTATAAGATTGAGAGCGATGCGATGGATGTCAAGATGTAAGTACAAAAAGGAACGAAATTGTGCTACAATCAGCAAATGACAACACAGCCACAGAGGGTGGCTGTGCTCACTCGCGTGCTTTATTAACTTTTTAATAATAATAAAAAAAAAAATAAAAAAAAAAGTATTTATCTTGTTATATATCCTCGTCAGAGTCCTCATCCCATTCCATGTTCAGCTCCTCACTTTGTTCCTTCATCTGAGTCAATCCAGTCACGTCCTCCAGATGCTTTGCATCCTGAAAGACCTTGGCCAAGAACCCAAACCCTTCTTTTTCATATGCTTCCAGAATAGCATCAGAACACGCTGTGCACCGATCATAGGCTTGTCCTGAAATCAAGAGATTCTTGAACCGCGACAGGAACCCACGGATTTGGTGTGGTAATAAACCTAGTGTAGAGACCTGATTATTCTGCGTCCTTCCTTCCTGATCGCCTTCATCATCAGCCTTATCAGCAGGCGCGCGCATTCTATATAAATCAGTAATATGTAATATAACAATCATAAGTACCATTTCTTAATTCATATACTCTACCAGACCTTGGGCCTGACATACCCATCGGGATGATGCAAGAGTGAGACTAGCATCTCAACTGCTACGGCACTTGCTATGGCTGAGAGTCCTGGGCGGGTCACTGTGCACTGTTGGTCAAGAGTCCTATCCGAGAGCGACTAAAAACATTTTTCAATATCACAGATAGCACATGTATATTTCCAGGATCATAAAGTAGAAAATAAAAAGACCACCTACATCTGTAGGCGCAACAACGTCGTTGCAAAAGTAACATCCCAATGGTGAGGAGCCGAAAGAAGCATGGTATTCATGATCTTGGCCAATGCCATGACGCATCACCAGAAAAGTATCAAACCCAAGTGCTGCATTAATAACAATCTAATAGTGAATCGAAGGACAAATGGTGGACAGGTTGGTAAAGGTCATTCGAGCAATAACTTTTTTTTTTTTTTTTTTTTTTTTTTTCTTGATTGAATCAATGAGTTGAACAAAAAGCGATTCTTTTTTGTATCCCACCTTCTTCATCCTGGCTCCTAAAAGTGTTGGGAGCCAACGGCTTTCGCGACTGTCCATAAGCAAAAATATGACATCATGCTGCTGAAAGAGGTCCTCCAATTTCTCAACGTCTCTCTGAACACTCTCGTACAGCTGAGGACTGATAGGATGTCCTGGCATTGGAATTGACAAGGTATGGCCCACTGCATTCTGAGGGTATCATATATTACGCATTAAATAAAGTTAGTATCCATGATGGCCCTGAACATATTTAAGTTATGCACAGGATCTACTTACAACACCTGGATACACCTTCCGGAGACTAGCCGCGGCGGTGATCGCCTTATCCTTTCCGCCCTCCAAACAATCCTCAAACTCAAAGAGAGGTTGTCGGACTGGGTTCGAGAACGACACTTTGGCGTTGTCAACTAATGTAATGTTACGGATACCCCATCCTAACAATGAGCGGGCGACATAGCATCCCAGAGTTCCAGCTCCTAGGAGTAGACACCGTGTTTCCTGCACCTTTTCCAATTGCAAATCCGGTAACAACCTCCATCGCATCAGTTTCAAATTCAGATCTACAGCAGTGTCTGCAAGTCGGGTTGGGTCCATCAGAGGAGCTAGGTCCGCAAGACGTGGGCCAAGTTTTCCTTGAGCATTCTTTTCCCATCCCACGGCCTTTGGACAAGCTAAATCAAAAAAGTGTTTTTGTATATCAGCTCAGATAGGTACCCTCTTAATCGGTTTAAAGGATTTTGACCCATTTGTTTTCCATAGATTGAAAAGCCGACATACTGGAAAGAGGGACATAGGATGGAACCTCCACTGTAAATATCTTGCTAGCACTAATGTCCTGCTTGCCAGGGACTTCACGGAAACACAGTACTCGGACTTTGGAAACCCTCCATTGGTAATAGAGAAGAGTCAAGAAATTTCGCAAAGGCCACCCAGGATTGCTATCTAGCGATGATGGATCTGCAAATCCAACAACGATCTACAGACAACAGTATCAAGTCCGGTAAGCATATGCGCTACAACACAACTGACTTGTGGAGTATGATCATTTCTCAAGTGCTGTTACCTGCTCAGGATTGCATCCAGCATAAAATGTATCCCAATCTTGAAGACGTGCGACCAAGGTTGTGGACATTGAGGAGTTGTCGGAACTCTCTTTGATGAGAAAGAAGCCATGCTGAGAAAGAGGATAGGTTTCGCGGTATCGATTTAGTTGAACATGTAGGTTTTGAATGTATGTCTGTGACCAAGCAGAACCAATGTCCTGAAATGCGCCAGCAGTCCATGCAGGGTCGGCCACCAAGGCCGGGAACGCGAACCAGTAAAAGAATTTGAACTTCTTGAGGTCCGCAAATGTAAGAAGTAGGAATTTATTGAGAAGTGATGGATCAAGCACCGCCTTTCCAGATGTGATGTCTTCCCAGATCTAGAAACAAATGGGAGTGAAATGATACATATTATCCATGTTGGGCCGCTTGGTTAGTAAGGCATATTCCTCGCGGGAGAATACACACTAATTGCGGGAAAGTGAAAATGCCAATATTTAGATCCAGTCTCTCTCAAGCATACCTGATCAACGGTCATCTTGAACAATGCAGTCCTATCTATTGATTTGAAGTCTTCAATGGTATTTGTATTTTTAACGAGGCCAGGAGCAGGGTATGTGAAGGCTGGTGCCCTGAAGTAAAAAAAAATAAAAATAAAATAAAATCAGCTAGCGCGCGAAACAAGCTTTGAACCGATCAAAATCCCCATGTTTTGTTTATTACCTGGATGTTGACGCATGTTCAGACTCTAAAACGTCTGGGAATGCCCCTGTCCCAAGACAGAGACGTGCAGGCAGAGCAACAGTGGCGTCTTTGCCGGGAACACGGACCTGATGCCCTGTAGCATAGTATCCAAAAATAGACTTGAGCGAGTCATCGAGCTTGAAGACGTCCATCTTGCGTTGAGTCAAAACTTGCCAAAAGGGAGCCTCAACGGCCGAGGCCCATGAATGAAATTGGAGGACCATATCAATGGCGTTTTGGGGGAATTTGGAGGATGTAGGTGGTAACAATAGCGTCCAAGTGAGAAAATAGAGGAAAAAAAAATAAAAATAAAATAAAATGATAGAAAAAAAAATATATAAAGAAAAAGAGAGAAAAGAGAGAAAGAGAAAGAGAGAAAGAGAAAGAGAAAGAGAAAGAGAGTGAATGCTAAGAAGAATGGAATGCCATCACTTCATGAACCTCCTTTGTTTCCTGTTGCGTGAGAAGAGACGCTGTCACCTGTGTCGACTTCTTTTTGCGGCGCATGTTACCAGTTTAGATGGTGTTTGTTTTGTGTGCATGGACCCTCCTGGAGTGAATTCCAATGGTTGGTGACGATAATTCATGGGCATCCCACCATCACAGAGCACTCCTAAAAGCCATGTCTGTTCATGGATCACAATTAAAGTAGTGGCTTTTTTTTCTTTTAATCTGTTGCATTTGGAGGATACATTCTCTCTCCATTCTGATCATTCAGCTTCGATCAAGCTTTAAAGCCAATTACTTTCTTTATCCTACAGGCATACACTTCCTATCACGACCATCGCCTTTGCTCCTAAACCTCAAGTCCAGAGCTTTGCCTTATTCTTTTTAGTGCATGCATACACATCATGTAAGCCGATGCAATCAAATCTTTGCTGAATTCATTAAACCAACAATACGGAATATAAGGCGCGACAGCGCGCGTTTGAATAGACTTGTTAACTCAAATAAGATCATTTTGAATCTAGACCTCATGAAATCAAAGGCCAAGAACAGAGGAACACAAGGGACTCCGAATGGCATGTCTAAAAAGGCAAAGGAGACAGACATGACCAACTCACCCAAACCTAGTCTAGACTTCCCACCACATGAACAGTTGAATTCAGAGACAAGCGATCGGCCTGCAACAATGTCAGAACACACCTCGCTTTCCACCACAGTCCACAACCATACAGCAGCAATACTGGGCTCAGAAGGACAGAACACTTCTGAATCAAAATCCATGCAGCATACAGTACCTCAGGCTATTTCTAATGGGATGGTCATAAACGACACTTTGAGCTACGATAGAAACGAACGGAGGATCCCCATGACATCCATGGAGACTGAGTACATTGAGGCTCTGTATTCGGATCTAACAGGGGAGTCTCAGAAGAATCATAGTGTCAGTCTCAACCAACTTCAGGATCCCACTTATGTTCATAACCCAGATTTGGAAGATCTGCCACCTCATTCATCTTCGGAATCGGATGATATCGACTATGAAGACCTTGATAGCTATGAAGATCAAGGTAGAGATGGTGACTGCGAGGATTTTGATGATGATCTGGATGTATATGATCACGATGACTTTTTATCATCGCAGGAGGCCATTCTTATGGAGCTGCGACGTGAGCAGGTTGAGTTTGAAGAAAATGTTCGTCAGCTCCAACAACAGCTGCAGCGACAGGGGTCGCTTCTCCCCCTATCCTCTAACGATGGCGCTGATCACGAGCAGATGGTTCGCAATGGAAATCTACACACCGAATCTTTAGATCCAACAAGTAATGATAGTCGTTTGCGAGACCTTCGATTTAATAATGCGCAGACCGATTATCGACATTCAGCAGAATTTCAGGAGAGGATTACTCACAAGTGTAACCTTTGCAAAGAGCCTCGGTCGAGCCTTTGCTTGGGGAAATATGGCTGGATATGGAGGCCAATGATCATTGAGGCATTAGCTACAGCTGCAGCAGTAATTGCCACGGTCACTTCGCAACAACTAGAGAAATCTAATACCCATCGGCCTCACCGATATGATGAATTTTTACCAAAACCACAAAAGACGTCAGAGCTAGGCAAAAGAACTGCTTTTGCTTTCCCATCCTTTGGTGGCAGATCTCTCCAATCCAATAGGTATGGTTGTTACTGGCTTCGTCAGAATGTGTCTTGTCTACTGCATGCCTAAGCCTTTAGTAACCACTGTTCCCTACATGTGCTTGACTATATTTTATGACAGCGCCCAGAAGTCTTGGGACCATTCTTCAGGGTATCAGCCTCCACCTATACGACACATGTACCGGGGCACAACTCCGCCATCGCCTGCAATGATTTACCCGCTTCCACCAGATTCACCATACACATTCAGGAGAAAATCGAGTGAGTTCTTGGAGCCTGTCGGAGAATTTCATGAATTTCAGTCAGCTGAAGGCAATTCCCGGCAAGTTCTTCTGCACGTTTGGCCACCTTCAAATCTCGACACGCCTCTGTTACAGAAACTAGAAGCTTGTTGTCGGGACTTTCAAGAGAACGATATTGTTCGAGGGCACAGCGGAGATGGGTTCTTAAATGGATGGCGACCTTCCTGGAAGCAACCCCATCAAACAGGAGTTTTGCGTTTCGGACATTGGCGAGTGAGAGCCCCGCCAAGTCCAGGAGGCAGTACACGGTTATATGTAAAGATCTCTCTTTCGTTAATCTTTCATGACTGGTGTATACCATCCACCAACCTACCTTAACGACCATTTGCTCATACTTTTTTTTTTTTTTTTTTTTTTTTCCTGTGGATTTGAATGTCGGTATAGCCGCCATTCCAGACGCCTCTAACGCTTGCCGCTGGTGGAGGCTCTGTGTTGGGGCCTAGTACAAATGTGCATGGAATTACCTCCAATTACACAGCTTCTAATTTAAATTCACCGCAGTATAAGAATGGCGCTCGACCACATCAACAGCATCACCATCACCACCACTATCCAGGGCATCAGCATCAACATCAATTGTGTGAGGCCCATGATCCTACGATATTCCCAAAAAAGGAGCACAAGATGGTGCAAAGTGTTATACCAGAGAGTCAAGCTAATACACACCGCCATGATACTAATAGCCATACAGATGAGACGACACAACAGAATGGCCACCAGGTAGCTCCACATGATCTTCATTTAGAGTCTACAACACAAGGTCGACTTCTTCGCCTGGTTCGGGCCATTCAGATGGTGGAGAAAGTGATCATTGCTCGACATCTGAGATACTTGTTTCCAACACTTTATGAAAAATACCATGGTCTTCAATTTGGGACACCCCGACTGTTTGATGCAGTGGCGACGGTTGCGTTGGCAATGGATGTGTCACCGCGGTTACACCACGACAAGGCGCATACAAAGCACGGGTTTTGTTGGATCGTTGCATGTGGAGATTTTGTGGGAGGCGATCTTTGTATTCCGGAACTGGGCAAGAGGGTAGTGATGCGTCCAGGCACTGTAGTGGCCATTCGATCGACTGTTGTAGCTTATTACGTCGAACGCTACGCCAGAAACACGAGCATGTATACTATGTATGCATACACCAGCGATAATAATTGGCCGCCTGCTACCTAAATGCTCTGCATTTTGCTATTACTATCACTATTGTTATTTTTCGGTCCCTTGTACACAGAATAACGGTGATAACAACGACAACCGGAAGGGTGCTCTCGACTCCCGATTGATTACTGCTGTGCGAAAACGAACAGAGGGTCTTCTTGTAATATGCAAGGATGAAAGAGATCCGCACAGCGTGAGTGTATGCCAGTATCGATCACCCAAAGAAAAAGTGAAAATGAAAAAAAAAAAAAAACAAAAAACAAAAAACAAAAAAATACTATGGAGTATGGTCCATAACTGAGCAATGGTCATAGCGAAGGTGCATGTCTATGGTACAACAATATGCAGAAGGATCTATTAGAGTGTATAAAATTAGTTTGCTAGTGGCTGTGGGTTTTGACGCTTCCTAATAAGAAATGAAATGAGAGCAACGGACAATTACACTTGTTGAATGTGCTTTATGTTGTCACCTTGGGTAGAATCCTCGTAGCATCGGTGCGCCCGACGCCAAGAGCTTTAGAGCAATATGGAGGTGGGAGGAGGGACCAACAGGAGGTGGGGACTGGATTGTCTATGAAGAGAACGAAAAGAAGAGGGGACCTGCGCTCAATGACCGGGCGAGCAAAGCAGGATCAAAGTGATCGATTACACTATCGACATTTACAAGCTAATGTAAGGCACCAGTCTACTCTGTAAATAAAGATCTCCCTCCCTGTCCAGCTGATATCGATTGTATGCATGTCTCACTCTCTCAATCTTTCCATGGACAAAGTGATGTGATCTTTTGCTTTGAAGGAAGTACCTGAAGCGTCAACATTAGATATGGACGTACAATCGGAGAAAACAAACATTGGAGTCACACAAAGGTCAACTTTCTTTAACAGTCGCCACAACAGCATTAAGAGCAATGATCAAGTATACTGATACCCCATACAATGAAAAGGTGAAATATCTGGATATCTCTGCAATCGGTATTCGAGAAGACAGGCTATGGTGGTTGGACTATGAGCTAAACTGTCCTACTGGCTATGAGTACCATTGAAAGACAGATTGAATCATATATAAGAATGTGCTGCGGTACTTGAATAAAATCTTAGGGCTTCAGTTTGATTTTATACTCTAGAGAACGAGTCCCCAACACATTGATCTGCTGAGAAACCAGAGTGCTATCTTTCCATCTCGACTAGACCACCATTGATAGGTGCGATGCTTCAGCCTATTTCAAACGGTTCGGTACATACATGCATACAATCGATATCAGCTGGACAGGGAGGGAGATCTTTATTTACAGAGTAGACTGGTGCCTTACATTAGCTTGTAAATGTCGATAGTGTAATCGATCACTTTGATCCTGCTTTGCTCGCCCGGTCATTGAGCGCAGGTCCCCTCTTCTTTTCGTTCTCTTCATGGACAATCCAGTCCCCACCTCCTGTTGGTCCCTCCTCCCACCTCCATATTGCTCTAAAGCTCTTGGCGTCGGGCGCACCGATGCTACGAGGATTCTACCCAAGGTGACAACATAAAGCACATTCAACAAGTGTAATTGTCCGTTGCTCTCATTTCATTTCTTAGTGGCTATACTTGGTAGGTCAGTACTGCATGTACATTCAAGTAGAGTAAGCTCATCGGAGTGTGACACATTACGGACGCCTTTTCCTCGCCCATTTGTGATCTAATGTGTCTCCTTTTTTTTATTATAAGAGAGTGAGAGCAATAACGAACCATCGGGGACAACAATTATAAGTCTCTAACGGACACCATCTGCAGTCGCTGTCAATCTTCTTTTACAGGCTGTGTATATACTGATGCTCGATCAATATCTCTTTCTGGGGGTGTATTGCATGTTATGTCCAAACAATTGCAAAGAAATGTTGTACAGGACCATGCCCCAATTGTTAGAACAATTGTATGAAAATCAATAAGACATGAACACAAACAGCATGTTGTTGCTATTTCCCGCCCAAATACTCCAGATTCTGACCATCCTTCTCCCTCATGCATGATAAATTCAATTTGTTATTTGTTGTTACATACTTTGCATATTGCACCATGAGCATGCATCATGGTGTCCTGATATTTAAGGCTGACTAGTTTAATTGAGCGACAAAACAGCCCTTTTGCAAAGATGATGCTGAGATTCTCTCTCTCTTTGTTTTTTTATGTGTGCTCTTCAGATTTTTTCTCCAGCTCTCGATGCTCTCGATAATTTTTTTTTATTTTCTCTCTCTTGAAACTCTATGCTCACTTTCTCTTTGTCATTTTCTTCCTCTCTCACCTCTATCTCTTGCCTTGTCTCTTTTCTTCACCTACACCTCTCTATGACCCACTCACATGTGTCCATACACACCTTGACGCCTGATTCTTGACTTTTGCATTAACTTACTCTCTCGTCTCCTTTCCTTCTTTTAACGCCTTGTTGCATTTTCAACACGCCATCCTTATCATTATTCCTCATCATCCCTAGATTCATTCATTCTGTCATTCATTCATATAATTTATAGTCGTACTCTGCCTATCCTCTAATCTATCCTCCCCACAAACCAGTTCCTTAACCTTCTGTCAACTAAGCTTAAAACTTTTCTGATATCGTGTACTCACTCATTCATCAGCATCATTGCATCATTCAATCATTGAACTACTAATACAATAATACATTTACGACATCAGGAGGCAAGGGAAAAAAAAAAAAAAAAAAAAAAAATAGACCCAATCTATCCATCTACGTTTAATAAGCTATCCATCACATCTTCAAACGCAGTTTATTCGAGCATATCCTTCTTTTCATCTGCTTTCGTCTGCCCCTTTCTTCAAACGACAAAGCTCTTCACCAACACCGAAAAATTTCTCAACAATGGGCAGCAGCCAGTCCTCCTTGCAGGCGCGTCTGCACAAGAAGCCCAGGCCGACGCAGCAAGAACTCCAACGTGAATATCAGCGTAAATTGAGTGAGCAGCAAATGGCAGACCATTTGTCTGCTCGCTTGGCCCTAGAGAGTAACACTTCGTTTGCGCGTGGCGCTCAGGAGTTTAGCCAAATCCCTGCTATGAATGGTTACACCCCTTCCGTCATTGCTTCAACCGCCAACAACGAGAGCTTTTATCAACAACGTGCCAACACCATTCACTCTACTAACGGCGCTAAATCTGCACAGCAAAACTTCCGCTGGATTGATGGAAGGCGCCATCACAACAACGAGGATGCCGTCTATGTACTTCCAAATGATATTGATGAAATGGATAGGTGAGATGCATGGCCCCAAACATTTTAGGTTAATGCTTCATACTCGAGCTAATAGTTTATTGTTTTAATTATCGTTGTAAGTTTACTAAGCCATTGTGTTATATTTCTTTCTGTTCTTTCTCTTTGCATCTCTATGATACTCTCTCAGACTTCACCTTCAGCATTATGTTATTCGACACGCGTTTAATGGAAACACGCGCGCCAAGTTTGATGGCAAGATTCACAAAGATGTTCTCGATGTTGGTTGTGGTCCAGGAACATGGATTTTAGGTAAGTACTTTCAACACACAACATTGGTTTCATTTCCAGTCCAAATGATTATCAGTCCTTTAAACCCAATCATTTAACACCATTTATCCATCTGTTCATAGAAATGTCAACGGAACATACCGAAACCAATTTCACAGGTATCGACATATCCGCTGTTTGGCCAACAGAAATCAGACCTCGCAATTGTCGCTTCCAGGTTGTTAATGCTATTCAAGGCCTGCCATTCGAGGATAATACCTTTGATTTTGTTTATCAGAGATTTATGATCTTGGCCTATCCTGCCAAAGATTGGCCATTCATTGTTCAGGAATTGGTGCGCGTCACCAAACCAGGTGGCATTATTGAGCTGACAGAGATGCCAGTTGCAACAAGCTCCAACGGTCCAGAGCTTACTAAAATACTGGATGTCCTTGAAAGAGGGTGCATTTCCAAAGGGCTAGATCCCAAAGTGGCAAGGAAGCTTGATATTTTGCTACAGGAGGCAGGCATCAAAGACGTCAAAACTAGCCATACCTCTATCGAAATTGGTGCCTGGGGTAAAAAAGTTGGCCAACTAATGCGTGAAAACATGGCTGGACTTTGGTCAAGCCTGAAGGGCTGGCTCAAGGAGCTGACAGGAATGACAGATGCCCAGTATGACAGCATGATCAAAAGAATTTTTGTAGAGTATGAGGACTACCAATGTTATGTCAATTGCTATTGCGCATGGGGTGTAAAACCTCACCCAACGGAACATCTCTCTACGTCACCAGTAGCATCAACGACTCTATCGTCTCAAACAGATCCATCCATCATTGGTGGAATACAAGGCATTTCAGCACGACAACCAGTAGTAATGTAATTGGTAATGCAATGCCAACACATTGCCAGGCCTGGAAGCTCGATTGTGATAGGATGTGATACATTGGCTCGACATTGGTGTAATGACACCATGGCCGAGGGTTGACGTCCATGAAATCTCACGACTGTCATTTTTAATGTATAATTTATTTAATGTATACAGCACTTTGTACTGCCCATCTTCCTTATTTTAACACGCCACCATCGAACACCCTTTAGAGTATCATTAAATTAATTAAAAAACAGAACGCAGACTGCAAAACATGTGGCCACATCATAAAAAAGATCGATGTGACCAATTTTTCCTCTTGACTTGACATAATATGAGACCCAAGCCGATATGAATCAGTCGGATGTCCCTTACTGTCTCCTTTTCTTACTGTTTCTGACCGAGTGTTACTCTTTTTTGACGCAGTGGCAGTGTGGTTCAGAGCAAGGTGGAATAACTTGAGCACCTCAAAATGTGTTTGTTTGTAATAAAACCAAAACACATATCATCCATCCGTCAGTTTGGTGATGTGCTCGTACACAGTGCATGTCATTTGGCAGAGCTGAGTGTGTAATTGAGGAAAAACCTGTCTTCCTCTCTTTCTCTTTGTCTCCTTTATTGTATCTTTCTTCCTCTCCCTATATTCCTATATTCTTCCCTGCATCGGACGCCCTATCTCAATCGTTTGATTACGCCCCCTCAATCCTACTTTCAAGTCCAAAAGAACTCGCATCCATCCTCAATCTCACCTGACTCCAACGCGCGTGGCAGATTAACCTTATTATTTGTCTAATTACTGGGTCAAATCCTCCTCTCCATCTGTGTTGGACGCAATAGTTGCAGCTCGTCCTTCGAATGACCCACCAGCAACCATACCAGACCCAGTCTCGTCGATCAGTCGTATCAGACACTACCAGCTTTTCTGTGAGAGCATCAGCACTCTTTCGCGCAGGTGGACAGCTGTTCTCCGATGGCTCACATAGTCTGCGTAGGACGTTGAATGTGCCTCAAAATTTGAGTCGGCTGGTCGAATTGCCAACAAGTCCTTCTGAAAATATCAACTCTGTAACCACTGCGCGGTCTCGACTTAATGTAAGTGGATGGTCAGACTTTTTTTTATTTTTTCTTGATTGAGAAAACCACTACAAATTCTGTTTGACTGTAACTCTTCATAACCACCATAAATAAAAAATGAAGCAGCAGAACACAAGTATTTCGACAGAGGGCTATCGCTCTAACGAGGCCTCTGAAACGATTGATTTCGAGAGAATGGTGACATTACGGGAGAGTCCCATGATCCAGTCAACCACAGCACCACAGGATGAAGGCTCACATCACACCTATTCATTTATGGGATATGGAGCGCAGATTTCGCTTTCCAACGGTGGTATAAGTAATTATGAGGACATACATAGGGATAACACATCAAATATGGAGAGAAATGAACGCCAAGAAGAGAGTGATTTGGAAGACGATGAAGAAATGCAAGAAAGATCTTTGGAAGGTATCCCATACCCAGAGTCTATCCGCTATTCACACCATAATCGATCTCAAAGTTACGGCCCTACAGTCGTAACCTCCGGGTCATCTCAACAACAAAACAGCTTTATACTGCCACAACAGCACCCAGCTCATAATCAACAACAAAGGCAGCATTATGAACTATCTAATCTTTTAACCACAGCCCCTTCCCTCTCTTCATTCTCCATCCATCAGGCAACCAGACCATTGTCGCTGTCTCAATCAGCACAACCTTACCAAAGAAGCCCGCAAGAGCATCATCAGCAGCAATATCAACAACAGCCTCAGTACACCGACCACAACAGGGTCTCCTCTGCGCAGTCAGCTCGACGCTCACAGCAACAGCAGCATCCCCAACAGATGCGATACGGTGATCCGGAAGGGGCCGTGAATACCTCGCAAGAACATTATACACCTTCATCACGGCCAGCGTTCCTTAGCCAGCCAGTATATCAACTTGCTTGTGCAGCATGCATCCGACCACTGTGTGTGCGAGCTATGAAAGCGGTGATGCTCAGTGATCACTCCAAGGAACTTTATTCAACCGATATGCCACCAGCTGGCCTGCAACTTGTGAATGAGGATCGCCAAGTACGCCATTGTGCCTGTCGAATCCGAGATAGTGCCTGCCTTGGCTGGTAGGCTTTTTTAGCTATATCGGTTACATTGCGTGGTTGTCTGGAGATACACAAGACTAAATCATCTTTTTTTTTTTTTTTTTTTTTTTTTTTTTTTTCTTTGTGTACACACATGTATCAAGTGGCCAAGTGGTGGGATATCATGTTACACAACCTTGTTCTGGATGCCTGAACGATCAGAATAATGGCCATTTTTGGATGTTTTATTCTTCAGCAGTCTATCATTACAAACGAAATCGAATTGGTAAATATATATATATATCAATATAGCTTTGCTATTCGTCTTTGAGCCTTTTTTTATTCTTTCATCCCTTTTCGCTTCTATTGAATATATATTATATATATAATGTAGACGGTTCTACAGGGGATGTGATGCTCTGGGCGAATGTGCCGCCCATTAGTCATGACCAAGCACTCTCTCGCCAACTACGATTAGAAGTCCCGATTCTCAGTATCCGCACAACGTCGTTATCTCGATCCAGATCAAGGGTGAATACTGATGCAGATACGGCAGCATCAAATGACGATCGGCCTTTGACAGCCAGTGTGGAAATGGATGAGTGGCTCAATTCACCAGTGACCGAAGTCATTTGCCGTTGATGATTCTGATTTGATCAAACCACTCTTTTTTGAAACATTTTTTAAGTCGATAATCTTATATAGAATATTTGTAATATGCTTACTGCATTATATAACATGAGACAAAATAGTCAAAAAAAAAAAAAAAAACAGTTTGATCCCAATTTTCCACATATTGTCAGACTCCGCGCCTTCCATTTTGGCACAGAAGGGACGACAGAGTGAAATGGCTTCTAGTCTACTGGGACCAATGTTCTACGATGTCTTGTGTATTCATTATATGCCATCAGAAATATCGTCTACAAATGGACGTGCGCACAAATTTGGAACACAAAGCAATTTCCTGACATGTCTACCCCACACGTCCCGATCATTTGTGGCTTAAATTTATAATAAATTAATAAGTTCAGGGGCACATTTATTTTTGAACAATTGATCCGAACCGGCCAAACGCTGTGCTGTTGTTCTCTTCTTTCCTTTCCTTTACACATTTTCACCTTGTCTAACACGATTGTTATTGTTATCATCACATTTCCGACAGCGCCAACACAGTTCTCATTTCGCCTTTTCTTTTTATTTGTTTTGTCATATTTTAAATTTCTTTTTTTTTGTCGTATTCCTTTCTTCTTCCTTTTTTTTTCTTCGGTTGTATCATGGTAGAATCACAAGCTTGCAAGGACCTTGCGGCCGCACGCGCAAAGACTTCCTTCCCTATCATCGAGCTCACTCGTTATATCTATGGATCGGATGAGGAAATTGCTCGGCGCCGAAAAATTGCTAATATAGTGCTTAATGATCCCGTCTTTAGCTTTGATCGCAGGCATGTCTTTCTATTTCTTACTCTCTTCTTCTTTTACTATTGTTATTATTATTTTATTCAAATTACCTAATGATTGACTAATATATCTACTACTGTTATTACTATTGCTACCACTATTATGATCATAATTATGACCATTATTATTGTTCTTGAACTTGCAGAGTTGGCCTGAGCCGAGTCGAGGATGTGAAGACGGGTCTAGCCATGAGTCTTCGTCTGTATCAATTGAGAGAAGAGCACAAGTTTACTCACGAGGAATTCCGAATGTGTAAATACAAACCTATGCTTACTTGTTATTAGGGCTATTAGCTTGGCCTTCATTTCCTCAGATCACAGTTCTCACATGCAGTTACTTTATCTCCTCCCTTCATAAAAAAAAAAAAAAAAAAAAAGGCCTCGATTTCATAGATGACTACCTTCCGGTAAGGAAAAAAAATTAGTAATTTTTTTAGTTTGTTAGTTCGTTTTGTTTAAATAGGTTGCTCATTAAATTATGAGACCACAACAGGTAGGTCTTCATGAAACAGCCTTCATTCCCGCTATCTACGCTCAAGGAACGGACGAGCAAGCAAAATATTGGGGACCTCTGGCAGAGAAGCATCAGATCATCGGCTGCTATGCACAGACTGAACTAGGCCATGGCAGTAGGTTTTTTTTTTTTTTTTTTTTTTTTTTTTGGAAAGAAAAATGACGGCTTGATATTTCTTTTTCTTACTGCTACTTCATTTCATGACATTTGTCGTCAGGTAATCTCTCTGGGCTCGAGACAACAGCCACTTTCAACAAAGATACGGACGAATGGATTATTCATAGTACTACGTTTACTGCATCCAAGTGGTGGATTGGTGGTCTAGGCGTCATTGCAACCCATGCATTTATCCAGGCGCGTCTCATCATTGACGGCAAGGATTATGGACCTCATGGATTTATTGTTCCTATTCGCTCGCTCAAAGATCATCGTCCCTTCCCCGGTGTGAAAGCTGGGGACATTGGTCCCAAAGCATATGGCGGCTTTTCAAAAATCGATAACGGCTGTAAGAAGAAAAAAAAAAAAAAGTGTCAATGCCAGCAAATTGTAGATCTATGGATTACTGAGATTCAAGCAAAAGATGTTCTGACGATTGATATCTTTTTATATCCGACGATATGATGTAGATGTCCTCTTTGATCATCATCCTATTCCAAGAGAGAATATGCTCATGCGATTTGCCAAGGTCAGCAGAGATGGTCAGTATACCAGGCCTCCTCACAGCAAGGTAAGCCATGCTTGTTTCTTTATAAAATTACAAAAATACATCAAAGTATATAGATTAACGCCCATGACATCGACCACTTGCCCAAACATCAACTGTTTCCCAATAGCTCTCTTATGGATCAATGATTTTACTCCGGTCTGGAATGGTCCGCGAGGCATCCATGGTGCTAGGACGTGCGACAACTATCGCGACCCGCTACTCTACAGTCCGCCGTCAGTTCCATGTACCAACCAGTCGAAAGGATATCGACAATCCTAAGCTGGAAACTCAGGTGATCAATTACCCCATGGTACAGGCTCGCTTATTCCCCATGATTGCTCAAGCCTACGCTATCCTGGCTGCTGGAAAGAAAATGCAAGTCATGTACAAAAGCATGCTTTCAGAGCTTATGGTTGGCGATATCTCATCTCTCGCCGAAGTGCATTCTATTAGTTCAGGATTAAAGAGTACCTGTTCTACAATAGCGGCTACTGGAATAGAAGACTGCAGAAAATTGATGGGTGGACATGGGTTCTCGTATTTCAGTGGAATCCCGCATATTTGGTCTTCTTATGTGCCCTCCAATACTTATGAGGTATTTGATCCATTTTCTGTTGATTTGATCTGCCGTCTTTTAAATCAAGCAGGGCAGTAAGACTGACTTTTTTTTTTTCTTTTTTTCTTTTTTTTTTTTCTTCTGGATTAGGGAGATAATTTTCTGTTGACGCAGCAGTCTGCAAGGTACTTAATGAAGCAACTCAAGACCGCGACTACAGAGCCTGAAAAGCTGACCTCTTTCTCAAAGTACTTGCTCAGGGCGCTCGATCAAGACGCACTCCAAAGTGAGCGATGCTCAGTCCAGGATGCCTCGGACTGGCTCAAGCCTGAGGTCCAATTGGCTGCTTTTGAGCACCGTGCCGGACGGCTGGTATCAACCCTTGCTTTGGCTGCTTCGCAGGAAAATGTCATCTGGAGTGACCTCAACATTGAATGCTGGCGGTTAAACCATGCCCAATCGGAGTATGTGATAGCAAGCTGTGCAATAGAGAGTTTGTCTCTGGCCAAGGATGAGGATATGTCTTCTGGAACAATGCATGTGTTGAAACGTCTCTCTGATCTCTTTGCACTGCATACAATCCATACGTCCTTGAGTGATTATCTGGAAGATTATTATATTTCACCAAATCAATGCCAATTACTTCGTCAGCAGATCAAGAGCCTATTAACTGCATTAGCAGATGACGTAGTTGGCTTGGTGGATGCGTTTGATTTCCCAGATCAGCTTCTGAACAGCGCCTTGGGAAGTTATGATGGAGATGCTTACCAACGCCTTTGGGATACTGCTCAGAAGCAGAAGATTAATCAGACAGAGGTCGTTGACGGATACAAAGAATACATTGTTCCAATTTTGACCCAGTACGGAGTAGCTAAGCTTTAGAAAAAAAAAAAAAAAAAAAAAAAACTATGAACTGAAACTACAAAGACAGAAGTAAGGTGAATTGGGTTTTTGTTATTCTCTTCCAATACAAAATTAAATAAATAATATCTGTAAACATGTAGATAGACTATGCAGAATACAGAACATTTAAAACATACATGATCCAGACATACGCCGTCTTGCCATTTGGGTTGGCTAATCTTCATTTAACGGGTTTTTTTTTTGATAACGAGGACTCACGAGGTCATGTAGGACCTATTAAGATACTAGCTCTATAAATGGGTTGCTCCGGCCTGACTGTGGTGCTTTCTAGGTGTCTCCTAGCTAGTTTTTGAAGGAAACCTCTTTATTTGCAAATGGGAGACGCAAATTTAATTGATCACGTGACTGCCATGAATTTATTTATTCCGGATTTTTTTTTTTTTTCCTGTTAACAAGAACCCACAGAGGTGAGGAATTTTATTTCATAATCTCGCTCTAAAGTAATGATATCGCCCTCAACTATGAAACAAGCGAAACTCTCAAAGTTCGCACGGGATGGCTGTGAAGAGCCAATTCGTATCCATGTTTTTCTCTACCAATGTACACCGTGATCGGTACTCGAAGTCCATCCTTCCGATGTGGCCTGTTGCGCCCGTGAAAAGCCGCGGAGGCTGGCGTGCCGACTCTAGCTAAGGACGACTTTTAATTTTTTCTATTCGATCAAATCCACTGGCATGTGGACCCAAATCTTGCGGAATTGGTCTGAAATTTCTACTTTGGACTCCGTCAAACTTTGTGATCATCGCTGTCCTAGTCAAGTGGGTGGATGGGGGATGTGCTGCCAGATGTACCGCTGGTTCGGCTGGGGGGTGGAATATATACCTAAGACATGTGGCCAGCCAGGCGACTTAGGGTAGTGTACCCACGATCTTAGCCTTAGCGGAGAACACTAGGCTGTCTCGGAGAGAAAGTATAAAAACTCAAGCAAATCCCTGACCTGGCACATGTTTTGCTTCACTTTATGTGCCTTAACCAGGACTCGAACCCGGCCCCTGGGCTAGACAGGAGGGTGCCCTGACGATATTTACATTTATTCCGGATGACCCTTGTCGTAAATCTGCTATTTACGTATCCTCTTCTTCATTATTTCCATCATCATTCAGTACTTTTATCATTATTTCCTTTATCAATCCTAGTATTTAAATCACTTTGGCTTCTTTGCAAAACAGCATCCCTCTTTTCACTTTTGATGCTATTTTGCAGGTGAGCGGCTTTTATTATTATTTGTAGTTTTACTAAGTCAAGCTCGTTCTTATCAGTATTTATTAAAGATCCCTCTTTTCACTTTTGATGCTATTTTGCAGCATTCTCCAGGACTATCATTGTTGATTTATGATCCTTTAGTGATCTATTTGTCAGATTATCCTCCTTTGGCACTTTGTCCATTTATGAATTTATCTTTTGGCACTTCGTCCAATTTTTTATTATCATTTTGTTCATTTTCTGTCAATCTTTGGGATCATTGACGAATCTTTCCACGTCACCCTCAAGCTGTCAACATGGCCGAGCGGTTAAGGCGTGAGACTCGAAATCTCATGGGATCTCCCGCGCAGGTTCAAATCCTGCTGTTGACGCATATACTTTTGCTTGAAGCCTTGATGTACTATGCTCTTGACGGTGGTTACAGTGGATTCGTTAGACAAATTGTCGAGCCATCAGATCCACTGTCCTACGAGAACTTCTCTTATCCTGTGCACAAGACCAGAGGGATGGCCATGGCAGACCAAGAGCTACATTACAATAAAGTGTTTGGTGGATTTCGGTCAAGCATCGAAGGGTGCTTTGGAGACATGCAATCCACCTTCTCCAAGTTCACACACGACGCTCCCATCCGTTTCTCAGACGCAAAGACGTTTGATCTCCAATTCAAGCTTTGTTATCTGCTTATGAACATCAAGGAAGTCGTGTAGATCCATAATATTGCTACTCAGACCCACCACACATTCTGGATGCAAGATGTGTTTGACTTTCCAGACAGCAATGAGTATCAGGTTGCTTATGAGAAGCTCCCAGCATCAAAGTCAAACTAAATCATGGTCGGAGTCTTCTGGAGCTACAAGAGGCATTTTAATCCGTTGCTATTTCACAGCACAACATATTAGACACTGTCGATGAGACTACGGCAGAGATAGCGCAAGAAGGATACAAGATTGCCAAGACTTTAGACTGTCGTGGAGAGGATGATGACATAGAGCTTCTAGCTCAATGGAAGGGTTTCGATGTCACCGAAGCAACATGGGCGACTCCAGCATCCCAACTACAAACAGTGCATCCAAGACTATTGGAGAACCAAAATCAGCTTCTAGAGACGCGCACGCACCATGGGCGACTTTCCAAATTCTTTTTATAAGAAGAAATCCAACGTCGCCCTCATAGAAAGTCATAAAAACAACTTCTGTCTCACTCAATCCACGCCAGGCAACAACCCTCAATAGATTTCGTGTTTGGATTTCTTTGTATAAGCTTCAAATTGGAGCTTCTACATAGTGATTTTGTTTTCCCTCTATTACTCAAAACTGTCAAATGCCCACCAGCCTCGGTTTCCTGAGGCCAGTTTTATTCTAACCTCTTTAAAGAGCATTTATCTGACATGTATTTAGTGCCCAAAAAAACTGGGACACCGGTGTTCAGATTTTGTGACCAACGAAGTGATAGCTTACACTATTGCTTCAATGATCTTGCTTTATTTTGCTAGACACGAAGTACTGAAGTAAGCCCTCATTCTGAGAAATGTAAGAAGTCATGGTAATCAGAGGAAAATTGTAATGGGATAGGGCACTTAGACTTCATGCCCACCGACATCAGCTTCAGTATCAACACACTCACTAAAACTAAATTCGTCAACACTTTCTCCATCAATAATTAGTGGGTGGTGCTCTGGTGAAATATATGGTGACGAGATTGGTGATGATGCCAGCGTGGTTCTAGCATCTAGATGGGGGTGACTACTACAGTACACCCAGCTCATATCAGAATTCTCATTTTCAAGACAGCTGCTATTGACAAGGCTTTGGTATGAATTGATTGTTTCAATCATGCATTTCTATAATGTTGTAAAAGCCAAAAGAAACAATTATATATAGTAATGTAGTAGTTGTGATCAAATTGCTATAAATTTATAATGTACATCAATGATATACTTACCCTCAGCTGAAGAAGGTGGACAACACCTTGAATATTAGGCCTCATGTTGGTTAGTGAGGTTGGAAGGTCATAGACTGGATATTCCTTGAAAAGTGACACATATGAATGCGCACCTGAAGGTCTCAGCTCGAATGATTTAAATCCTCGGTCTATAGAATGGTTTTCACATATCAAAACCTGGTGATAATAAAAATAATCATGCACCCTAAGCTCACTGACCTCCAGTATATATTCCAAAAAAGCGAGCATGTTCCTCAAAGTCTCGATTCCTGGTATCCTGTAGCCTGTGTTTCATAATAGTATACGTTTCACGGAACAGGTCCCATCCTGATTCTTTAAGGAATTTACTAGAGTGAATATCCCAAGTCTTCATCCTCTCCACTATCATCCAGTCTCTCTTGTCCAAAACATCTCGGATTACCAGATCCATCTTTCGGCCAGTAGGCTTTCTTGATGCTGAGGTGTCTAAATGCAAATGTCTTCCTTGATTTTTGCGTATTGCAGACTCCAGTCCAGATTTCTCGCCATCAATTACGAATAAGTTGTCTTGGTCGTCCAATAACTCCATAAGTAGGGGCCATGCTTTCCGGCCCCAGAAGGCTTCTGACAGATCTTGTATGAGAAATGGGGAGGGGGCTTTGTTATATAACCGACACCTTTGATGGTGAAGTACTTTAGTTATCAGTGACATTTACTACTGCCATCACCACCGATTTGTAAAAATTAACGTAATTTACCATGTACGAAAGGTATCCAGGATTAACTCGCATGAACCGCGGTCCTCAGTTGGCATGGGAATTTGGATCACAGGTTGTTTAGCGATCGCTGCTTGACTTAATCTCAGCAGATATTCGAGTGTACTGGGAGGTAGCTCAGGCAAGTTAAATCGATTTCGACTTGAAATTTCGGTCCATTCCTGCCTTGTAAATAAGTCCTTGGTGACTGGACAATCGAAGTCAATTGTATAGCTACTAATCCTAGATGAGAAAGTTGTTAATACCTGATACTATCAATCAATTCAGTAGCTTAAAGAAATAGCAGGTTATATCCATACTTTACGGTTGTGTTTATTGTCATACTAGCCTCAAATAAGACTCTTTCAACACATCTTCCAGAAGTAAGCTTCCAAAATCTTGTTTGATCTAAACGTTCGAGACGCTAACAATAATACCATGACAAAATAATTAACACGATTGTTAATGTAGTTCTCAACTCTTATACGAGCAATTCTCACAAATAAAATTAACGAATATATACCTCCATTCTTCTTTTTTTCGCGCTATCAGTGACTGTGGGCTGGGTCGATTCCCCCCTTTTTTTATTCTTAGAATGGGTTTTTGTGCCTGCCTTTTCGGATTGTGTGTGTTCTATTCAATTACAACCACATGACATTAGATACCGCTTTGATTCAATAAGAATCAATGCATAAAATGGGTCCGATTGTGAACTTGGATCCTTTTACCTTTCCTTTTTTGTGCAAGTATGGGTACACTTTGGGCTTTGGATGACTGGGGCGATTGACGTTGATTTTCTCGGAGAGGGGACTGGTGAACAAGAATCGCTGGTGTTGTCTGTCGGTTAGGTATGGAACTACTTGCTATTTGGACATCAGTATACAATTATTTAGTAAGAGATAGTCATGCTAATAATAATAGTCATCATTTTGATTACCATCACTGCTGCTGTTATCGTCATTATCCGAGGGAAATAAGATAAAATAAAATAAAAAAAAAAAAGAAGCAAGGCGAAATGAGGTCCTTTACCATCCTCTAAATGCTTAGATATCGACGAAAACGACATCTCTTCTGTCTTGTCAAAAAAACCTTGTTCGCTTTCTTCATCATCATTGAGACCTGTAGGCTTTTCGACGTTATGGTAAGTTGGGGCGCTCTGCTCTGTATTCTCCATATCCTCAAAACGACGATTGAAATCATATGAGGCTTGTTTAAGTCCCACTGCTCTAGTCATAATCCCAGCCTTTCTGGAACTGAGAATAGTGTCAACTTTGGAGTCCAATTCACTCCAAAACAGCTCTGCAGAATTTGTTTGAAAATCTTTGAACTCTTCGTTGAGCCTCTTTCTCCGTTCTTCGTTTATCTGAGTCTCTCGAAGAAGTGCCGAGTAGGCTGATACGGCAGATCGACTGTTTGTAAAGCCAAATTTGTGAACAAAGTTCGGGAAAGTTACATGCTCAACGCCTTGGTCTTTGAGAAGCGCCCAAGAAACTTGATCTTGCTTTGATCGTCTTATTTTTTCCATGATAGTTTGCGAGGTTAGGGACAACTAGGCAGCTTATAAGAGAAGATTTTGGTCAGTAAATGATAGTAATAAATAAAATAAGATATTATACGAGCGATGGCATAATGAAAAGGTTACAGGGCGTGTCACAGGACAAAGGCCATGTTCAACCTATCAAATTTCCAAATAGACACAACCAGCCTGGCTGACAGACCGCCAATAGCTAAATCTGTGTACAGCTCATAGAGCCGTGGTTGCATTAAGTCTACCTGGTTTTGCCAAGTCCACAATAGATCAATGAAAAGGCCACAAGGCGTGTCATAGGACAAAGGCCATGTTCAACCTGTCAAATTTCCAAATAGACACAACCAGCCTGGCTGACAGACCGCCAGTAGCTAAATCTGTGTACAGCTCATAGAGCCGCGGTTGTATCAGGTCTACTTGGTTCTATGCGGACGAATGGGGTTATGTCACTTGCCTTTATATATGGTAATTAACATGGAAGGATTAATTGTGAAAAAAGCGATTCGTAGCAAGAAGTGTTCGTCTCTGTACATACGTGCACGTGCACTTCTAATGCGTCACTAAATTTTCTTTTTTGCAAAGATTCTTTTAGCTGTGGTTCGACAGGATGTCCCGATTGGTAGATACAAAATAACTTGAAAATAAAATACAGCGTTTCTAATTGTTTTATCCACTTTAAAATAAACTTTATCCGATTTTATTTTGAATTGTTCCAATCACTAAAAAAAATTGTCCAAAGTTAAGTTAAAAAGTTAACCGAAAAGGGCGGAGAAATTTATCCGAATGTTTACAAATTTTGTCCAACCATGCAGTTCATTTTATCCAGATGGTCATGCGGAAATAGCCATGGGACCTTGTGATATTATCGGCGCGTCCTGGAAATTATCAACCGCGTTGGGTTTTTTTCTTCGGATTCAAAAAAAAAAAAAAAAAAAAAAAGTCGCCATTTTTTTTTTTTTTTTTTTTTTGATGTCAAGACGCGTCGCGAAGATCATGGCGCGTTGGCGTGTTGGCACATTGGTACCACGCTAGCATGCAATGATGGGCCCATGTATAAAAGGAATTGGGGTTCGAAGAAAAATAAAAAGACAAAGTTACCACCGCTTGTATCCTTCAACTGAGATCGCTTCAACACTCCTAATCACCTTATTCAAATTCACTATGGCACTTACCAAGAATCAACCTGAAATTATCAACTTGGTTGACACCGATGACGACGAGCTCTACAAAGATCTCGAGGCTCAGAAAGCCGCCTTGAAGTGGGATGACAGTTCTAATGTATGTGGTCTTGGTGGTTCTTTTGTAACTTGTTCCATCTTCTTGGTTATAAACATTGATTCCTCTATTTTGCAATATCCATAGGCTATTGAGATCAAAACCGAGGGGGGAGGCGGTGACAGTGTCATCCCTCAGCACCGCGCACAAGACTCCGGGAATAAAAGTGACTCTTCCAAACCCCATCTCCAAAATCTATATCGTCATGATTATGATGCCGGCATTTCGTTCGTCCATATAGCCTCCTCGTCGCGGCCTCGCCCTCGTCGGATGATTGTAGAGGAAGAGAGCGATGAGGAGGCAGACCCATACAACCCTTGGACGCCCCCCATATATACTGGCCACGAGCTTGATTTCGATACACCTGCCCTGGATGCGCCTGCTGCTGAAATCCCTGTCATTGACTCGCCTATCATTAGTGAGCCTGTTGACAGTAACAATAACAAAGGAAAAGGGCCTAAAATGACCTGCATCTATTCGCAGCTTCAATTCGACGAGGATGAGCTAGAAAGAGAGCGCAATCCGGCACCTGCGGCCCTTTTTGATCAAGACGAAAATGACTTTGGCCACGGGTATGAGGAGCCAAGCCTGAGAGAAATGTGTCGTAAAAGGAAACGCAACTCCCCTGCCACATATTCTAAGATTACAGAAGAGGCTTCTCAAAGATTGATTGAGTACTGGACAGTACACATGTGTACAGTAGCTGAAGCGGCTAGGGCCGTTCACATGCATCCAAGGACCGCCTGGAGGTAATAATTAAGTTTAAAGACCACTTGTGCTAAACGATATCTCGGGATATTGTTGCCAATTATGTTTACCTGGGAGTTTGTTATAGATATATTAATCATTACAGGGAAACAGGCAAGCTCCCTTCCAAGAAGCGTCGAGTGGATTCGAAATTGGCAGCAAGACACTGCCAGTACTTAGAGGATTTCTTAGACGAAGAACCTCTTTCGACGCTCATGGAAGTACACAAGGCTCTCCACGACGAATTTCCTGAAGTCCAAGTGTCTCTTGCCACGGTTTTCAATTATGTCATAAATATGTGTGAGTACACACTCAAGCGGATCAGGAAGGTCTCTGACAAGCGAAATGATCCCGCTGTACTTACAGCGAGAGAGAGATTTGCTGAAGAGATGCAAAACCCAACAAACCACGAGAAGTTTGAGAAAAAGACCATTTTCATTGATGAGGCGGGGTTTAACCTGCATCTGATCCGAGAGTATGGATGGTCCCGTAAAGGAAGGCCCGTAAACGTTGTGCGTCCTACCGTACGTGGTAGAAATGTTAGCGTTGTAGGTGCAATTTCATCGACTGGGATCATCTGTATGTCAGTGACTACAGTGGACCTTGATGCGGATGAAGAGCTAGTGGCGGAGGATGATCAAGATGGGGTCGCGAACAACAGCGGCCGTGGTCGTGGTAGAAATGCAGCACGTCCTCCGCAGGTATCCGAGGACGGTATAATTGGTTGTTCAACAACCGGGGCCTATTTTAGGGACTTCATTTGTGAGGTTCTTGAGATATTGGAGGCTAAAGGGATGCATGGATATACTTTTCTAATGGATAATGCGCGTATTCACAAGTCTCCACTGGTTAGAGAGCTCATAGAAGAAGCAGGCCATTTTTGTGAATATCTTCCTCCTTACTCACCATTCCTGAATCCAATCGAGGAATGCTGGTCGAAGGTCAAGAACAGTTTTAAGAGAAGCCGTCTTGAGGCGAACGAAACCATGCGCACTAGGTTCCAAGAGGCATTCAGGTCGATATCCCGAAAGGATTGTCAAGGCTGGATTCGTCATGCAACTACCTTTTTTCCAAGGTGTCTCAACAGAGAGATCAATCTATAGGCCTATAATAGTACAGTTATAGTGAAAAAAAAAAAAAAAAAAAAGTACATTTATTTATATGCACATTATTGTATAAATGTACAAATGGAGACAATCAACAAGCAGGTAAATTCGATGTATAAAAATGTATAAATTTATTTGTGAGATCCATTCTCTTTTATTCCTGGTCATTTTCAAATGAAATATCGGGTGTTTCTGGCTCATACTTTGTTCGTATACGCTTGTTGCTCGGTTGGTCAATCTTTAAATGCTCGTACAGATAATCCATGTCCTCTTTAAGTCTGATCAATTGTCGCTGTAAGCCTTGAGATTTTTCAATATCATTAATAAATAATAATAATGACAATAAACACAGATAGATTAACATACACAATTCAAGGTTACCTTGGTTCTCTCCTGTCCTTTGGTCAGAAAATTTTTCGATTTTATCTCTCAATTGGAAGCGATCTCGGGTAGAGAAACTTATCTCATCACTCAATTTGCCAATTACTATTTGATATTTTGCTATCATTAATAAAATAATAAATAAATAAGAAAAAAGTAGGTCGCAATTCACAGTTACCTTTTTGGGCCGTTTGCCCTTTGTCCAAGTAAGAGTATATATTTGTCCGTTCAGCCCTGATAGCGGCTCGCTCCACTGAACCGACATTTACACGTTTTTTAATATCTATATAGTCGGTTTTTATCAATGTTATCATTAATAAAAAAGAAAAAAGAAGAAAAAAAAATAAATTGATGTACACAATGTTACCATCACTGCCTTTCTGCAAGTCTACTATGGCCTTCAGTAGATTTTTAATTTCGGAAGTGCTCTTCTTCTGCTCCTCCATATATTTATTCTGATTCTCCATGTATTTATTCTGCTTCTCCATGTATTCGATAAGTGTGTCCAACTTTTTACTGGAAATAAAAGTTCCCTCTTCAGCGGCGAGACTAGCTAAATTGGCGCGAGCGGCGCGATTGACTGGCGCAGATAGCGTGACGGGAGGAGTGGTGGATGTAGTTAGTGTGGCGGGTGTGGTGACTGTAGCTAGCGTGGTGGGAGTGGTGACTGTAGTTATCTTGGCGGGAATGGTGACTGTTGCCAGTTTTTCGGAGCCAACAAATGATATCTTGCATGCTTCGCTAACGTAGTCCTCACTTGTATCAAGTATTTTAGCAAAAGTAGCCTGAATAAGAGGGCAGGCAGACCTGGCGTGCCTCCACAACGAGAACACCCTATTGAAAGACGTCTGACAGACGCAATGAACCAGTACTTTGCTATCTCCTATACATCGTGTTTTAACTGACATAATAAAAGTGTACGCCGAACTATTCACCGCTAGTTTAAAGGACATTTGAGACCATTTTTGTTTGTTTTCATCCACTGTGACAATTTGCGGTTCTTCTCCGTCAGACGTTTCCTCTGTGGTTTCATACGGAGAACTATACATTCTATATATTCCTCCATGCATTTCTGACGCTTTAAATATGGAGAAGAGCGTAGAAGCTGAGAAAAGAGAAGGATGTAGAAGCTGAGAAAAGAGAAGAGTGGAGCTGAAAAAAGAGAAGAGTAGAGCTGAGAAAAGAGAGAGTGAAGCTGAAAAAGAAAGAGAAAAAATGGCTGGACTCTTATACAAAAAATTTCGTCGAATAAAATGAATAGAGGGTAAGCTGTATATTTATATTGAGAATACTTCCAGTTTTAGACGATTTCTATTGCATCTTAAGCAAATACCCCTGTCATGTGGCAGATATGCCTCTTTCCTTCAAAGGTACATGTATAATACAACATTTTTTCACGTGCACACACACCAACACACATATCAACACACACACACACACATCAACACATCAACACACACATCAACACACACACTTACCAACACAAATTTTTCCAGCCCCTCTAAAATAGATAAATAAGGGGCAGTCTAGAGACAAAAAAAAAATTCTCACATTTTTAAATTGAATAAAATACCCTCCGTTTTTTAGACAGAAAATGAAGCCTACACATAAATTTCTGTTTTTTCAGATTTAATTCAAATAAAATATATTAGTCGACGACTTTTTGGCGAGGACTCTAGTTGATTGGCGGGAGACGATGACGCCTAAGGTACCACGCAATGGGATTAGTAATGTCAGGAACGAATCAGGATGAAGATTGCCTGCAATGAGAAAAGCAATGAGAATGTTGCGATTAGCAGTCATTTAAATGGGTTTTTACTATTGCCAAGATTTTTACCCCTTTTTTAATTAATGGATCATATCTTTTTTTCGTCCTCGTTACTTATTATGATCCTGGCATATTTCAGAGAACAATATAAATTGAGGTCCATTTTGCTTCTCATTTCTCCATTCCTCAACTTCGTTTGCATTCAAATATCATTTTCTCGCTTGTTACATTGCTGCATTATGTCTTCCTCCAACAACACTGTTTCCTCTTCCACCAACAAGGCTGCTGGTAAAAAACGCGCTCGTGAGGAGCTGGGTGAGAGCGCACGTCGCGAGACCTCGCCTTCCCCAGATGGTCCACCTGATGATCCAGTGTTCACCTATGTCCCATGGGAGCGCCCCACCAGAAAAGGAGACAGAATCAAGAAGCTTTTTCTGGAGAGCGAATTTTGCAATTTCATGGAACGGACAGAAAGTGCACTCTATCAGGATGGGGACGAGGTACGACCTCGCAAATACCTCTTCTTAGAGGGAGGACGACAGCTCGATTTGTCCAGAAAACCCATGAAGCGTAGCAATTTTGAGATATTCTGGGCACATGAACCATCATTGTTCAAGCAGCTGAAGCGTCGTAACCTGATGCTTGTCAAGGAACAAGACTGGCAACGACTTGAAGCGTCAGCAGCAGCCTCGCAGAGTGCACCGCAGGTTGCTGTCACTTCAGTGGCAACCGAGACTTAAGATATGACGAAGGCGTCGAGCTGCCGTCAAGAGTCAACACAAGAGATAGCAGAGAGACAGGTCCAAGAGATCCTCAGGGAACTGGATGTAGTCGATGTTGACACATCTCGTAGCAAGCTCTTGCAAGAAAGGGCCTCTTTATCATTAATTCCTTTATCAATCTGTAGTATTTAAATAGCTTTTTCCTTCACTGCAAAAACGGCATCTCTCTTCTTATTATCGATGCCCTTTTGCAGCGTCTCCAAAATCATTCAAAGTATTACTTAGGATCATTATCGTATCCCAAAACTACGAGGCTCTTGCCCAATTCTTCATTCCCATCATTTACCTACTAGTTTCCAGAGATCACTAGTAGATGCACCACGACACTGTCCCAAATTAGTATATATTTTTATAACGCATCCTAAAGTGATCTCATGGCAGGCAGAACCAGGGGTATACCTGAGGATTTATCACAGCAGAAGGCTTCTCGCCACCCTCCCTGAGGGTCCTTGTTATCAAAAAAAAAAAAAAAAAAAAAAAAAAAAAATAGGCCAAGGAAGTCTACTCAATGCTGACGTGGTTTATGAACAGGATGTTGTACTGTGGTGGTATGACGATGCGGCTTCGGTCGATTATTGGATACCGCTTTATTTGCGCCCCCAGTAATGGGCAACCCATTTATAGAGCTAACGTCTAAATAAATCTTACATGACCTCGTAGGTTTCGTTATCAAAAAAATAAAAAAAAAACCTGATCAAGGAAGTCTACCCAATGCCGACGTGGTTTATGGACAGGGTGTTGTACTGTAGTAGTATGCCGATCATTAGATACCACTTTATTTACGATCCTAGTAATAGGGGGCAACCTATCGAGCTAACGTCTTAATATATCCTATCAGACCCTGGGTTGCAAAAAAAAAAAGAAAGCCCTCTATCAAATTGATAACTACAGGCCACAATATTGTGTTATCTATGTGACTGTTAGGTGTTTGTAACACGCACACACCCAATTCACTGGCCTCAAAAAAAAAAAAGCCGCGCAACAATCGTAACAGCATCTCATGCTCCTCACTATCCTTTTTTATGGTCGCATCAGACGCTGAAGGTTTTATTTATTTTCCTTCAAAGAATTTAATCAAACAAGAAGGTTTTTAGACTTTTCCTTCGATACTAATTATATATCCTAATAGGAAGGTTTTATATATTTTCCTTCCAAGCTTTATAAGCACTCGCTCTTACCTGGACGCTCGTCTGGGGGAGTTATGTTGCGATTAGCAGTCATTTATATGGGTTTTTACTATAGCTAAGATTTTTACCCAGGATCATAATAAACACATCTTTCTTTCGTTCTCGTTACTTATTATGATCCTGGCATATTTCACCAAGAAAGCACTGATACAAAAAATTATTATTCGCGTTTGAACACTTACAATATCAGTAACAGCTTCTTGTTCTTGAAATGAGGGAGTATTAGACATGTTCATAGTGGGATGAATGTAAGGTGAAGAATGGGTGTGCATACTTTCGATTGTGTGGTGAAAACAAGAGTGTTTGATGTTTATAATTCGTCACATCAAGAAAAAATATTTTCTCACACACAGCACAGCCCAACTTTGAACAAATTTATCAATTGTCGCTCTTTCTTTAACTTGCTTCACTTCCTCTTCCTTTATCCTTTCACTTTTTTCTTATTTCCCTCCGGTTTTGCTCCCGTCAAGTTTGCTCTCCTTCCTTTTTCATTTTGTCCAAGCCTTCATTCATTGCCATTTTTTTTTCCTTTTTTTTTTTTTTTTTTTTTTTTTTCTTTTCCTCCCTCATCTTCATCTCCACAGCTTACATTGTCACAATTTTGAATCATCCTGCTACTGACTTAACATACTTAACATTTTTATCAAACTTTTCCTGTTTTCTGTCCTCCGTCCATTTACGCCCTTGTTTTTAAACAGTTTTGAAATCGCAATGGGAAGCGGAACAACAACACCAAATGGTCCATCTAGACGTGGTTCGATTGAAAGAGAAAGAAAGAATGAGAAAATGCCAACCAAACTGAGGATTTATTGCATTGTTGAGGGAGAAGCAACATCTTTTCCTGTCAGGATTTTCCCCGATTGTTCAGTTGGTGAACTCAAGCAAGCCATCAAGGCAGCGAAGAAGCCAGAACTCGATCATGTTGCCGCAGACAAGCTCACGCTTTGGAGAGCAGTCAACCCCAAGAGAGACAGGGACGATAAAGTAGATTTTGATGGCACCGTTGACAAGACAGAGCTCGATGACGAGATGGCACTTCTTTCTGAGCTGGACGAGCTGACCAGCCGAAGGACATATGTTATTGTCAAGCCGCCGCCGCCAGGTATGTATTTAGCTCTTGATGGACTGATGGCTGTTGATATTTTTAATCGACGAAGCTTATTGTCATTCATGACGTCATTGATTTGACTTGATGTAGTTCAAAACAGCTCTTTATGTTTGAGATGTATCATGGCTAAACTATCTAACCAGGGGCGGCTTTGGATTTCTTTATAAAAAGAATTTGAAAAGTCGCCCCATGGTTCGTGCGTATACTCTGACTCTCACTGTCCTCTCGCGAGTCTTTTTACTTGAGCTTATTTCGGCTCCCCACCGCCCTATCGCATACAAGTACTTTTATCAAGGCCTCCTATCTAACTATCCTCTTGTTGTTTTTTGCGTGGATTTTAAACAGCCCCAAGAAGTCCAAAAAGGAACCTAGAAGACACAGAAGACGGAGGTTTAGAAGGTGAGTTCATCCCACTCATAGTTTTGATGATTCTTGAGAAAGTTTGTTTATTTCATACTCACGTCAGTCTCGCTATTCCTATATGCTCAAAGAGCACCTTGCAAAGCGCTGTCGTTCCTTGAAGCGATATATTGCAGCCGATGGCAAACCCGTAGTTTTACCCCTCCATATACTGGATTTGATCGAAAATAACAAGTACGCACCAGAACCCCGCGCCGAGTTCCAATCGCTTTTGACGGTGAAGGCTGGAGATCGAATTACTTCAATGGATCTTGGTCAGAGCCCAAAATTCTTTGCGAGAGGCTATCAAGGTCGCGAGTTTTTTGTGACCGAACAGATGATGGACCTATGGAATAGATTCGAAAATGACAGTGTGGCGTCTGTCAAGAAATGTTTATCGGGTCCAATGGGCGTCGGCAAATCATACATTTCATGGTTCCTTGCGGCCAAGGCATACGCACATGGTTGGCCAGTGCTTTATATTGCCGATGCTAGTAAACTTAACAACTGTGACACTAAAACTGCCGCAGCAAAGCTAATCTGTCAACTCTTCTTATCCATCAACAAAGATATTTTGACAGCCTCAGAGCTCAAGGAAATGGTCGCAGATGAAACATCGGAGTATCCTTATGGGAATAGCGCCAGCTGTATCTTGAGTACCCTACTCCAGTTAAAAAGTCAAAAAACATTATTTGTCGTGGATGAGCATGGTGCGCTATTTCCAGAAGAAGGTAAGTCTGCGCCCGCAAGGTTCCCAGTTTTATGGCCTCTAAAGACTTTCAACTGTTGGAACAATTCAAATAACGCGAGAGCAGTGTTCGCCAGCACGGCGAATTTTGAGAGGTGTATTCTCACAGACGCACCGGAATATGTTGAGTATGTTGGTCCAATGTCGCCTGATATTTTCAATAAGCTACTGGATGTGATCATAAATAAGGTCCACCCAACAGCCCGCCAACATTTGAATGAGCTACGATGTGAGATTCAAAGAGCCACCGGATGTGTGCCACGGGAGCTTAATAATTTTTTTGACAAAGACCGTGGAGATATTGAGCTCACAGCTAATGGGATCAAGCAACGACTAAAGGGTTATGAGAAGGATCGCAAAGATCAATTCTTCGAGACCTTGAAGAGCTATTACGGCAAAGTTGAACCGATATTCAAAACAGATGTCCGTCGAGCTCTAGCCGATGTGTTTCTGCAAAACAAGGATCATGCAGGAGCGCCACTTGATTGGAAATTCTACGATATTGGAATAATATATCTGTATAAGCACGCGGAAAGGTATTTGATTTTGCGGCAGCCAATTACACCAGCATCAGAGGCGGCACTTTTGGACCTATACAGGCTATGCCCACTCCCCAACGACTACATAAATGACATAAGGAAGGGTACCTTGAGTCCTGACCAATTTTCCGATGCTATCTTCCAGAAGCTTATCAAGGAAAAAAACATAAAGTTCAACACGACAAATCTCGCTGGGAAGGAGGGACACGTTTTAGAGCTGAGAGTCGATGGCTTTGAACATCTTCAAGATCCACCCAAAAGATTTGAGGACGAGGGCAAGAATATCTTGATAAATGGAGGCGAACTACCTCGATTCGATTTTATACTTGGCTACACTTTTATTCAGGTTTCGATCAGTGATTTTCAAAAACACAACGAGGGCTCTGCAAACATTGATTTGGCATTTACAGATCGGAGATATTCTGAAGGCAGAAATCAAATCGAGTATTTCCTAGACTACACATACGGCGGAACTCACAGAGCAGTAATGGAAACAACAAAGCTGACCAAAAAGACCCAAGGTAAGAATGCTGGCGAAGAAAAATCAGAAACCAGGTATAAAAGGGACTTCAAAGTAACGAGAGATGGTGTGCTGTGTCCGGACTTTAAGATTTTGTATATTCGCGGGAAAAATGACCTTGATGACAAAGGCAACGAAGTACATAGACCGCCCAATGACATCGGTAAAGTCCAGGAGTTTCCCCAGATAAGACATGTTTGTTGGGACGAAGTTAAAAAGAGCTTGTTCGGTGATTTACTTTAATTCCAATAAAATTTTTTAGACAAATCCTTTTTAAAAAGATGTCATATTGCAGGCATATTTTGTATATATTTATGGAGTTACCTGATCCTTAGGATGATTGCAAATAGCCAAAGGCCTTCAGCACTCATACCTTGGAGAGCCCGACCGCATATTACATTTGCGATAATTATTTCTCTGCCCAGGTTCATGTACATACTTGAGGAAGCAATGTTCGAGTACTGGGAGGAATCTCTCATATTACTCTGTGCTGCACTATGCAGTAGGTTGAGACTCCACTCAATAGAAATTGTATTCACAAAGAGACCATCAACAACCTTATTGCCACTGTTGATCCACTCAAGTCCCCAGTCATTACCTTGTTTCGCCTTTATTTTATTGTTCTTCAAGATGAAGGGCCACACTTCTCGGTAGAATGTTTAGGCGGGGGCGACTTTGGATTTCTTTATAAAAAGAATTTGAAAAGTCGCCCCCATGGTCCGTGCGCGCCGTAGAGATCCTCGCTCACTTGTTAAGGCGAACTGTTCGGTGCTTGTTGGTTATCCAAATCTGCTCTGATTTCACCGCAATTTAGCGGAATTGATTAGCATCCTCTGAATAGCTGCCATCCAGAGAGACAACTTCGAATGGACAGGATGTTCAAACCAATAAAACTTGTCTGAAAGTCTGCTAATCCTCAAGCCATAAGGCAAATAATGCCTCTGAACGCCTCAATGGGACTATGGGGCGCTTTTAGGGTGCAGAAAAGGCAAGATTGTCTCTTTTGAGCAATGAAGGATATAGGATTTGTTCCTTGGAGGCACACTTTTTTGAAACCACGCTTGTTGCTAGTAAAAACACAAATGGTTCCCGTTTTCCGCATACTTTCAGTGCTTCCACAATCCAAGGGCTGTGATGTAGTCATCAAATGTTATATGTTTATCGAAGCATTGACACATCCCTTGCAAAAGTTCAGATGTATGCTAAGAATATTGTTTAAGGGAACGCAGAGTAGTCAATGACATGTGGTAGTGTTCAGGTGTTTATACAATCATATGGAGTCCGAACAGTCGTCATAGTCGATAGTGATTTTATAATGAGATTGACTTGCGGTTCGCTGGTGATTGATTGGTGGTTAAAGATAAAGCCGCATCACTCTTTAAGAAAACTATCAGACGTAAGAAAAGGGAAAAGAAAAAAACCTTGGGTTTTGGCCTTTAATGGGTTTGCTGCTTGATTTTTGCACCTTTGGCAAGCGGATCGCATCAGTATTGCTTTTACGCACCATAAATGAGACCTCATAATGGTGGCAAGAAGGCAATAGCCGGTTATTTTCTGTTAGTAGGAAGCAGAGAGAACTAGATCTGGCCTTGCCTGCTCTACAGCCAAGAGGATATCCCGGATAGAAGCAGTTTTTGTAGTGGTTTAGTTCTTAGATTTCTTTTTGCAATAAGCCGCTTCCTCGTTGAAACTCTTACAATCATTGCATACTATCACGCACGGGTCATACTATGCAAGCTAGAGGCTTTATATTATTTTATGGTTTTCTCTCTATTACTTTACACGCTCGGGCAGCCCATAGTGCTACTTTTAGGTGCTATGTAGTTACTACGGATACTCGCGGTAACAATAGTTAGGTATTGGTGTTTCTAATACCTCTTGAATGGATCAGGTTCAGGTACGCGTCTTGAAACACAGTAGTTGATTTGCCCCTAAGCGAATGCCCTGATCATTTACAGTAAGCCACAATCAATTGGGCAAGAACTGACTTGATACTCCTGCGAGCCTGAGAAATGGGCGATGGTAGTAAAAGCTTCTTTTCGATCGACTCATCTAGTTTCTCTCTCTTTCTTTTTTTTTTTTTTTTTTTTTTCAAATTCAAATTCTTAACATTCAACCTATTAAGCAACAAAACACATCATGCCAGTGCGACATCTCGATTGTAAGTGATGGCTGTCAGGACACTGCTCTTTTCCTTTTCCTTTTTTAAGTTGCTCCACATCGCCTCAACAAGTGTAGTGAAAAAAAAGAGCTAACCTGCGAACAACCTTACATCGGCCTGTTGCCTCAATTAAATAGTCTACTTGACCCAAAAGAACCTGGCGTCAACACACCCATTGACGACGCTTAAGGATATCCGATTGGGCATTGATGGCAGCGTATGGCTCAAGAAAGTCATTGGGGCGGCGTCGGAGCAGTATTTGCCTGGCATTGGTGGCATACCTTCGTGCCTTCGAAAGACTATTGAGAAAGAGCTAGAAGGATTCAAGTGAGTGTGGACTGCTTCGGGAAATTTGTTGCTCTTTTAGTTTTTTTAATGTTTCGCGCAGGCAGAACAAGGATTGCAAAAAGAAATGATACGAACTGATTATCTGACCTACAAAACACAACCATTAGAGCTGCTTCTATCCACCCATTATTTGTTTTTCCGGGACTGTCTTTAATCCGTAAAGACAAACCCCACGTCAATGATGACCTCAAGATCCCAAAGAGAAATACAGCGTGGGAAGCAGCCAACGCGGGGAAGATGGAGCTGGCACTCTCTTCTTGGAGCGGATCGTATGTGGTCCACCAGCCAGATCTGTACCATTTAGTCATCAGAATCTTAAAGGAACATAACATCGATTATCTCAGAGCACCTTATGGCGCTGGAGCACAGGTACATTAGCAACATTAACGACCTACTACAGAACGAAGGAAGAAGAGCATGGATTTGATGTTATCTTAAAATCCACTACATCACGTTCATTAAATGCCTTCTTTCTTTCTTTTTTTGCTGTTTATTATCATAGCTTGTGTATCTAGAGCGCAATCCCAAGCAAATCATTCATGCGATCTATGCAGGACCTGACTTACTTATGTTTGACGTAGAACGCGTTATCACCCAGATCGACTTTGGAAAGCAGACTTACCAGGCCATCTCTAAAAAATCTGTTCTTCAGGATATGGTGTTGACGGATGAGCAGTTCTTAGACCTTTGCATCCTTGCAGGAGTTGACCATTGCCCAACATTTCCTCCTTTTTCAGTCGAAGGTGGCTTTGCATATAAGAGTATCCATGAGCTGCTACAACACAGGACTGGATTTAATGCTGTTAAAGCCTATGCTGATTCTCCTCAAGTAAGGAACAACAATAGCAAAAAAAAGGACATATATATATGAAGACCAGCTGTTAAGGCTTAATCGCGTTGACTCTTCCTACAATGGATAGGTTGTAAAGAGCAACTATGTGGATTTGTTTTGCAGGATGCGTTGTGCGATGCGCCACCACCCTATTCTGACAGATGAAGGGCATGTGGAACCCATGAACGTGATTCAAGCACCTAATGACATTCACGAATTCATTGGTTTCCGCCTTCCAGATGAGGTGTACTATTACATTTCACGTGGTCTTATTGCAGACACTACACTCAACACTCTACTTTGCGGATATGGCGTAGAATTTTCACCGCTCTGCAATGGAGAAGCCAAGGAATATCGTGCTTTCCTAGCAGGAGATATCATTAAAATGAAAGCCCAGACAATGGCGTTAGTCAAGTCGCAGCTACATTCATTCTTCCATGATCGCAGGATCGCAATCATTCACTGGTATGAGAACAATAATGTGACAGGAACAGAACATGTAGTCAAGTCGGAGGCTGCACCCGTTCCCGTTGAAGCCATCTCCAACTGGAAGTCAAGCCAACAATCTGTCGAGAAAGAGCTCAAGAAGGCGAATGTAAGCCTTTCTATATATAAAGGGCTTGCCTCCGATTATTCTTCCGCTATTACTGACATGAGAACTGTCCTCGCTTGTTTCGTGTATTTGAATAGATTACAACGCCAAATTTTTCATTTGCTTTGGGGCTACTCACCAATCCCAATGATGCTGCTGCTACAGTGCAGCCCAAGGATGCTAATGGGAAATCTGCACCTCTTATGACACTTCAGGAGGTCCAAACTCGTCATCTATCAAAACTTCTGCAGCTTAGATCATTCATTGACTCTTCTCATACACCTCTGCCATATGGCAAAGCTATTATTGATGCTTTCAAGGCTCATCCTTCAGCACCTGTCGAGTTCCAGGATGCTCTCTTTATTGCATTGGAACTAATTAGAGCCGAACTTTTAACTGCCCGGCCATATAGCCACAGCTATGTCAAGAAGGCAGTTTTAGATGATGAGACCGGCACAAAGGCTGTTCGACTTATCTCAAGAACCGTTTCATTGATCTGGGCGCGCTTCAAGGTAAAATCACAAAATATTATGATTCATCTATCTTAGGAAAAAAAAAAAAAAAAAAAAAAAAAAAAAAAAAGCACGAATGAACTAAAGCTCAGTTAAAGTTTTTTTTTACATATATATAGGGTACCAAAATTTGGTCCGGACCTTTAAATCGTGAATTACTAGCTTTTAACAGCGTTAATAAGGTGTTAACGCGCAACCTGCGTCACTTGGGCGAAGCCTTAATTGTTGAGATGCTGCTTGCGAACGAATGTCAAAAGGATACATTGGACTTTTCAGAGCTTGCAACACACTTGCCATTTGCGTACGAGCCCTCGACAGTATTGGGAATTTTAGTCAAAGAATACCTCGAAACATTGACGCTAAGCGGCGACATCAATAACAAGGATCAGGCATTACAGCATGTGGAAGAACACATTGGAGCAACCTCGACGTCGAGTTTGGCCAATAGTATTAAAGAAGAGATCCAGCGAGGTTTTGCATTTTGGGAGGTGGTTGTTAGTGCGGTCAAGTCACTCAGTGCTACTAATGCAATTAGCAGGGAGCTACAGCAAGAATTCCAGGATGCCAATAACTGGATCAAGAGCCGCAAAGTTTAAAACAAAAAAAAAAAAAAAAAAAAAAAAAAAAAAAAAAGAAAGCAATAAACAACTCTGAATCTAGCATTTCCTTAAATTAAAGGGTGATGTTAATCATTTAGTTTAAATAATTAAGTTATATGAATTAAACTTAAAGTATACAAGCTACGTTAATTTGTTTCTTAAGCAGGCTAATAAGCTAAAGACTTTTAGGAATTTTAAACTATTTGTGATCCTTTTTCACCTTCAAGCATAACTGAGGACTCTTGTAATCAACAAAAAAAAATCGTCTCTTCCTCCAGTTCAAGCCTTTCAGTACGTTAAGCGAAGTTAAGAAACCAATATTAAGGTAAGAAGTCCACTTCTTTTACAATATTTCTACACATCAAGTAAACATAGTGGAGAAAAAAATTACTTCTGCATGCAGAGTAGGTGGTATTACCCTATCAGAAGGAGGTCAGTTGTGGATAGGTGCAAATCCAACTCCAATCGATTGAGTACAGCACAATCCTGGCTGAATTTCATCAGCAAGAAGTGCAACACGTAAATGTTTATTATAAACAGGTCCGGTCATAGTGGCAGCTCGCTTGCATGCTGGCATGGTCGATCCCATTCAAAAATATCATCTGTATATGCCAACTGGCTGGGGGTATTGAGGTTGTTGTTGGTTGAGAAGGTGGCCACAGGCTACGTTGTGTCCCGTCATGACGTTGCAATGCATGTATGTTTTGCAAGTCCTGCAATATAATCTGCGGATCTCCACTTGGCCGACGAAATCCTCGCAAACCGGACCTTGCTTGGAAGTACAATATTCGCTGACACCAACGATTATGTAATCTAGACTTCGAGTCTTTAGAGTATCATTTTATAAAAAATGTCAGTTTGGTGTAATTAATATAAATCTAGATGTATTAAAAAAGTCAAACACAATGTTTGTCTTCTGCATGACATACAAAAGCTATGTCTCATGGAGGGAAGACAGCTTCATGCTTAAGGAGAATTGACCTAGTCCTACTCCAATAACCACCTTGTTGGCAACACCTTACCTTTCTCTAATAGTTCCGGTTGACTTGAGCAGATGATTGGTGATTTTAAACTCCGTGTCACGAACTACTCTAATAAAAAAGCACCGCCAAGCCTGATCCATGCGCAACGTGGTGTTTTTTAAAACATATAATGCCAGCCCTAGAAGCTGATTTTGGTCTTCCAATAGTCTTGGATGCACTGTTTGTAGTTGGAATGCTGTAGGGCCACCCATGTTGCCTCAGAGATATCGAAGCCTTCCCATTGAATCAGAAACTCCATGCCATCATTTCCTCCGCGATGGTCTAAAACCCTAGCAGCCTCGTATCCCTCCTGCGCTGTCTCTGCCATAGTCTCATCGGCAGTGTCTAATATGTTGTGCTGTGAAATAGCAACGGATTAAAATGCCTCTTGTAGCTCCAGAAGACTCCGACCATGATTTAGTTTGACTTTGATGCTGGGAGCTTCTCATAAGCAACCTGATACTCATTGCTGTCTGGAAAGTCAAACACATCTTGCATCCAGAATGTGTGGTGCGTCTGAGTAGCGATATTATGGATGGATGGGAGCGTCGTGTGTGAACTTGGAGAAGGTGGATTGCATGTCTCCAAAGCACCCTTCGATGCTTGACCGAAATCCACCAAACACTTTATTGTAATGTAGCTCTTGGTCTGCCATGGCCATCCCTCTGGTATTGTGCACAGGATAAGAGAAGTTCTCGTAGGACAGTGGATCTGATGACTCGACAATTTGTCTAACGAATCCACTGTAACTGCCGTCAATAGCAATAGCGTCCAGCTTGTGTATGTGCGATGCAATGTTCATCTTCACAAGCATCACTCCATCATTGAAATCCCGACAAGGAGCTGGCTTGGTTGCAAACAGTATGATATTGTTCATGTCTGAACACCCTTTAATACGAAAGCCAGACTTCTTGAGTTTATAAGAGTAGAGACTTGGTTTATCAGCGCCAATATGGCTGACTCTTGTGTCATGCCCGTCTAGATTCAAAGGCATATGCTTGAAAGGGTCTGGGTTGTTCTTGGCAAGTAGCAAGCGTAGCTTCAAGCTCGAGCACATATCTCTCATTATTGAGGTTATGTCATCATGTAGTTTCACAGGGTCCCGAAGATAAAATTCCTTGTGCAAGTCGTAAAAGGACGTCTTTGGTATGAACCTTGACATTGTAGACAATGAATCTCCTGTAATCAGTGCACACAGGAGCAGAAGACCCTTTTCGACATTACGATATGGGCTACCATAGTCACGCATCCCAAATACTTGTGTCAGAAAAAAGAACGTAGGGATGATCAAGTCTCAAGAATAATCAAATTTGGACATTCTTTTCCAAGCCTTTTACTCCCACAAATTCTTCGTGTTTCTTTATTCGAGGCTGTTCTTCCTTTATTTGGCGTCCTAGAATGGTTATATTCTAAATGCAGTCAAGGTAATAAAGACGTTTCATTTCTTCTTCGAGTTGGGTGATGATGGTGTGGGTTTTTTCTTTTTCTGAGATTTTTGTTGTTGTTGTTTAGTTTTTTCTGCCTCTTCCTCTGCCAAAAGTTCCTGTAATGCTTTAGCACGCTCACGCTCCAGACGAGCCTCCTTATTCTTTTCGTTCTGTATCTTTGATTGTTCTTTGCGTTGCTCTTGTAGCGCCTGATCCTTTGTTTCTTCTTCCTGCCTCGCCTTCATCTCCTTTTCCATTTTCTTTGACATCTCATGCCTCACCTATTTAACAAGGGGAAGAAAAAACAATAAAAAATAAAAAAAAAATAAAAAAAGTTTTAGGAACCGGGCTTTTTCGCATGCGTTTTAAATAAAAACAATTGTAAAGGCTTTCCTTCATTACCATCTCGCTAGCTGTTTGAAGGATAGTCTCCCCCCATCCTTCCTTAAATGTTTCAGCTTCCTCAATAATAGCCATTATCTCCTGCTCGAGCTCTTTTTCCGCAAGCGAGAATTCATTCCAAATATCATCTCCTAATATACCCTGTTTGGACAAACTGGTCAACACTGGCTTGTCCTCACGCATGGACAAAACTCGATTCACAGCCTCCATAGCTCGTCGTAACAGTGCTGCTTTCAGTTGTGCGTCCGTGGCCTCCTGGGGCTCTGTCTGTTGCAAGAGTGCCATATAGTGTGCTCGAGCTTCGTTTTCCGGGAACCATGGTTCAGCAGTGCTAATAGCTACATTTACATAAGAATAAACAGGTCAATAATTGTAGAAATCCAACCCGAAGAGCGTTGGGAGTAAATAATTGGAATGGTCAACCATGGTTGTAATTATTATTTCCTATTACCTATCTTTCTTCTTCTCCAAAAAAACCCAAAGATTCTCATGGCAAGAATCCATCCACCAATGTAAATGACTGCCAACCAGACAGATTGCATGCTGATCAAAATTCTTTTTCTTTATACTTATTCGTGTGGTGAAGGGCTAAAAAAAAAAAAAAAAAAAAAAAAGGAAAGAATGAAAGAGCGAAGAAGAGCAAATCTAACAGCAAGTTTTTGTTTGTCGGTCCGTTTGAAAGAAAAATAAGCAAGTAAAGAAGTAGAGCAAGAAAGAAGACTGTCGAAAGAAATAGTCAATAGAATTTCTTCATTTGGACGCATTGACGCCCTGGGGAAACGTGGCGCCAATCTTTTGTTTCAATTACGCTTTTTGGCGGCGTCTATCATGAAGAACGCGTTCATCCAAGGGAACATCATTCACCCTTTTCTTCCATGCTTTTATTTGCTTTCATTAACGAGTCAACATGTGCAACGCTAGATATTTGATCCATGGGCGTCCTAGTCCTTAGCTGCTTGCCTGTTTGTGGCGCTTGAGGGTCTGGAAAAAAAAAGGGGTTAGTAAAGAGTGAAATGACAGCAGCTTTTTATTTTTTTGTAATTGTTGACAAAATATAGGGGATGGATGGTCAAGGCATGACCCCTGTTCAAGACCCCATGACGATCTGGCATGTTTTTGTGCCAGAGTCGAGTCGATCGAACCATAAAGGCATTCTGTCATAGCATTGCTACAAAGGTTCTTTTTTTTTTTTTTTTTCGTTTTTTCTTTAACTCTTGAACCTCTTTGCACTCCTCTCTCCACTTTTTTTTTTTCTCCTTCTTTGACTTCCTTCACATCCAAAGTCAAAGAATGGTATGACTTTTCTCCCTTTCAATAGTTCGCAAACGACTCTTTCCAACTCGCAACTATTATTTTTAATGATCACGACCTGACGACCTTTTCTCCTCTTATCAATTACTATACCATTTCCAAATACATACCCTCATTTTCCGAATTTCTATTTCTCATAAACAGCTCACCACTTTGTACATATTGTATATAATCAAGTATTTATTATTATATTTTTAATGAATGAAAACATGAAGTCCTCCAAATCATCCCTTCGCTACCTGTTCACTGCCGTCAACTGGGTAATCTGTTTACTTTGGATCGCACAATTGGCCAATGCTGCCCCGTTACCACAGTCAGGAGAAGTAGTATCTGTATCAGCGTCTCCTTCTACAAATACTACCAACAACACATTGGTCGATCCCTTTTCAACGCCAGATTACCTAGGTTAGTAAAAAAATAAAAATGGCATGATAGCAAGAGACATTAATATACATTAATATCTAGATTAACGTGGCAAAAGTCCGTAGTAACTAAGTCACTATGTTGTTATCCCTATCCCTTCATGCCTCTAATGTAGCACCATCCGAGTTCACCTGGGAACAATGCATTTATGGCATCCTGTTTATATTTTTCGGTGGCGTCGAAGTGTTTCATGGATACAAGTATATCCGCATCACTATGCTTGTGGCAGGATTTTTTGTCTGGTGTAAGACGGAAAAAAAAAAAAAAAAAAAAAAAAAAAAAAAAAGTCCAAGGATGCTACTCGTCCAAATATGCTCATACACTCATGTTTATAAACCTGGTTTTAATGTTTTTGTTTTCTTTAGCAAGCACGGCCGTAATGGTCATGCTTATTACCAACATCAACTCGGGTGTATATCAGTCTACAACAGTTTATTTCATAGTTTGGCTTCTTATCGGGATTATTGGATCTATCATCTCATTTTATCTGTGGCATGTCGGCATCATCTTAACGGGAGCCTATGGCGTGTAAGTGCCTTATTTTCTTTTCCTTTTTCCTTTTTTATTAAGAGGTGCAACGACATCCCTAATGCCTGCTACTGCCAATCTATTGGAAAATAGATTTGTAATTGTTGCAGTAATCTTCACAGCAGCCAATGTCACCAATTACGTCTTTCGGTACGTATTCCTAGCGATCTGTGTGGTCATAGGGGGCTACTTGACCAAACGTTATGAGCGATATGCAGTGATCATAGCCACATCACTCGGCGGCGCCTACTGTGTCATGTTTGGAATCGATATGTTTGTGCAATCTGAATTCAGGTCCACGTTCCATGTGATGTTGTCGCAATCGACTGATAGGTTTCATCCTGTTGCAGGCACATGGGTCATGATTGCATTTGTCCCTGTCATTGCAGCTATTGGAACTGCATGGGAGTGGAAACATCATGAAGCACCTGTGGGAAGTTGGTGGTTTGGGCACGGGGCTAGACCTCTTCCTCCTTTACCGGGTGAAAGACCCCATAGAAAGTGTTGTGGTATCACAATGGCATTGTCGGCAAAGGCTGCAAAGGCTGCAAAGGCTGCGAAAGAAACTGAGGAGAAGACAACTGGAAGTGACACTACCCTTGTATCACCGAGCACAAAGACAACCACAATGGCAGGAGAAGCGAAAGCGGGATCATCATCACTACCACTGTCATGGTCGCATTGGTGCTTCCCATGTTGTACTCGGCGCAATAACAAGACGACTACAGCAGAAGATAATGGGCCATCGTCAACTGCAGAAGCAATGGAGGCAGAGCCCATGACTGTTGTAGTTGCATCAGATGCTCCTGCCACTGAGGGATCTTCGCCCAGAGAGGAAAAGCCTTACAATGTTTTGGTCAATGAGAAGTCAAAGCCTACAGCGGGTCCAAGTGTGACATTCATCAAAGAATACGATATTCCAATAGAGAGGGCGTATTTTAGTTCAGGACGCGAAACTATTGGTCACACTGGCGTCCAAAAGGTTGTAATCCAACGCGAAGTGCGCGAGTTTGGCGTGGACGTTGACGAGAAGTTATAGATATAATTGGTTGTTGAAGTGAAATAAAATGTTAACTCTATCCTAAAATGGGACTCCAGGGGTGATCAAGATTGTCTGTGGGAACATGTTCCTGAAGACAGAACATTCCTTTTCTTTTTTTCTATTTGTGCACGTTCCTCTTGTCTATCCCTCATTCGCTTTCATTCGCCTTCATCTCATTACAATGTCATTTTCATTACCCACTCCTACCCATCCTGGCCCTTTTGGTCACAAACAGCGCAAGAACTTTTTCTTTCCTGAGGGCAAGACAGAGTTCAACCATGGATCCTATGGTATAAATATCTATCGTCACGATTTTTTCTCCTTTTTATATTAGACTTAAACACGTTGTAGAGCAACTGACCTTCTCATTGCCCATTGGCAGGCACCTTTCCTCGGTCTGTACGAGAAAACATGCTCAAGTGGCACGACTATGCCGAGCAAAATCCAGGTAAAAAAAAAAAGTAGTTGAATAAGACATGTCAAAATATCGTCTACAACTCCCACAGTCCCTTGTGCACACGAGCAACTAACATAAATCTATCCATCCATTCATGCATTACTTTTTATCAACGTTACCCAAGATCGTTGGGTTCGTCTCGAGTTGAAGCCAGCACTTCGAAAGATTCGCTCAAAGCTTGCAGCGTTCATGAACTGTGACACGGATGAACTGGCCTTAGTCCAGAACACCACTACGGGCATCAATGCTGTCCTCCGTAGTCTTGCCTTCGCTCCTGGTGACAAGATTCTGCAACTCTCGACAGGTTATATTAATGTGGACAGGACCGTTCATTATATATGTGATATTCACAAAGATGTGAACATTATTGAAGTCCCCATTACGATGCCCATGACCGATCATGAAATTGTCTATCAGGTCGAGAAAACCGTCCAGCATCATTTGGCTAAAAAAGATCAGTCAAGGATCCGCCTTGCGGTCATTGACTGGATTTCTTCAGTTCCTGCGATCGTACATCCTGTCAAACCACTCGTTGATATGCTTAAATCGTATGGCATTTTGGTTCTTGTGGATGGTGCTCATGCCATCGGACAAGTTCCTGTCGATTTAAAATTCTTAAATGCAGACTTCTTCATTACCAACTGCCACAAGGTAATCCCGTTTTTTTTTTTTTTTTTTTTTTTTTTTTTTTCCTTTTGAACTATTCATTTATAATTTTGTAGGACCTAACAGCATACACTTTTTTTTTTTTTTTTTTTTTTTTTTAATTCAGTGGCTCTACAGCGTACGAGGCTCCGCTGCGCTTTACGTTCCAAAACGATTACAAGGTCTAATCCATCCAACGGCGATCCAGGGCGACTACAAGAATGGATTCGAAGCCGAATTTTCCTGGAACGGGACCATGGATTATTCCTCCATGCTGTCGATCGAAGGCGCGCTCGAGTTCCGCGAACAGTATGGTGAAGAAGCCATCATGCATTATATGCATACTTTGGCTGTGAGAGGTGGGGAAATCATGGTTGAAATCTTGGGAACCCAGGTGATGACACCTTATGATCATCAAGTCGGCAGTATGGTGAATATTCGTTTGCCGATCAAGAATATCAACCACCCCAAGATCGAGACACCCGATTATCTGGTCCGCCATTTATTGGATAAGTACAACCTGTTTTCGCCAAGCTATAAACACGGAGGCTATTTCTGGACAAGGGTTTCTGCCCAGATTTATTTGGAGTTTTCTGATTTTGTGCATCTGGCGCATGTTTGGAAGGAGGTGATTGAGGAACTCAATAACGAGGATCAAGAAAGCTAAAAAGATGATCCTCTTTTCTTTTCTAGAGTATAGAAAATGTAGAGATTGACGACTAACTCCTTGAGGAACAGAGATCAATAAACATTGATACTTCACAGATGACCTGAGAGTAAAAGCTATTCAAGTCATGCTCATTGCTTAAAGGAATAAAGTCAAGCTTTAGTGATTTTTATAACGCATAAAAAGACCTAGATAATGATTATCATGTTTATTTCATTTTCATCGTCCAAGAAGGCTCCTCCTTCCCTCTCTTTCTGCTACATTCCTTAAAGCTTTTTTATTTAGTCCTTCTTCAAATCAATCTTTTGGACTTCGACACCAGTATTTGTGATCACAAAGATTTCAAGGTAATCACCCGTGTAGATATCACGCTCCGTTGCGGATGTGAATGAATCCTTTGTAATACGCAAGACTTCGTCCTTTGTCAATGTGCGCTGCCTCGACTCCTGATTCTTGAAGTTAATCTGTCGTTGATTTAGACATAGGAAAAAGCTGATTAACAAAAAAGTCCACACAGTAAATGAAGTCAGTCAAAGGCTTCTTTTTTGTATGTTGTTTACCTGGTTGTCCAAGAATGGCTGGATAAGCGATGAAGCAGAGCCAGCGCATCTACAGGTTTCGCGTTCGTATGATCCTACTGGATCATAGGTATAAACAGCTCCCTTGCCTTCCTCGTCCAGACCGCCCAAAATGCACCAGCTATAGAAAGGAAAGAAGCGCTTCTGATAGAGCATGATGGAAAGCATCTGTGCAACTGCAGCTGTCGACATAACCTTTCCATGAGCGTGATGGTACCACTTTTTTTCCCCCCAATGAACAAGAAAATCACAGTTAGATTTCCTGCAAATAACTTTTTTTCATCATGATAATGGGACATCATCTCCACATAAAACAATAGATATCTCCAGACCTATATCCTCTCGTACCTCCATGCTCTGCTGGATCCTCTTAGTAAGGGTCAGGCAATCAGCATAACATCCTCCCATGGAAATCACAGTCTTATCAGATCTACAAAAAAAAAAAAAAAAAAAAAAAAAGGAAACAATGCGTGGATCAGTATATTTATTTTTGTTCTTTCCTCAGTCGACACTGCTTGCTAAAAGTAAACATTAATGACTGGCATATCTTGTTAATATAGGTCCTTTTCCTTACAGTTTGACCGATTTTGGAACATAGCGCGAGTTGATGGAGTAGCCTTCGCTCTGTCGCGTATCTGCTGCTACCACACAAAAGTCATTGCCAGCAATGGACAACAAAGTACTATGAAGAATAGGGAGATAAAAACATGCTTAGTACTTGTACTGTTGGTCCTTGGAAGAGAGGAGGGATTGAAGGATTGACGCGTTTCCTTCCTTCGCATGTATCTCTCAGGAATTTTGGTGTACCAGGAGAAAGATTTTTACACCCAGTGTTATTATGATATGATGAACGAGGACTTTTTTTTTTTTTTTTTTTTACATCTTCTTTAAGCTGCCTACGTTGGCCTCCTTTGCTTATTTCTGTGCTGCTTTTCCGAAGGTTTTTGTTTTTTAAATACTCACCCGCCATTGTCGACATAAGGGTCAAAGCGGTGCTCGATGGGCGCGCTGACGGGGTGGTCGATGACAGCCTGTCCAGGATAAGTGGAAAACATATTTGTTCCTTTATAAGGTCGGTGAGTTTCCGTAAAAAGAGGTTGATGAATTTAATGTTAAAATGGGAGGTTTAGCAGAAAAAAAGGAATTGAATGTCTAATGGACTGTGTGTTCTGTGTCTGTGGAAGTTGTCTTTCAAAAGTCTTTCGTGTTGCGTGGGTTACGAGGCCTCTATTGATCATCCGCAGTCACGGTGACGTGTCCCCTTGCCTGGTAGCCGACGCGTTCGTGTTTTTACAAGCAGGCAAACATGAAGCACATTACCATTCTTACTTACAATTAAAGTGCGGCATTCATCCTTTGTTTTTTGTTCCTCTTCTTTTTCTTCTTTCTGTTCTTGAACAAACATACACGCCTTTTTTAGCGATTAAGGAACATATAAACATATATTATACAGAATAGCAACCTTAAAACATGGACTCACTTGTCGCCAAATACTCCAACTCGGCTTCTACCTCATTCGATACTGAAGACAGCCTCAATAACAACAGTGGAGGATGGGATGCTGCTAGCCAATTCGCACTGCCTTCATTCGACATCCCCCTGGTAGCCAATGTAAAGTCACTTTATTCTCGAAGGGAGAAAAAAAAACGATGAAGAGCTTTTTTTTTTAAAATACTAACTAGCCATGTTTTCCTGTTGAATAGCCCGTAGATTTCTTACGCGCCCATACTGACCCCTCGGCAGAGAACCGCATCCGCATCCAGCACGGAACTACAACATTAGCTTTCAAATTCCAAGGTGGTATTGTTGTTGCTGTTGATTCGCGTGCCTCAGGAGGATCTTATATCGGTAATGCGTGCACTTCTTGAGATTTGCAAGTTTAGCTTTTTTTTTTTCTTTTTTTATCTCGTCATCATGTTTTTATTTCCTTACTCATGTTCTTTAATTGCTATAATTGCTCCCCGCACTTTAGCTTCGCAAACGGTCAAGAAGGTAATCGAGATTAATCCTTACCTTTTGGGAACCATGGCTGGAGGTGCTGCTGATTGTCAGTACTGGGAGCGTGAACTTGGAAGGAGATGCAGATTGTATGAACTCCGTAATAAGGAGCGTATCTCCGTAGCAGCAGCATCCAAGATCCTTAGTAACATGGTCTACGATTACAAGGGCATGGGATTGTCTATGGGTACAATGATCACTGGATGGGACAAGACGGTAAAGGAAATTTGCGATCAGAATACCAAACAGGTTCAACGTTTTAAATGTTGGAGATATATCCTATGCTGTAAAGCTTAGTAAATTTGTATTTTGTTTTGCTGCTTCTAGGGCCCTCAACTGTTCTACGTTGACTCTGATGGCTCTCGATTGAGAGGTGAAAAGTTTTCTGTTGGCTCAGGATCGACTTTTGCATATGGTGTTCTTGATACTGGATACGACTATAATCTGTCTGTTCCCGATGCGATTGAGCTGGGACGCAGGGCCATTTACCATGCTACTCACCGTGATGCCTACTCTGGAGGGTCTATCAACATCTTCCATGTCAAGGAGTCAGGCTGGTCGTTTGAGGGCAATTACGACGTTGGCGCACTTCACTGGGTAAAAATAAACAAAAATAAACAAAAAAAAAAAAAAAAAAAAAAAAAAAGTGGAAGAAAAGAAAATCTCTACTATCTGCTATCCAGGAAACAACTTTTATTAACATAAGGATTTATGTTTATTAACTAATGTTCAAACTTTTTACAGGAATACCAAGCTCTTCCCAAGGGACCAATTGCATAAATCGGGATTGCTTAACGAGGAGAATGTACAACATACAGCAGAAGCAGCAGTAACAACAGAAGTTTTGCAACCAAGGATCTCTCTGTGTTTATTATCTTTCAAAATTGAAATAAAACAAAAAAGTGGCTCAGAATACAGAAAAAGAAATAATAAAAAGTCACTAGGGCTTTTAATTGGACATGATCTCCTTGGCCTTGGACTTGAGTGCTTCATCGATGTCTTTGATAACCTTGTCGTGTAATGCTTGAGCCTAACATGAAAAGGCACGGAGAAAAATGATTAGATAATGGGCATTTGAGGATATTACGGATAAAGAGCATTAAAATTACCTTCTTTTCCAATGTAAAGTTCTCATCTTCACTCATTCCAGCCTTAAGATCCTTCTTCAAATCCTTCATTCCATCCTGTCGTAACTTGCGAATGATGGTTTTTGATTTTTCTGCTGCTGCTGCCGCATTTTTGGAAAGGGTCTCACGGAACTCTTTGGTAGGTCTGGATTAAGAGTTAAGAGCATAAATAAAAAGTTAGTTTCTCCTTTTGAGACAGTGTGTGTATCAACCATTATCATTTAATGATTCCCTACTTTGGCACAGGAACTTTGACTGCCTTGTTATCAGCAATGGGATTCAAGTTTAATCCTGCCTCACGAATGGCCTTCTCAACAGCAACGATAAGCTAAAATGTAACAAAAAAAAAAAAAAAAAAAAAAAAAAAGAATCACGTTCAAATTTAAAACTATGAATATGAGCAGATCAGATTAGATCAAAGAGATCGTTACCTCAGGATCGTTCACGTTGACCATTAGTGTCTTTGCATCCTTGATAGACACCTGTCCCACATCGCGCAAAGAGACAAGACTATTACCTGCCTTGACTTTGATAGGATCTAGAATTGCTATTTACACAAAAGAAAAAAAAACAGAATAAGGGTTAAACGACTGTCCCTGTAGATTGAGAAAAAGTATACTGGTCTGAATCCAAGGCTCCTTATTAGTATTACCTGGATTAGCAGTTCCGGCTCTCATGGTCGAAAAGTCTTTTTTGAGCCGTTCTAAGCACTGGCCCATCTTCTTTTCCAGATCTACTATATCAAACGTCATATCTCCTCCTCCTGATCCAGAAGACTTGTTGCTTTTTCCTCCTTTGCGGGAACCAGAATCGTTATCATCTTCTTCTTCTTCATCGCTAGATCCCTTTTTACCGCCCTTACCGCCTTTGCTACTCTTTTTGGCATAGCCTCTGAGTTGATGACTAGCAGAAGTATTCATGGCCATGACCATGTTCTTTCCAAGGAAGGATCCATGAGAAGTGATTCTCAAATGCAATGGAGTGATTGTTGAGAGAGTAGTGTGAGTCCTGACGCGGCTTGTAACGTGTAGCTGAACAGCAGTTAGACGTTTTGCTGTTGAGAAGAGTGCTGTAGTGGCGCGTTGCATAACTGTGAAAATGTCGGGTAGTTGCGAAAGAAAAGAAGTATATTATATATAATAACTTTATCCACAATGATGGTGTCAACACATTTGCGATCACTCCATACCCCTCAAGCACAGTCCCCACCATTAACCATATTCTCCACCTCTCTTGGTCGTGTGGTTATGGTCGATGCACTTGTAACCACAACTTTCTGCACGACATATTGTTCTGCGTTCTTTTTATGATTATACAGAGGACGCAGGGGAGACGGAGCGAGGAAATCAAATGTGATGGTACAGGTACAAAGAAACTTGTTTACTGAGACGGTGATACGATAGGGAATGAGAAACTGGCGCAGCATGTCACATTGGATTCTTTCTTTCTTTCTTTCTTTCTTTCTTTTTCTTTTTATTTACTCCGTGTTACCCTGGTTGCTTGTCTTTTAAGGATGGCGATGTATCGAATGTAAAAAGAATAAGGTGGCAAAGTGGTAGTTGAGTGGCTTGTTGTAAGTGTGGTGTAGCATTCTGACTGACGGTGCAGGGATATTTGATTCGTCCCCCTTGCATTGAACCTTTTCCTTCACTTTCCACAACACCCGCCCACTCACACAGGACCTGTGTACTTTAAATACCTTCTAAATAAAATTAGAAAAAAAAACTCCTCTCTCAAACATTCTTTTTTTTTTTTTTTTTTTTTTTTCCTTTTTTCTTCTTCAACCCATACCCGCTCATTCATTCACCTCCATTCTTTATACATCTTCCTTTCCCCCGCTCTCTCTATCTTCCGACCTGTTCAAACCTACTCTCTTTACCCTCACTTTATAAGAAGAAAAAGAAAAAGAAAAGACCAAGATGTCCGAACAGTCAACGCTCCTTCTCAAACGCCAACTCAAAGGTAAGCTTAATAATAGTAATAATAAAAAATAGTATACTTTTAAAAATTAATCAAAAATTGTACCTGACACGAACAGCATACAGACATACAGACTGTTGCCCATAGTAATGAAGGAATGGAAAGACAAACAAGTCATCCATCTTTCTTGAAACTACAATCTGTCTGTCTGTCCTCCTTTCAAAGATGAATGATGGCGACATTTCATCTTCACTTGTGACTCATTGGTTAAACCACGCTGGAAGGAAAAAAGGGGCGGGAGGATAGAAATCAAGAAGAAAATCCCACATGCCACACAAAGGCACAGGCCATTTTGTTTATCAAGAAATCCTAATCACTCCCTTTCTTTCTTTCTTTCTTTCTTTCTTTCTTATTGCATTTAGAGCTCTCCAAGAATCCTGTCGAGGGCTTCTCGGCTGGCCTAGTCGATGATGATAACATCTTCGAGGTACTATAGTAGTTTGGAAAAACGAAAAGGATAAAAACATTAGGATCGATACGATCTCTGACAATTCTGTGCTAGATACTAACACAATCTTCTTTCTAAATCTTCACGTTATATAGTGGGAGATTGTCATTATGGGACCACAGGATACACTTTAGTAAGATCTCGTCTGCTATCCCTGGCTTTTTTTTTTTTTTTTTTTTTTTTTTTTGTTTTTTTTTTTGTTTGTTTGTTTTGTTTATTTGTAATGGCGTTTTGGGAAGAAGGAGCAAAGTTGAAAATAGCCAGGACTCGCCATCATTTTCAGGGATCTATCATGTCATCTAGGATTTTACTGAGCACAAACAACAGTGTTCCACGCATGCAAGCACACACAAAAAAAGAGAGCAGCAAGAATTGACAGAAGCGACACACACTTTTGGAGACAGATTTTTATATTCGTCAAATCTATTGGAGACCTTGCTGCCGCAATGATATATTCCATATACTTATAATGGCATCAAGAAAAAGAAAAAGCAGAATATACCGGCGATCAAAGCCATCTGTTGGAATAGATTTGCTCTTTAGGCCTTTGGGATTCTGACCTCTTTTCTACATTTACATGAATTTTTATAGTGAGGGCGGCTTCTTTAGGGCTATCATGACCTTCCCTCCCGATTACCCTCTGATGCCACCAAAGCTCAAATTCACAACAGAAATGTATCACCCAAATGGTAAAGAATCGATGAACGGTCAAATAATGGGAATATGTCGGGGTTTTGAGAATATTATAGGCTGAATGTCATGGAATATGATCAGGCGAATGTTTATGGAATCATCTAACCATTTTTGCATCTTGGGCTTTCCACTGTGGTTTTTTCTTTCTTTCATTTTTTTTTTTTCTTTTTTTCTGCAGTGTATCCCAATGGAGAGGTCTGCATCTCAATTTTGGTAAGTCATATCATCATGCAGCACTGGTAAATATTTAGGTGGCGGAATAGGAACACCTTGACTAAAACGTGACCTTGGGCTCGTATTTGTTCCCGCTGAATTTCTTTTTTTTTTTTTTTTTTTTTTCAGCATCCCCCTGGTGAGGACAAATATGGATATGAACAGGCGAGTGAGCGCTGGTCACCGGTCCACACTGTTGAGACGATTCTTGTGAGTGTCATCTCGATGCTCTCGAGCCCAAATGACGAAAGTCCAGCAAACATTGAGGCCGCAGTAAGTGACCCATTCTTGAGCATCAGTATCAGCATGGACAATGTAAAAATCATTTGGCTAATGTAACTTTGATATTTTTTATTCAATAATTTTTTTTTTATTTTTTGTTTTTTGTTTTTTGTTTTTACTTTATGTGTGGCGATAAAAAAAAAAAAAAAAAAAAAAAAATTGTAGAAAGAGTTGCGCGAAAATTACCCATCGTTCAAGAAGAAGGTTCAGCGACTTGCAAGACGCTCAGCGGATGAATTCTAAATCACAAAAGAAATATTGGACAATAATGAATTGTTACAAGAACATTTGTGGTCATGAATGGGAAAGAAGAAGAGATAGCTGCCTGATATTGGCTGTAATAATAAAAGTATTGCGTTTTTTTTTATTATTTTTCTTTCTTTCTTTTTCATTGTGTGGCGTAGTCAGGTACAGAAGGAAATGGGCTTTGCATCTGGACTGCGGCAACTTTTTTGTATGCGTAGAGATGATTATTAAGCCCTAGCCAAGATATAACTGCGCGTATTGTTCAACATTAGTCTTAATGACGAAGTTTAGTCAGGGGAAGGAGAGAAGAGAGCAAAGAGGATGCGGAAAAACTGTGATGACAAATGTTCCGAGGAGGTCTCTGGTCTTTTTGATCAGTCGATCTTTTTTTTTTTTTTTTTTTTTTTTTGTCCTGATGGCGCAGTATAAGAAGAGTAAGAGTGAAGGTGGAATGAAAATACCAAAGTCAATTGACTGACTAGCTGTGCATCAAAGAGTGGACATGCGACCACAGGATGCTGCTATTCTATTTTATTTATTTTAATTTATTAATTATTTCTTAATTATTTGTTTAGTTATTCCTACTTTATTTGATGTCATCTAACATCGGCAACAAGATCCGGAATGCATATATTTTCCCATTGTCTTTAAGTCACTACGTAGGATGCATGTATGTGCTCTGCTCATTTTATTAGAGTCCAATAGAATGAATAGTATATACTGTACATCTATTCATTGTTGAAAAAAAAAAAAAAAAGAAAAGGTGGGGGAGGGGGGAAAGAGAAAGGGAAAGGAGAAAGAAAGAGAGAATCAACGTGACCTTGCACTCTTTACCAAAGCACGCGAAGGGCGTAGTTGAGAGTTGAGTTGGCATTACTTCTTACATAATGCGCCGTATTTTTTTTTTTTTTTTTTTTTTTTTTTTTCGTGTATTGGGTGTGTGAATGTGAGTGAGAGTTTGTGAAAGCATGTGCAGATCGATGATGCTGTTATTTACAGTCCATTAACTCATTGAATAAGAAAGCAAGGAGAGAGAGAAAGAGAGAGAGAGAGAGAGAGAGAGAGAGAGAAAAGAGAGAGAGAGATACAAGGAGACAGAGGGATTATGATACTTTGCATGTCGCGATGTGGCACAGCATTAGCATGGCATGAGAGCCCATGATCACAGTCTGATATTCAAAGAGACCTCAGCTGATCCAATTGAACCTTCTTAGTCAAGGCTATGCATGACAAGTAAAGAGAAGGGGGAAGGAGATCGCGAAAGCACAGTAGAAAGAGGATGTTAAAGAGTTTTTTTTATAGACGCCTTGTTAGTGTACAAAACAACAAAGGCAATATTGGGCGAGGATTGATTTGGATTTTTGTATTCACAAACAAACGCGGTGTCGACAGGAAGATGGTTCCACAACGGACCCGGATATTGAATCATTATGATCTAACCCTCTCTCTTTTTTTTTTTATTTTTTTATTTTTTTACTTTATGTTACTTTCCACATTCTGCACCCTTGCAGCTAGTTTTGCCATTTGTGATTGACAAAGGCAGACAGGGTTGACAAGGCTGAAAGAGAGATTGAAAAAAAAGAGATGATTGATATTTTTCCATTAACATTTGAAAACACAACTATGCGCAAAGTCATTCGCGCATGGATCACCAACAAAAAAAAAAAAAAAAAAAAAAAAAAGACTTCAGAAAAAAAAAATTCAATGAAGGAACGCACAGGGACAAAAAGACTAACCATTGCTAATAAAGTTAGACTAAACGAAAGTTTTATATCTCCTTCATGTATACAACGAAGGGCCCCCAAAGAAAGCAAACTTCTTTCTGGAAGGTATTAAAAAAGTTTACTTGCATATCTCGTTTCTCTCCATCTGTTTTTTCTTTTGTATGCGTGAATGTGTAAAATGTTATGTGTAAGCAAAAGTGTTTCTTCTTGTCTCTCTTCTCCACTTGTTGATGACCTTGACTAACCTCCCAGATTGCGCGCATAAAAAAAAAAAAAACTTTACAGCGCGAAAAAAAAAAAAAGAGAAAGAGGACCCAGGTATATCCAGAGTCGAACAAGGTGCATTCATGATGCAATTTTATCTTTTTAGACAATTCACGTTGTTTTGCTCCAAGTATATTCAATGCATGTACCTTTCTTTTTCTGAAACGTGTATTTCACTTCAAATACTATCCATCCATACTATCTTTAAGGAAAAACCCGTTTATGATTTATACATGTTCTCGTTCTTTCTTACCTAGCCCCAGTGTACAAAGGTTTCAAGGATTTCTACAAAAGACATGGATCGCATTCAACGGGCGTTCATTTCTATAAATGTATTGTATGTACAACGTATGTGTACTACTGACTTTTTGAAAAAGAAATGTTTACCGAAAGGTAAAAAAGAAAGAAAAAGTGATGATGCGACTAATGTAACCTTGAGGACAGCTCTGGTCCTGTTCACCAAGTTCAGTGAGGGCGAAGAAAAAGAAAAAAAAAAAAAAAAAAAAAAAAAAAAAACGACCAGGGTATCCGTTGAATAGGTTGCATAGTTGTGTTTAGTAGACAAGAGGTCCTAACGTTGTTACCCAGAATGAAGGCGGACAGGGCTCTACATATCTCATAGCATCATCGCCTTTTGACATTCTAGATCTTCACATTCATTCATTCATTCAAGGGCACCGGCATTTGTTTGTTTGTTTTTTGCACAAATTAGGCAATGAGATCGACTATTCATCTTAATAGCATCTGCAACAACGCGAGGACCATGCAAGAACGCTAGCACCAAGAGCGTCGAAAAAAAAAAAAAATAAATAATAATAAACCACAGCAAATATCAACAACAACAAATACATACATGTTTATATATACATAGTCTACACTTTAACTGTTGTTACTTCCAAAAAAAAAAAAAAAAAAAAAAAAAACAAGAGCTTGAAGGATAGAGAGTGATGATGTCTTGTTTATTGAAAATCTTCACATACACACGCACAAAAAAAAAAAGAAAAAAGAATAAAGAGAAAAGAAAAAGAGCCCAGACTCGGGATTCAGGAACTGTGAATATGTATTGCTAATTAGTATCATCGGATCATCCTATTGAATCTGGGAAAATCGGGCGATGGACATTGGAAATCATGATGAAGACATAATGACGGAACAGTGATCCAAAAAAGGTAAATAAACAGACAAACGTTGGACAAAGATGTCATACTTTGTGATTGTTCCTGAACTTGTACCTGTGAAGCTGTACCTGTTCCTGGAATCTGAATCTGTACTCCCATTCTCCCTTACTTCCTTTCCCCATCTGTATCAGTCAGTCAACTATTCCAAAAAGAAAAAAAAATCCGTATGCTACGGAGTTACTCTTTTTCTTTTTTGGATCCAGCTTTGTCCTATGTCCGTTGATGGATCACCTGGTCCGATATTATCTAATAATGCTATAATATATATATATATATAATACATGTATAATATATTATATCTGCCCAAATGCGAACATGCCTTTTATACTGTACATATACATTTGTATCTAAATATGTATATGTTGTCAAAGGCTTTTTTTTTATCACTCCGCTTGAACCGGAGTAGCGCGATTCGGAATAAATACTCCTTTTGTAAATCCCATTTTCCTAAAAGGCGTATACGCACTATACATGTACTGTATAAAAATATACATGTTTATAATCTTGACCACGCTTCACGTTTAAGCTTAAAAAAAAGCTAGAAAAGCATTATACATGTACTATGGCTAGAATAAACCTTGTTAGAGTAGAGTATAGCGGAGAAAAAAAAAAAAAAAAAAAACTTTTCTGTTATGGATCATGAGGATGATGAAGGAGCTATATCGATGAATATCAATATATACAAATGTAAACAACGTGGCATCAAAGACAATAAAAGACATGTATTAACGTGGTCTAGAAACAAAGAAAGAAAACCTTTTTTTTTTTTTTTTTTTTTTTTTTGTAACCATGTTGGTCCATCCATGACATCGTAATGATTTCGCACGTACTTTTGTTTGTCTTGTCCATCAATACACAATCTTTACTCTTTGTCTCTGTGTTTCTCTTTTTTACGCACATAGTCTCTGCTTGTTATAGATATTTGGACACCCTCCAGGCACGAGTTCTAGTGTAACGCCGCACAAGCAAAACAAAAACCTTTTTCTCCACTGTTGAACTGATTTTTTTATTCATTTATTTATACAAATATTGATATATAATATTTATTAAAGTCTTTTTGGCTATTGTAAGGAATTGAAAAAAAAAAAAAAAAAAAAAAAAAGCGTCTTTTTAGGTGTGTAACCCATCTTTTTGCGTTTGAAAGTTAGTCTAGCCACTGAAATGATTTCCTCCGCTCTGGTCGAAACAGAGCTCTCTTTTTTATTTTATCAATGTGATTGTGGTTGTGGTGGTTCGGTAGTGATCGCAAAAAAAACTCTTTTGTTGTTGTTGATTGTGTTGCTTTTCTCAGAACTCGGTTCTAAGAGGCTCACTGACCAGGTGGTTATGTAAGAAAGGATCATCCTCTGTATATATGTTACGAGCTACATGTACTAACCCCACTCTTTCGCTCACCGGCCAAGCAAGCTCAAAGAGAGCAGAAAGGCCATTCGCTATCCAATCTTATCGTAGAGTTAAAAAAGACTTTTACTTTTTGACAAAAATATATAAATTATTTATATATATATTTATATATGAACTATTTGTATGATGTATACAAAAATAAAAAAAACGCGTTTTGAGTTTCATGTGGTTCAAGTAATAAAGAGAAGAATCGTACCATTTTTTTTTTTTTGTCTAAGAAAACAAAAGTTTCAGCTCCAGGTCCCTCTTCTTTTCTCCACTATTTATTCTCGTAGGCTGGGCCAAGCTAGACTAGGATTCTACATATACTTCTTCCCCTAGTAAAAAAAAAAAAAAAGAAATTTACATCAACGTTACGATGTTTGTGTCAGTCAAAGCTTCATTGGGCAAAATAAAATAAAAAATCAGAACTGCAAAGGACCAGATGTAACACACTGACCCTTTTTTGAGGCCCAAGATCCAAGGTCCAACTTGATTTGAAAATCATGCATGGGTTCCTGCAAATACTTGTTTATCCAAAATATATCCAGTAGCGTATCGCAATTTTTATTTTTTTTATTTTTTTGGCAGGACATTAAATTGTTAATGGACAAACAAAAGAAGAGTGTCAGCATGCCAGGCGATTGGTATGGTTCGATTCGTTGTTATGCTAGTACAGTGGCATGCACCGTAGGGGCAGGGGTAAGCACAGGGTAAGTAAACAAGACAGGGGGAGGGGGGGAGTACATTGGTGGGATTGTAGGTCCAAGAGAAGGATAAACAGGACAGTTTTTCAAGGCTCATGTCAAGATCTCTTTCGTGTTGTTTCGAGTTGTTATTGTTGGTCCTGCAGGATTTTTTTTTTTTTTTTGCTTGAAAGAAGTATTTGAACAACACAAAAATGACGAAAGCGATCGAGCAACTATGCAGCTTTGTTTATGATAGAAAAAAAAAAAAAAAAAAAAAAGCGAAACGAAGCAAACCAAAACGAATGAAAGAACAAAGGAACTCGATCAAGGCATAAAAAAAAAAAGAATATGCATACAAAAAAACCCATCAAACCATTGGAGTTGCTTGCCCAAAATGGACAAATTGGCCCTGGATTCACTTGCAAAAAAAAAAAAAAATAAAAATAAAAATAAAAAAAAAAAAAAAAAAACTTGGCTACATTCGATTAGTCTTAGTCTCTCTTCGTTCTTTATCAACTCTACCTATAAACTAAACAGGTTGTTGAGCATTGGGCAATCCATGCATCGCATAAAAAAACTAGGCTCTCCTAACCTCAAATCTCTGGATCTCGCAATCTCATTGTCGCTACAGTCGACCACATCGCTTTGGACTAGTGCTATTTTTCCAACATGCATGATATTTGCCACTTGTTTTGTCAATGCGGAAAATATTATTGTTGCCTGCCTGCCACGTTTAAGGAATCCTTCAAAGTGATGAAATATTTGTCCACAAGTAAATCCACTCCAACTGGGTGTACAAAAAAAATGAGAGAGAGAGACAGAGAGAGAGAAAACAACAGCAACAACACAAAAATAGACTTCCATGGAGTATATTCAGCATTGGTGTACATCAACATAGGCATGGTTACGGCGTGCGTCGGATATAGATATGTATATATCATGTATATGCTTATTCCGACTGGTATGGTGGTACCATGTCAGATGATACGCTCCCTTCCTCTGACCTTCTTTTTCTGCCCAATGTATCGAACGATCTTTCTGCTCTGCACGTAATGCATGCACCTTTGTATAATAAAAGATGTATTTTTTTTTCTTCTTTAGTTAGCTCCGCCCATGCACCAGCAGTCATAAGACGCGTGTTGTATACGTGTTCACAGCATCGGCATTCGGCATTCGGCAATCGGCATTGCATGCATAGATAGTATTAGAAACATAAACAGCCTCCTCCCTCTTGTCCTCTCCCCCCCCCCCTTGCTGACAAAGTCTAGAGTACAATAATTGTCAGCAAATGCTTGCGCGTTTGTGTTGCTTTGCGTTGCGTTTTATTTATCCATTTGTTTATTCTTTTGCCCTTTTTTTTTTTTTTTTTTTTTTTTTTTTTTCCGTTTCTCAAACGGCTCTTTCGATTATTGAGAAAAGAAAAAAAAGAAGGAAGGAAGGAAGCATAAAGAGTAAATTGGATTTTCCCATTTTCCATACAGAAATAGAGTCCAACATACAGCCCATAAAAAAGGAATCGAAATTGTGCGCGCATATCGCGCATTCTAATGTTGTGGTTCTTTACGCTATTGTGGCTCTTTTCGTGATCATGTTAACTTTGCCACTTTTTTTTTTTTTTTTTTTTTTTTTTTTATTATTTTTTTTATAAAAATATAAATATATTTTCTTTGTTTATTTTTCTATTTTTTTCTTTTTCTAATCGGTCAGCCCATGCATTTGAAATTGATCATGTATGCGCGCTATGCCCTGTTTCTGTTTAATACAATTAATATACAATTTACTTTTTTTTTTTTTTTTCTTTAATTATTCATCAACGGACTTTTGCATAAGGGACGGACGATGATGGTGATGATGAAGGATGGATGGGTCATGAGACTATCTATCTACGTAAAATGTTTTATTTCCTTCACGACCGTTAGGACCTTATGTGTTTGTTTGAATGATAATCTTGACCACGAGTCTGCGCACATGTAGAAAAACAAAGTAATATAAAAAAATCATAAATGAATAAAATTATAAAAAAAAAAAAAAAAAAAAAAAAAAAAGAAAGCCAATCTACATGCCACTTTGCCAACCTTGTCCTTGTGGTGATTGTTTTTTTTTTTTTTTTTTTATTTGAAATGATGGCATGTTTATTGGTATACATACTTTTGTAGACAAACCTTTTCTTTGTCTCTTTTCTTTCCTTCTTTCTCTCCACAGTTTACTTGTTTGTTTGTTTTTATTGTTGTTTAAACTTTTTTTTTTTTTTTTTTTATTTTCCTTTTGGTCTGTCTGAGAGAGTAATGAGTAGCCTTTGGTGTGTGTATGGGCTTGCTTTTTAGCATTGTTGTACCTGTCATTGAGTACACATTCTAATAATATATATATATATACAAGTTATACACATTCTTACATAAACTTGTTCAACTAGATCGCCCATCGAAAAGAGAAAAGAAAAAAAAAAAAAAAAAAAAACTACACGGGTTCGTTTTGGATTCTATTTTACGTACTGTACCTGAGAGTGTGATTTTCCTTTCGGTAGGATAAAAGAAACCGCACCAATCCTAATCATCAAATAAAAAGCAATAATTTCCTCTTTTGACTAGTGACAATAGCGCTAAATAAAAAATAAAAAAGACGCCATAAAAAATATACATTTATCCTCGAGTAATGAGCGGTGGCAGGGTATCCTCAAGGAAATAGAAACTAAAAGCAAAAGCAAAGCCCAAGTAAAAAAGAAAAATAGAACAGCTACAGTAGCACAGTGGCAGATGACCTTGTTCGCCATAGCCCTTGGCTGACTAAACAAGCGCAACTCTGGCTGAGACTAGACCGGGTTGCACCAACAACAACATGGATATCCCCATACAACTGGAGACACAAAAAAATAAAAATAAAAAATAAAAAAAGGGAAGGAGAGAGAGAGAGAGCCCTTTACAGGAAAATATACAAGGGTTTATGTAACAACATTAGCACAAAGAATATAAATCCTTGTCCAACACTAAACAAATGGCGTGGTTGTAAAAGGATGGGGTTGAAAAAAAAAAAAAAAAAAAAAAAAGTGGTTCTCTAAATGGCAAAATGATGGTCCCATTAGCCCGTTAGAGCGAATTAAAGGAAACCATGGATAGGGTTTCTTTTGTAATGTGGTAATGTGAGTTGAGCTTTGCAAAGTCCGCTCCTTCTCGTGTTTGACCTGATGGAGCTGGTTGGGCGAATGGGCCAGGCAATTTTTTTTTTTTTTTTTTTTTTTTTTTTTGCATTGGGCACTGTGGATGGAATATATGCATTCTATGCATATAATACAATGCTTAAAATGCATTGCTAGCCACTGCTAGCACATTTTTTTGGAGTGGAGTCGTTGCGACATTTTGCAGATACACAGGTCCCCCTAGTGATTTGAGAGCAGAGCTGTGTCATCAATAAGTTTGTCAAATCTAGTCTCTCACCACTTTTTTTTTTTTTTTTTTTTTTTTTTTTTTTTCCTTTCAAGATTGATAGTCTATTATAATTGAATCCACGGAGAAAAAAAAAAAAAAAAAAAAGGTTCTTGCTAAGGCTATACTGAACACATGCACATGGTTGCCTTGCATATCTGCGTCGATGTAATGTTATATATTTGATGCATACACAGCTCTATTGCTCTTGCTCATTTCTCCTAATGCTCCTCTGACTTGGTTCACAAGACCCTATCATACCTATCGCTCTTTTTATTATATAATAAATAAATGTTTAATTACTCCGTCCATCTTCCTTGATAATGTGACAAAAAAGGTTTGAGCATTCACTTTTTTTTTTTTTTTTTTTTTTTTTTTTTTTTTAAAAAAAAAAGGCTGTTAATGCATAGCGTTTTTATTGATGCTAAAAAAAAAAAAAAAAAAAAAAAAAAAACACACACACACATCGAGATCGATGAGGCTGATGGCGTGTCTTTCCTTTTTTTTTTTTTTTTTTTTTTGCAGTAACCATTTTCTTTACTCTTATTTTGGTTATAAACGTCTGGTAACTCGTATTCAATAAACTCAATAAAAGGCATTTACAACATTTGAATGTAAAGAAATTCAATTAGGTCCGCCTGGCCTGGTTCAAAATGTATTGTATAAAACGTGCAGTGTTTTATAACACGTTTAGTATAATGTTATCTAAATATCATCTTTATAATATTGACAAAAACAAACAAATAATCTTGCAATGCATGCATTAATGTCTACAATGTACCACTGTATGCGTCTACAATTTCAGGGGCAATGGAATCAAAGAAATAATAATCGGTACCGTGATCATCCGCTTGCATGTCACGAGTCATGAGTGCGTTTACTTTCTTTTTCTCTGGTCTGTTTCCGTCTCGATGTCTGTTCTTTGTGTCTGTCACTGCTATTGTGCATGTACATGTAGTCATCGATTGTTTTTTTTTTTTTTTTTTTTTTTTTTTTTGCTAAAGTCTCCGCTTTGTGAGCCTGACGGTCTATTGGAAATGCCGAGGAAAAGCTGTGTTGTGTGTACATGTAATGTGTATACAAAAACATTTTTTTATTTTTATTTTTTATTTTTGCAAGGATCTAGCCTAGTCTTCTACTGTCGCGTTTTGATTACAAAGAAAAGAAGAAGAAGATAAAAAAAAAAAGTTGTCTACGCATGCATAACATAGAACTTTACTGTAGGAAACAAAGACAGATGAAGGCAGAGGCGAAGCAGCAAACAGAAAAAAGACAATAAAACCTTTTTTTTTTTTTTTTTTTTTTTTTTTCTGATCGAGTCATACTAAACAACTTCAGAATTTTGTACTGTATGCAACGTCGCATCCAGAGTTTTGCTAGGTTTCGCAAAGTTTTTTTTTTTTTTACTAGAAAACCATGTTGTTAGCGTAGGTTTTTTTTTTTTTTTTTTTTTTTTTTTCGTATAGATCTATAGAAATGTGATGTGTGTTGTATGCGCAACCATTTTTCACACCTGACGCGACACGCGAAAGTGGCCTTAGCGAAATTGCAAATATTCTTTCCGTCTGATAAGCTAAAAGAAAAATCTTCCATTTCATTTCCCTTTGTTCCCGTCAAGTGGACGGTGCGTTTTATTCCCATGGCCCGACGGGTTGGATAGACTAAGATGGTTGCTGTATTTTTTTTTTTCTTTTTTTTTTTTTTAATGAGCAATTCTATCCCGTCTTTACCGTGCGGGAAAAAAAAAAAAGTAGTTTTTTAATTTTTTTTTTTGTTTACCGTGTGGCTGAAAATCGTATGCAGTGTAAAGTGGGGAAAGGCATTCACTGTCAAGCATGTTGTGTACAAACGTGTTCGAACATGTGGGGTGAAAAGAATATAAAAAAAAAACACCCCTGAATCGTGATATCCATTAATGGACATATTCTCTGTTTACGAATGGGTTGGTAAGGCAAAAAACACCATGCGTGATGAGGTAGAGTCGCGCACAAACAGGAACCAATTTTTTTTTTTTTTTTTTTGTCAAATCAAAAAGAGGAAGATTTCTACAAAGCATCACCAAGGATAGATCTAACCCAAAAAAAAAGAAAACTCTTTCCTTGTTGATACCTTTTTTTTTTCTTTTTCATACTGACTCATCTATATCAGGTCGTATATTTCTTTTTCTTTTTCTTTTTCCAAGCAAGTACAGTACACAAGGATGTTTGGGCTCTCAACTTTAATGATTCTTTGATAGACATATATATACATTCTTTCCTTTTACTGATGTTGATGTTGATTATTGTTTGATAATCGGTATATATGTTGATGTCATGATCGAATAAAAAATGCCGATGGATTTAACAACGTGAATAAAAAAAAAAAAAAAGAAAAAAAAAAAAAAGAAAAACTAAAACCAGTGCTCAAATGTTGTGATCCATTCCTCGACGCGTCAAAAGTTTGTAGAAACCAAGGGAAAATAAAAATGAAATATAGTTTCTATAAAAAAAAAATAATAACAATAATAAAAAAAAACTTCGTATCCAGGTTTTTACCTTCCCTTTTCCCCCTTCATTCCTTTCATCATCGAGCATTATCGTAAGCAATCGGCCTTGCAGCGTCTGTGAGCGAGGATAATTCCCATTAGGAAATCAAGACAAACCACAAACAAAAACAAAAAGAAAAACAAAATACAAAAAAGAAAAAACCCCTCGTTTTTTCTTTTTTTTTTTTTTTTTTATTTTTTTTGAGTAGCTTCGACATAAAAAACATTGTTGGAGCTAATTGCCGAGTAAAAGAAATTTTTTTTTTTTAATTCAGGAAACCACATTACATTCAAATTCAGAGGTGGATTAAAACTAAGAACAAACGGGTAAATAGTTGTCTTGTAAGCTGTCTAATAAAAGATTCAAAACACGTTTACACCATCGGGTGTCTTCCTCATCAAACCAGAAAGAAGGAAAGAGAGAGAGATGATTAATTTTTTTTGTAGATATTTCAGTCTTGACCAGAAAAAAAAAAAAAAAACGGCCAAGCTGTCTGCACTACTCAAAGGTGAGGAATATGAGACGGAGGAAGGATAAAAAAAAGACCTTTTGTAGGTGAAGGACTTTTGTTAAAATAGAGTTCAGGACTGTGGGGGGTTTTGTCCTGGATTGGGTCAGTGCAGAAGGTGGATTGCAGGAAACTGGAGAACATACTATACGGAGAATGGCTTTTTTTTTTTTTTTTTTTTTTTCTCTCGAGCAATAAAGTCTTCATTCTTCTCTCGATTTTTTCTTCATGGTCGGATGCGCTATGTGCCGAGAGAAAGAATGACGAAGGAGTGCAGGAAAGGAAACAAAAAAAATTTTTTTTGATTGTGTGTGGTCTAAATGCATGCCTTGTACCAATTCAACTTTTTCCGAGTAATGGGATCAAGAAAGCTGTTGGTTATTATTATTTTTTTTTTAATTTTTTTTTTTTTTTTTCTTTTTACGCCTTGGAGGTGCACATGCAACTTCGCCAATACTAAAGCAGCTAAAAGCCAATGTCAAAGCAACTAAAAGACAAAGGCAGCGCCATTCAAGTTGATTAGGATAGCAGCCTCCTTAAAAAAGTTCAAATAGTGTCTAGATGACTAGGACGTTCATTTTGATCTATTGATCTATCCCATCACATGATAATCGTTCCGCTTTGATGGTTCTTTTAAGTGGCATCAATCCATGTCTGGGACAACCAAGAATATCATTTGTACAACAAAGGCATGCATGTAAGGAACCCATATCGGCAAGCTTTACCTTGCCACCTCCTTCTGCCAATATATCCCTCATGCATGAATTTCTCATCATTCCTTTCATTGATGCAGGGTTTTTTTTTTTGCCCTTGTGATTGACATTGTTCCTTGTTTACTTATCTCTTTACCTTACCTTTGTTGGCAATCTCTACGACATTGAGGACAAATGATGAATAGCCAAGTGCAACAAAGCAAGGGAAAAAAAAAAAAAAAAAAAAAAAAAAAGAGAGAGAAAGAGAGAAAAAGAAAAAAGCGAGATTGAAAAAAATAATAATAAATAGCAATGATGAAATAGGAGGGACAAGGGGAAGCAGGGAGAGAGAAAGGATACACATTCTATGGGTTGTGCAGCAATCTTGATCATGGACATAAATATTTGTACACCAGACAGACTAACCAACTACACCAGGTTGATGTGGTTTTTTGGCTGCAATTGACCTCGTTCTACTTCCACTCCTGAAGCATCTACACGATTAGTCACTCTTAAGGAAAGGCAAGGCCTTTATGTTGAAGCACAACAGCCTTGAGTCCTACTCATCCATTTTGTCCCCCCTTCGAGGAAAAAAAAAAAAAAAAAAGGCTACTTGCTGTTTTACCTTTCTTGAAAAGAATTAGTCCAATATTGGTCTTGGCCTAATCTAGCCTTTGTGTTTGCCTTTAGAGGACCCTATTGAGCACATCTCTTTCGTAGATCCTGCAGTAAATAATCGAAGACTCCTTCCAATCTTGATATGTTCGAGTCCCTGTTTGCTTTATTCCTGTTTGCTTTCTTCTAAAAACTCCTGTTTTTTTTTTTTTTTTTTTTTTTTTTTTTGGGCCTTTATGTCAAGACCGACAAGGTGGTTATCATTAAAAGAGTCAAATACAAAGCTTAAAGACCAGCAGTAGTCTCGATCATTCATCCAACCAGTATGAACGCATATACACATGTTTTTTTTTTTTTACTATAGGCCAATGGTCAAAAGAATCTATTCCAAGTCATGTCTTGCAAAGCTACTAAATGTAGGCAGCGTGTTATAGACCTAGGACGCGCGGAAATTTTAATGTCCCAAATCATGAAACAGAAAGAATGCAAATGCTCAGTCTTCGGAGAGTGCTCTCTTTTGTGCGACCTTGATGCGCTCGTTTATTTGCACAAGCGTTCCTATGCACAGAGATGCACAGAAATGCACAGAAATGTCTCCACATAAAAAAAAAAAAAATTGCATCCTAAACCCCTCACTCTGGTTTCAATTTGATTATCTTCAATGTGCGCGGTACACGCGTGTACGACAGTTTCCTTGGCTCGACTCCACATACATGTACCTCATGCAAGGAAGCTAGGAAGCCTATATAATATGCATCATTATACGTCATAATACTCTTCATAAAATTGAAAGCATGAAAAAAAAGTTCCAGCTGGTGAGATGTGCATACATTGGATTTGTTTCTATCGAGCATTGACCTCTTTTTTTTTTTTTTTTTTTTCTTTCTTCCGAAGATCGAAGCGGTCAATATCATCAGGTCAAAATGACTAGAAAGTAGAATGGGAGTCTGGGATACATTGTATCGCAAACTTGCTAGGATCAAATTGAATCGCAGTAGCAAGAAGCTCCCTGTATGTTTCCATACCGAGTCCGAGTCCTAACTTCGCCTCCAATGCCACGAGCCGACTCATACACACAAACAAACAACCAAACAAAAAAAAAAAAAAAAAAAGCTAAAAAAGAAAAAGAGAAATAAACGACAAAAGTGATAATGGAATAAGAGGGAAAAAAGAAGATCGTCAGTGTGATAACGAATAAAAAAAATCAGGACGTGAAGGCATTTGCTATGACAATGACAAAAAAAAAAAAAAAAAAAAAAAAAGTCTTATCATAGAATTGAGTTGTTCTTGTCAGGTTCTCGGTTGCGTTTTTTTTTATTATTATTATTATTAAAAGAACCCTGTGCTTCAAGGTACATTAATAGAATCTATACATGGATAGATAAAAAAGATCTTGGCAAACTCAGCGGAATTAAGATCTTCACTGGTTTATTGGCTTTACATTAATTATTAGCACAACAGCCTTCTTCCTCTCCTGTAATTGACATGATCCCTTTTCTTATTGGAGATTCATGCTGCATGCATCAACCAAATGCAGAAATACATGATCCTACACCAAGGTAGTTCATAAGAGAAAACGTTTTATTATTATCAACGTGCAGAAGCAACACACCAACCAACCAGGTGGTCGTCTAGAGTAGAGCAGAGCATGATGGAAGTCTAGTATGAAAGAGAAAGGGAAAAGTCATGCTCTCTTTATTTAAAATATAATAAACCAAAATAAATTAAATAAAATAAAAAATAAAAAAAAAAAAAAAAAAAAAACGAGCTATTTCAACGCTCATATAGACAAATAGATAGACAGATAGATGGTTATCATAGGCATAAGGTTGGCCCGCCATACGCACCAGTTATTGACGATTGAAATGAAACGGGACCAAGAGTCTAGAGTCTAGATATCCATGTTAGCCTGCAGGACGACAAACTATCTCTCTTTCTGTTTTTCTCTCTGCCCACTCTGTCTCTATCTCTCTCTTTCGGAAAGAGAACTTTAATAGTCAAAGAGTAATAGTCATTACTGACACCACATGGCTTCTAGTGTTGGTACCTAGCTCCAATAGACCAATCGGGGCAAGGCATAAAGAGGGAGGAGGATGAGGGGTTTCAGGTGTAAAAAGGAAAAGGCCCGTGTCCTGATCGTCATCGTCATCTGCTTACTTTCTTGTCTTCGCCCAATTGCAATTCATGCTACTAAAAAAGCTGTTGTAGTAAAGAGTAAAGGCTGGAACCTTGGACTAAAAATGTCATATCACACGCGCACACGTGCAGAGAGGTCTCCACCAGCTTGTTTACAAACATATAATATCTATATAGTATATATTATATGATCGAAGCCACCGATTTTGCCTCAAAACTGCACAGCCATCTTACACACGCGTTTGATATGACACCCATGATAGCCTCACGAGCCAGTCAATCAGCTAGTTGCCGACTTTTTCTTGCTATTTTTAATGCTTTGACAGGAAAAAGATAAAGTGTCAGTGACCCCACCGCCACCATAGGACATTTTGATTAGTGTATAATGTTGCCAGCCCGTCGCCTTGTCTGTCTCCTTTTTTTTTTTTTTTTTTTTTTTTTTAATAGTAAAAATAATAGAATACTAAGAGTAACATTATTAATGTAAGTAAAGCATTGAGCATAGAAAAGGGGTCCATTCCTGTTCTATATTTTCTATTGAAAAAAAAAAGAAAAAAAAAAAATGACCACTTCACTTGATATTATGCGTATGAGCCAGGCATGGACATAAACACAATGATGATTTTGTTGCAATCTCTTCTCGTGACGTCTCTAATTTAACGTTGATAGTAATATGTGTGCGTAATAACTGATGAACAGAGCAAAAAAAAAAAAAAAAAAAAAAAAAAAAAAAGAGACTGATTGCTCAAAGAGCTTTTTGAATTCTTTCTTACGCGAAAAAAAAAAAAAGAAAAAAAAAGAAGAGAACGGCAAACGGCCTTTTCCCTTTAAGCTGGGTAGGAGTCGATTAAATATTTGTTTTTTTGTTTTTTTGTTTTTTTTTGTTTTTTAACGAACCCAACTCTACACAAAGGCACAGAGAAACAATCTTTTGAAAAATCAGGACAAAAGACATTTTTTAACCACTGACCACTGACCACTAGACCATGGACCCACTAGTCACTGACCACTTTCCAAATCGGTAATAAAGATTAATAATAATCAGCAATGTTAAAAGTGTTCATAATGCATATTGTATACATGTGCACTTTTTTTTTTTTTTTTTTTTTTTTTGTCTATGAGACATTTACTATCCTAGTAGGAATGTGATGCGTGATATGCTACGAGGCTTTCCTATGCGGTCTCTTACAGTTTGTCTGTCCTATTGTCATCATCATCTTGAGAGCTTGCTGGCTTTTTGTTTGTTGCTCTTTATTTATTTTTTTTATTTTATTTTATTTTATTTTTGTCCTAATGTTCCAGTTCGCTTCCTCTTCCCGGTCTGGTCTATTGACCTTCGTTTTTTTTTTTTTTACTTGCGCGGGAAAACGCAAAAAGATGAGATGATGGTCCACTTGGCTGAAAAAAAAAAAAAAATAAAAAAAAAAAGAAAAGTTGGCTTGAGCGCCACTGCCGCCGTGCGTCTTTGTTTTTATTCTTGTTGGAAAGCAGAGGGCTGAGGGAAAGGGAGTGGGAGGAAATTATCTACGATTAGAACCCCATTTTCAAATGCTTGAACATGGTCTATGCGGCTCTGCGCGTTTGTATTGCTTGTCTAGACTTTTTTTTTTTTTTTTTTTTTTTTCTAAAAAGAAAAAAAAAAACAACATATATATCTTAATGTCCTGTAATGAAAGTTAGTGTGGTGCAGTACTATTCTGAGCTCCTCCTTCTTGGTTCATTCCTTTGTTCTTTTCAAGGCATTAAAAAAGGAAAAAAAAAGAAAAGCTCGGCTCTTTGTCTAAGGACGATTATCTACAGCTGTTTTCTTTTTGTTTCGGGTTTGGCTCGTTTTGATTGGTCATTTTTTTTTTTTTATCGTTTTCTCTCTTTTGTGGAGAAGACAGACTATTTCAACCAAATAGACCAGAAATCTTGTTTGTCCACGTACAAAAGACCAAAAAGGTAGAACGAGCAAATATCAAAGGAGAAAAAAAAAAATGAATAAAAGAGACATGCTCTGATAGACAATAGACGATAGACAGAGAGACATTGACAGGGTCACATTCAGTAGAAAACAGAGTATATACAGCCAATTCGACTATGAACAGAAAAGATGACGTTTATTTTTATTTATTTATTATCGACTTTAAATGACTCTTGACTCGAAAGAGCAAGGTCAGTGAGATAGAGGCAGATTGAGCAATTAGGACAGAATATTAAAAAAGAAAAAAAGAAAAAAAAAAAAAAGAAAAAGTGCGAAGCCTAGAGAGTGCGCAGACGGATTGATATGGGATGTGGATAAGAGATTTGCAACGCCAATGGCAAAGGCAAATGCTAAAGAGAATGGGGACAGGACAAATGTTAGTATCAATGTCGATGTTAAATGGCGATTGCAGCGGCAATGGACATATCCTGGCGGAGTATGGAAGGGCTTTGTTTAGCCGCCCTGTCCTCCAAGATGACCGAAGAACGAGGTAGTGTTAGTCAGACAGTCATTCAGTCACTCAGTCTGTCACGACCGCAACAACAAGTAGACAGGTCAAAACAACAACAGCAACAACGACAGCGACAGCAGCAACAGCAGCAGCAGCAGGCAAGCAAGACAAGCAAAAGCAAAGGCAATAGCAATAACAATAACAACTATAACAACAACAATCACTGTTTGAATGTTGAATGTGTGTATCTAAACAAACATAAACTAAAACAGTCAATAGTATTTAATAAATGGATTCGATAGAGTCGAATGTATATAAAAGATATATATATATGTATATAGTAATAGTAATAATAATATATATATACATAAAAAGTGATTTTCAATGCCATGTTATATATATATAATTAAAATGTATATATATATAATATATATATTTATATATATATTATATATATAACAAACGTATAGCTAAGATAAATAAAACAAACCAATAAAATAAAATAAAATAGAGTGCGTAAAATAGTAAATAGAGATATAGAGTGATTGAATACACAGACTATTGAGCCGCATATACGAGACAATTGAATTCCTTACTATTCTGTCATTGGTGGAAGTATACAATGTGGCAATTCAATTAGGCCTCATTGAACTTTACGTGATTGAATTAGATTGAGTATTTCTTTTATACTTTTTTGCACACTTTCTCACCCAATGCCCATCCACAACACACGCCATGTCCATGCTCATGATGAATTTGTTATTGAGGCCTCTTGTTCCCCCCATCCACACCCTCTCTCCGCAAGAAACAAAAAAAACAAAAAATGGTACAAAAGGACTTCCATTTCTCCTCCTTTCCTTTTCTTTTTCCCTTTCTCTTTTTTTTTTTTTTTTTTTTGTATTTCTCTCTCTATTCCTCATTAACAATTATTCTCTATTTCTCTACCATTCATCTTCAGATTCTTTCTCTCTTTCTCTCTTAATCTAGTCTGATCTGTCTTTTATTCGTAGCCTCTTTTTAAACTGTTTCATCTCAATCTCGTTACGTCTTCGATCTGTTTCTTATCACCTTTTGTCCTTTTCTACTGTTCCTGATTAACTGTCAAGGCAAAAACGAAGAAAAAAAAAATAATAATATAAAGGACACTAATTTACACACTATACCCAACTTATCCCTTCCCCAGACACAAACATAATTTTCATACACATCTCCTTCATAATAAAATGACTGTCTCTGCGCTTGCCTCTCCTGCACTCTCAGAATCATCCGTCGCTAATGCCAGCGACGTAGGATTTCATCACAAGGCACAGACCAACAAGGACCAGATCGAGCAGTCACATTCGATTACAGTCGCGTCTGCTCCTTCACCCGCTGCCTCTTGCTCGTCTTCTTCCTCTTCTCCCCAATTCCCTGTTCACCACAGCTTCACTCCCACAACCTCCCAACTCGACCAACAACATCATCACCTCCAAATCCTTGGCAATCACCCCGTCTCTCCCGTTGCCTGTACCTTCCTTGACTTGCCCGAGGACCCATTCACGCCTGCCCGGGCCAACATCCTCTTTGCAGACTCTGAATATAATACCAAGCAGGACTATCAAGAATCCGTCTACGAGAACGAGACCTTCATGCCCTACTCGACTGCCCCCACTAGCGACGACTGCCAAGCTGCTCATGAGTATAGCAGCAGTGCTGCCTACTACTCACAGCAGCGTGTCAAGAACGAGCTCTCTGGCGAGCAGTTTGCAAACTCCATCTCCACAGTCCCTTCCACATATATGATGTCCATGGCCCGGTCCTTCTCTGACAGCCAGCTCTCAGATATGTGTGATTCCCCCACGACCATGACTTTTGATTCCTCCGCTTCCACCGCCGCTGCCGCCGCTGCGCTCACAAGCCAACTTGCCTTGAACCAGGCCACCGGTAGCATGTATCACTCCTCTCTCGGCTACACCACCAGCCAGGTCGTCTATAACGATGATTATTACATGTCTGCTCAACAGCACAACCTATACTCCCAACAACAATCTCAGAATCAATATCATCAACACAGCTATTCTACCAGCCCACTTTCAAGCATTTCTGAAGACTTCCCCTTGTCCCCTCGCTCGCCCTTCTCCAGCAGCAGCATGTCCTCCACTACAACTTATCCACTTGCCAGGACATTGAGCGAACCCTCAATCCCATTCTTCCAGTCCATGAACTCTGCTTCGAATGGCTCGTCCAGCACCAATGGTACAACCACACCCATGATCAAGCCTACACCCAAGCGATCAAGGGGTCGTCGTGTGTCCTGCAATCCCGATAACTCTGGCTGCAAGGTCTTTACTTGCCGCTTTGAGGACTGTGGTAAGATCTTCAAGCGATCCGAGCATCTCAAACGCCATGTTCGCTCCATCCACACCATGGAAAAACGTAAGTCTTGCATTTCCATTTCCATTAGTTTCGTACTATATCAATGCGAAAAAAAAAAAAAAAAAAAAAAAATCACACATTGCTAAACATTATTTTATTTTATTTTATTTTTTAAAATATTTAGCATTTGAATGCCCTATCCAGAACTGCCCCAAGAGATTCTCAAGGAGCGACAATTTGAACCAGCATATCCGTATTCATCGCCACAATGGTCGCGGTGATAAGAACAAGACTTTTGCTGCATTCACGCCATTCCTTCAAAACTACAGCACTTCAGATCTTCTTTCGTTCTCATAAGAAACTGAAGGAGAAAGAAAAAAAAGAAAAAAAAAAAAAAGAAAAGAAAAAAATCCTGTTATTAGTTTTTAATTAGCGTCCCTATTATCCCTTCTACCTCCACCATGTATACTTAGCTCCGAATCTTGTATATATATTTCTATCTGTTACGTCTCCATCTCTTCAATAACTTGAACATTAGAGAGAATGGGATGTACAATGCCAAATACCACTTGAGACTAAGCACATGCTTTTCTCCTTAACTTTTTGTTGTCTATCCCTTAAATCCTTAAATTTAATAATATTTATAAAATAAAAAGACAAAAAAAAAAAGACTATTTTCTTTTCTTTTTTTTCGTCTCTTCTGATGATGTGAGTTGAAATAAATTAGCAACAGGAAGTAATCTGCAAATGTCCTTTAGTTTATCCGTATTGTCGTATTGTCAATGCCATATATGGCTTTCTTTTTTTTTTTTTTTTTTTTTTTTTTTTTGGTTTGGATGGGAAAAAGGTATTGGTTGATCTACAACCGTGACAGACAAATCCTAGGTCCTAGAAAACACCAACGATTGTAATCACGTAATGATTTAGACTCCACAAAGGGCAGACTATCTTCCTGGGTGGTGTAGTCGAAATGGTTAGAGAGCCATGGCCAAAGATGTGTGACGGGACTTGGGCTTGAAGGGAAAGCTTTTGAGCCTGTGGGTATTTTTTGTGGAGAACAAAGGACAACAATTGGCCAAGGTCAGGTGCGCTCACTCTCCTTTCTAAAAAAAGAGCTTTTTTCTCGATGTCTCACGCCTCTGTCACTTCACTTTCACCTTTGCACTCACTCTTCGTCCTTGAACAAAACAAAACTCCTTCCCATCTTTCATCCCTCATTCCATTACACATTCTTTTTCTTTTCTCTCTATTTAAGTCTTGCATCCTAATTTTCATTAATAAAACAAATAGTACACACTCCTGTCTTCTTTTCAATAAAAAGGAAAAAAAAAAAAAAAAAAAAAAAAAAAAAAGATTCATGGCACCTTCAGCGTCTTGGTCGACGGCTGCTACTGGCCTTCTTCGACAGACTGTCAGGCGGCAGCATCAGCCATTATTGTCATTACATCCAGCGCCCCTATCATTTATTCAGCCTCCGTTCTCGTCGGGGTTATCGCGGTCTTCACTATCGTATAATTCAGTCCGCTGGGCTTCAATTGTCCCGTTCACTAGCCATGAACATGCGTGTTATTCACCCCCACCTCCGCCTATGACATCTGAGCAAGCTAAAGGATATCAACAACAAAAACAACGTCGGCAAGAACTTTTGATGGAGGAACAGATCGAATTAGAACAACGCCAACGGATGCGGCAGCAACAGGAACTTCAGTTAGAATTGGCTAAACATCGTAATGCCATTTTAGAACAACAACAAAGAGCTAAGCAGGAACAAGAACAACAACAACAACAACAACAACAACAACAACAACAACAGCAGCAGCAAGAAGCTCTGCAAAAGAAGAAATGTGATGATAATAACGCTAATGAACAGCCTCAAGAAGGACTTCCAAAATCTCTGAATGAACACCAAGAGTCAGCTGAGCAATTTCAATATGAAACCGACGCCACCTCAAGACGCCAATATATTCCTGTACGACTTCGTTCCATGTTTGGGTACCACAGACCGGAAAGTACAGCTGAATCCGAGTTAACCCCTTCACTTCCTCCTACTATTAAGCGGACTCGATCCATGATACCAGCTGAGGAGAGAGTTCGTTTGACTTTGATGGACTATACGCCAAAGCAAATCGATGCCATGACAATTGAGCAAGCTAATGCCATCCTTGCATCATCATCCGTCAAGTTATCAACAAAGTTTGAACCTAATATCAAATCGGAGCAGAAGCAATTACAGGAGCAGGATTGTCACCAGCAAGAACAGCAGCAGCAGGATACAAAAAAAAACAAGGATGATCTCTTCGACTCCAAACAGCTGATGAACCAAATTGGTGTAACATCGTCTTTATCTTCCGCATTGACGAACGAGTGTGAGGGTCAATTGCTGCACAGTCCCGCAATGCTTGTTGTATCTGATATCATTCCTGTCACCGATACACAACCCTTATTACAACAGCAGAAGCAACAACAGCATGTTAAGGCTGCGACATCATCAACATCACCCAACCCACGGCGGCGGCGGTCTTCTGGAAACACTTCTAGAGGTTCTTCCTCCTCATCCTCATCGACTCTGTGATAGCTATCGACCATTTTCTGACACTCCTTCAGGATCGTATATAGAGCCAATTGTATTGTTTTTAAATTTTAAAGATGTTATTATTTAATGTAACAGGATTTAATCTCTTTTTACTCTAAAGCAAGTTTGATTTATCCATTTCTCTTTTTTCGTTGTTTTTATTTTTGTTTTTATCTATTTATTTTTTATACCATATCCTCATCATCTTCACCAAAATCGAGGATATATCCACGCCCGCTTCTTTCAAAGCGTTTGCCATTACCAATGGGAGGGATCGGAAGCGGGAGTAGAGCTGTATACCATGGGTAATGACCACGAGGTCCAATATTGAACAGATCCTGAAAATTGCCCACAATACCGAAATCATACATATTGGAAAAACTTTCGCCTCGTTTCTTGCAGATCTTTTTCATATAAGAATTGTTATATTGCTCCAAAGTCGTCTGCGCCGTCAATGCCTGTGTGTGTGTGTGTGTGTTATATATATATATATATATATATAAATTAAATAGAGTAATATAGAATGTATTAAAAAAAAGTAGAAGAAGCTCGGGAGAAAAGCATAAGATTATACAATTAAATAAATACACAAAAAGAGACTTACCAAGTACCAGTGCCAGCATGCCATGCCTCCAACAGCAAAACCGATCGCCACCGCCAATACCTCTCCGAACGCTACAATAGATCGATCTAGCCAGTAAGGCCATGTGTTCTAAAAACAAGTAAAAGAAATGATTGTTAAATCAGACAAACAAAAGGATTTGATAGCCTTTCTTTCCTATAGTAAATTATCCCAAAATAAAAATCCTGCTGCTTGCTTTCCTAACATACATTACTGTCCATGTCGGCTGCCAACATGAATGGTCCTGCGCCCATGATAACATAGTATATACAGGCGATTGACAGGTATGTCAAGAACATGAGAAAAAACCGATGGTTGAAGTGTCCGACGCAATTATGAATCCAAGGACAATGCTAGTGAGGAAAAAAAAAAAAAAAAAAAAAAAAAAAAAAAAAGTCAAACGTGAGTAAAAGAACTAGTTGAAAAAAAGTATAAAAAAAAAAAAAAAAAAAAGTTTCTTACATGATCATACTTGAGAACGCAGCGCTTGCAAACACTGCAGTGATGTGTACGCTCAGGTTTAGGAAGAAGGCCTTAGAAAATGAAATATGAATGTTGGAAGTGAAAAAGGTAATTAATGAATACATCATTTCCTTGACATAACCATCTTATTCTGATAGCCCAGCTCGATTCTTTTTTTTTTTTTTTTTTTTTTTTTTTTTATCTTACATCGTTTGCATGTTGGCGGAGCCTCTGTATAAGCTATATATATAGAGAGAGGATCATGTCAGCCGAGAATCCCCTTTTCTTGTCAACTGCACAATAAAGAAAATGGCAAATGATCATACTCTCCATCTGTTGAAGGACATCTTGGAACATTACATCTCCCTAAAAGAGGGAAAAAAAAAAAAAAAAAAAAAAAAAAAAGCAGTGTTAGTGGTCAGTGGTTAGTGGTTAATGGTAAGGCTATTTCGCTTTCCACAGATAAACATTGATAGACGCTAGGATTAATCAATGTCACACTTACAGTACTAGAGATACCGTCAAGCACACTTCCTGGTGGTGTCCGGACTGCATAGTAATAGTTTGCAGCGATTCCCCAGACTAGATAACAAGACCAGACAAAGTGGAGGATATATGCAAGGTTGTCTAGAATGCCTATGCTTCCTTCTTCGTCTTCGTTTTTCTTCCATGTATAGTGGAATGGTAATACAACAGTGAAGAAGCAAAAGATAACAATCGATAATAATAGAAATGCAACAACCAGGAGGACAGGCCCCAGGCCAGAAATGGCCACATCCGTCAGTTGTTCTATTCGTGCGGAGAGTGTAGGACGTCTTCGTAAGCGAGGTATTGTTGGTTTAGTATTGGTAGTGATGGGCTGCTCATCGTCCAAGGGTTCTGATGTTGCCAGCGGAGTAAATTCAATGTCATTTGACATGGTTGATTAGATGTAATTGAATGAACAAGAGGGAAAAAAAAAAAAAAAAAAAAAAGTATTGAGATAAACACTCAGTCCAGTTCTATATCTGATCCTGTATCCTTAAATGCTTCTTCCTGTAAAACTTCTCTGCTGTCCTGATGCTGTAATGAAAAGAAAGAGAATGGAATTATTTGTTCAACTTGGGGTGGTGGTATATATTTTATCCTGATTGGGCTTTGCGGTTTGCACTCTGCACTTTATTTCATGGGCATGTTATGATGTTATGTCAAGACATACGTAAACCAAACAAATACCAAGTTTGTCTGTTGTGATTTCGCCCTGATATTCATGATATTTCATGCATTACAATGGCGTAGTTGAACAAAGCGTTTTTTCTGAAAACTCACAACAGGCAACTACGACTTTGTAAAGTGATAAAAATGAAAGAGGCGAGACAAGCAAGTAAGGGCTGTTGAGATTCTTTAACATCCTCTAGTTAGAGTATGTTTGCACGGAAGAAGGGCCATACCGAAGTTCAAGGCCCTGAAAATCAGTACAAAGAGGAAAGTCAGATGTAAAATAAAGTGTGTCAAGATAAACATATCCTTTTGTTTTCTCCTCTCCCCACAAGGGCTCAGCTATTTCTCATGAGGGCAAATGCATGCAAGGGCCTAGAAGTGAAGTGGGGGGAGAGAGCCAACGATGTGTCAGCCGGGCATGATATGTTGCATTGGCAATAACAAAGAAGAAAAGCACATTTTTCCTTGGACAATCAATCAGGATTTGACAGTCTTTTGCTGTGTTACCATGGAGGCAAAATTTTGCCTGAATAAAGGCAATAATAGGACATGCAGAAAGAACGAATCGAATTCGATTTGAGGACACGAACTTGTAAAGACAGAGACAGAGAGACAATCCACAGAGCATCGAACACAGAAACACAGAACACAGAACAGGAGAGCCTGGCATTAATATTGCAGATTGCAACCAGAGAATGCATTGCACTCAATATTTATTTTCTGTCGATTTTGTCCATGCTCTTTTATTTTATTTTTTTTTTTTTTTGAAAACATTGCCCATGGATACACTCTGAAAAGAATGAATGAGTTAGTTTGGGGTGAAGGAAGGGGGGAATGTGAAAAAAAAAAAAAAAAAAAAAAAAAGAGGATTGTTTACAGTTCTATTTTACCTTCTCTTTTCTCTCATTCTCTTTCTTGCCTTTCATTCTCTTGCTCGCCTCAATTGCTCCTTCTCATTCATACTCCCAACTCATTTCTTTCTCTGTCTCCCTTCCTCAAAATACGCATCACTAAGTTCCGTTTTTGTCTGTTATTAGCAGGCTCATTAGCCACCTGTCTTCCTGTTTTTTGACATTCTCCACATCAACATCCCTCTGTGCTTTTTGTTTCATTCAAATAACATATTTTGAACTTCTCATTCTGTTCCTGCAGCTGCACTGCGGTCTCTAATACGTTTAGCGCACACAGCCACCTAATTTGCCCACCTCCAAAAGCATTTTCAGAACACTTCACTCCATATCCTCTCTCCGTCCTACAGGACAATCCAAATAAAGCAAGGAAAAAAAAAAAAAAAAACGCTGATGACCAGCCATCCCAAGTCTGGATGGAGGCTTACTGTCGGGCCTCAATGGTCTTCTGTTAAGCGTACAGGGCCGGGATCGAGTCCAGCGCCTGGAATGCAGCAGGGCTTTCACTCATCCTACCTTAATGCCATCTCTTCGTCAAATACTAACTCTTCTACCCAGCAGCAGCAACAACAACAACGACTACAGTCAACGACTTCCGTAAAAGACAGTGACAGCGACTCTTCTCCCACCAATCGCTTGATCGAGCATCAAAGAGCACTCCAGCAATTCCATGAAAATCAACGTCAACAACAGCTATATCTAGAGCAGTTGGAGTTGATGCAGCGCCTACAGGCCATGCCTGGCAGCACCACTAGGCCATGGTATCCTACTTTTGGGCCAGCAATCACGACCTCATGTACCGATAGCACAATCCAACTCGACAATCCTAATCAGTTTACATTAATCAATAACTCAAAGTTCAACCGACACGCTGTCGGCCCACATTGGCGATCGATCCAAAATACAACTGCATACTCTCCTAAACCCTCACCTCCTTCCTCATCCCCACACTCGCAAACTCCTATTGTCTCGTCACCATCCTCTACATCCAATAACAATATCTCAACTACAGCAGCCCTTCACGCCTACTTATCCGCCAACTATTCTTCCCCAGCTTCTATTGATCACGCTCGAGCCACCTCCTTTCATCAACAAGATCAAGAGATGAACGCCATTACATCCGAGGATCAAGATGGGCAGTTACCATACTCGTCTCAACATCCAACGGCCCAACGTCAATATTACCTCTCACACTCCTACCCCCATGATCCACGTCATCACTTGCTGCTCAATAGCACGCAGCCAAGTAGTTCAAGAGAGGCTCGTGAGACTCTTCCTTTGACCAATCGAGCATCACCCGTACATGCTTCAATTCCCTCCTTCTTATCCTCCTCTTCCTCACTTTGCAGCAAACCTTCCCAACTTTCTTATTCAACCCAGTTACCTCAGCCTAGACAGAACTCCAAGCGAAAGGCAGTATGGGACGATGATGATGAGGACGAGGATGAAGGTGTGAATGAAAGCAATGGGGGTGCTAACCACAATGATGATAAAAATGATGAAGGTATGCACGGTCAAACTCCAGTTCAGTACTTCATACCAGTTGCCATGGCAACAGGCCAAGGCTCTCAATTGCAATCTACTTCAATTGCTCATCAATATCAAGACTTTGATCAAGAAATGGACAGTACAGAGTCATCTAGTCCAATAGTCATGGACACGACAATATCAACAACAGTGACAACAACGACGCTGGGTACAGAACAGGATGATATGGGGATTATGACTATTGGAGCCAGTGGTAGCTCAAATGAGGTGCAAAAAAGTTCCAATCCCAAGCGGTCAAAGCAGCGACTAACTCAGCATGTGTATGACAGCAAAGGGGAGCAGGTCCAAGATCTGATGAAAGAATGCTTTTTTAATGCGGCAGCCTCTTCAAGATGATCAAATGACATGTCTACTTTTTATTATATTACCCTTTTCTCTCTTTCTCTCTTCCTCTGCTGGCAATGTACAGTTTCTTTGTAGATTAGTTTCTATAATGTTATTTATTTCTTTATAAAAGAAAAGAGAGATGGAATGAGCTTGTGCTGCGTTACGAGCCATAGCATGGCTGTGCGATATGATATGAGTTATTAGCAGAAGCCACAATCTGGACGCGGGTTAGAAAAAGAAGAAAAAAGGTGCAAACGCGTACCAAAGGAAGGATTAAGAAGGTGAAGTGACGCGTTGCATGGTAAAATTGAATTAAAGTAAGTTAATAGACGGCTACTTAATAAGCATTTCAAATAACTGAAACGGTGCGACGATTAAAAACGAACGAAATAAGGTAAATAAATAAATAAGATTCGTTAAAAAGTAAACAACGCGTCAACTGGCTCTACAGAAATCTACATGCTAGCTTATCTACAACCGTTTTTACTTAATTACAAAGGCGAGGAAGAAACGACATGGACGCGTTGTATTTTGGTTATTTAATTTGTCCTTATATAGTCATCATTAATCCTCCTCTGTCTCTTTTCTTCTCTCTCTTTCTTCTCCTTCCCTCACTCCTCCCCTTTCATTCCCTCCTGCTGGATACCTGTAACCACAGAGATACCCTAAACTCGATCTAACCCTACTCCTTTATTCTAATGTTTGTCTACAAGCGTGGTAAGAACACTCTTATCCCTAGTTGATTATAAAGCTGAACCTAACATAAAAAATTCCATGACTGAAATTAATCTCTTACATATCCATCCACATATTCATCCCTCTAATGCCCTCTATCCTTATGCTCTTCGAAAGACGGTAAGGGACCTCATGAGAAAGACGAAAGCCGCAGTACTTGAATGAATCGAGCAAAGTGATATTAGATGACTAATCGAGTGATACCTTTACCGATATCTATCTTTTCCCTTTATTCTTTTATGTATAAAACAGGTCGACAAGAGCGAGTCGAGTTTGACAAGATTACTTCACGTCTTCTCAAACTTTGCTATGGCCTTGATATGAACTACATTGACCCTGTCCTGATCACTCAAAAGGTAAATAAATATATAAAAAAGCTTACCTCGGCCTGATCCCACCTGATCAAATACAAAATACAAATCAGTTACTATAGTGCTTTTCATCTATCACTTCATTGACTCATCTATTTTCTCCTTGTTATCTTCTCCCCTCCACTAGGTTATCTCCGGCGTGCATCTGGGTATCACAACAGTTGAGCTCGACAATCTCGCAGCAGAAACTGTAAGTTACCTTTAAAAGATGAAAAAAAAAAAAAAAAAAAAAAAAAAAAAAAAAAAAGAAAAAGCTTAGAATCGCATCGCTAACTTTTTTTTTTTTTTTTTTAACTTGAATTATTGGTTTACAGGCCGCGTATATGACCACAAGGCACCCCGATTATGCTATCCTTGCAGCCCGAGTTGCGGCTTCAAACTTGCACAAGCAATCCAAAAATGACTTTTCGCAAGTGATCGAGGACCTGCACCGTTACGTCAATCCAAAGACCAACAAGCCTGCACCCATGATCAGTGAACAAACTTATGCGGTTGTTATGAGACATGCCGATCAGCTCAACTCAGCCATCGTCTACGATCGCGATTTCAACTTTAACTACTTCGGCTTTAAGACCCTGGAACGATCATACCTCCTCAAGATCGATGGCAAGATAGTAGAGAGGCCTCAACAAATGCTCATGCGTGTTGCTGTTGGGATCCATGGTGAGGATATCGACAAGGCCATTGAAACTTATAACTACATGTCTGAAAAATATTTTACGCATGCATCTCCGATCCTGTTTAATGCTGGGACCCCAAGGCCTCAAATGTCAAGTTGTTTCCTCTTGACTATGAAGGATGACTCGATCGAAGGAATTTACGATACCCTCAAGTCTTGTGCCATGATCTCCAAGACTGCTGGTGGGATTGGCCTTAATGTCCATAACATCCGAGCCTCAGGTTCATATATTGCTGGTACGAATGGTCATTCTAACGGATTGATCCCTATGTTGAGGGTATTTAACAATACCGCGAGATATGTAGATCAAGGTGGAAACAAGCGGCCAGGAGCCTTTGCCATGTATTTGGAACCTTGGCATGCGGACGTGTTTGATTTTTTGGACCTTCGCAAGAATACAGGCAAGGAAGAGACTCGTGCTCGAGACTTGTTCCTGGGACTCTGGATCCCTGACCTGTTCATGAAACGAATTGAACAGAATGGCGATTGGAGTCTCTTTTGTCCTGCTGAGGCGCCTGGTCTACAAGATGTCTGGGGCGAAGAGTTTGAGAAACTCTATATGACCTACGAGCTGGAAGGACGGGCTCGTAAGACTATCAAGGCTCAGAAGCTGTGGTTCGCAATCCTGGAGGCTCAAACAGAGACTGGAACGCCCTATATGCTTTATAAAGATGCCTGTAACCGCAAGTCGAATCAACAGAACTTGGGGACTATCAAGTGTAGTAATCTCTGTACAGAGATCATCGAATACAGCAGCCCTGATGAGGTCGCTGTCTGTAACTTGGCCAGTATTGCTCTTCCTACCTTTGTCATGACTGGTGACAATGGCATTCCAGTATTTGATTTCAAGATGCTCCACAAGATCACTAAAGTCGTAACTCGGAACCTGAATAAGGTTATTGATAGAAACTATTACCCAGTTCCTGAGGCCGAAAAGTCCAACAAACGTCATCGTCCAATTGGATTGGGAGTCCAGGGCCTAGCAGACGCCTTTTTCAAAATGCACATGCCCTTTGACTCGCTTGAAGCCCGCAAATTGAACGTCTTGATTTTTGAGACCATCTATCATGCTGCACTCGAAGCATCTTGTGAGCTTGCTCAAGAAGAGGGTGTCTACGTGACCTATCCAGGGTCTCCAGTGTCTAAGGGTATTCTGCAACCAGACATGTGGGGGGTCACTCCAACTGATCTCTGGGACTGGGACACCCTTCGTGACAACATTTCGAAGCATGGCGTCCGGAACTCGTTGCTTGTAGCTCCCATGCCCACAGCGTCCACATCCCAGATCTTGGGTAACAATGAATGTTTTGAGCCTTATACTTCCAACATCTTTACAAGACGCGTTCTCGCGGGTGAATTCCAGATTGTGAACCCTTGGATGCTCAAAGATATGGTCGATCGTGGTCTATGGACCGATTCTCTAAAGAACCGGATCATTGCGGAGAATGGCTCTATCCAAAATATCTCTGGGGTTCCAGATGATTTAAAAGCCTTGTACAAGACCACGTGGGAAATCTCTCAAAAGGTCATCATTGACATGGCAGCGGATCGTGGGGCCTATATCGATCAATCTCAATCGCTAAACATTCATATGTCGGACGTAAACTTCGGAAAGCTGACAAGTATGGCGTTTTATGGATGGAAGAAGGGTCTAAAGACCGGGATGTATTACCTACGAACCCGTGCAGCTGTCGATGCTATCAAGTTTACAGTTGATCAGCTTTCGATCGCCAAAATCAAGGAGGCTGAGAGAGCGAGCGCGGATGCTGCTAATCAAGCTGCCAATGAAGCAGCTATGATTTGTTCAATTGACAACCGCGAAGCTTGTGTCAGCTGTAGTGGATAAAAAAGAATGAAAGAAAATATTAGGAGCAATGGACTATCAGTCATCCTTTACTTCCTTAATCTTCTATTTTTTAGTACAGGTACAATATATATTTGATGTTTATGTATTATTTTATGATGAGGCAAAAATGAGAATCTAGAGAGTATGATGCAAAATGATAGGGAAAAATTTGTCTCGAAATGTTTGTAGCTTCTAAATCTTTAAAAACTTGCGTTTCTTTTCTGACTCTTGCTTCTTCTCTTCCTCTTTACGGATCGCGTCCTCGTCAAAGAATTCTGACGTATTATTGGCTTCGTAGTCGCGGTGAATATAGTTGAGTGCAGCTACATTAAAACCAACGACGTCCTAGAAGCATAAAAAACAAATAAATAAATCAATGAATATGCCATACAGCTCCCCGCTAACCTTCTTTTGGAATGGAAAGAGAATGCCTGTAAGTATGCGAGGAGATTTACCTTTTGCTTTTGCAAGCCGATCCTCAGGTTGCGTCGCACAGAATCCAGCATGGGTCGCATGATCCTATTGGCAACAATCTGGTTATGATGTGACTTGACCAGAAAAAATAAGACTCTACAGACAAGGTTGATGTTGTATTCACGCTGCACAAAGACATCTAGCCAGTTCAAGAGACTTGTCACAGCTGAGAATGGTAGAACCAACAGAGCCTCATCCAATTCTGCAGGACGGATTCTCTCCAGCTCAAACCAGACATGTTGCTCTGGTGTTTGTCGCATCGAGATCAATAAGGGTGATCTCTGAGGCTTCGATAAGCCACGCTCACCGCGAGCTATGCCGGCGTTATATTCCTTCCAGGCATTGATTTCCTGGTCCGCAAGCTCAAGAGCCTCCATAATGCGTTCTCCTGCTTTAAGGGTTTCCATGGTCTGCTTGCCAGCTGATGCTAATTCATCACCGTTATGGGCAGATGGCGCTCCAATATTTCCCTCACCATGGTCCACCATCCCTGTCTTCTCAAACGAGGCTGTCAAGGTCGCCTCGTACAAGTCATCTAATTCTTGCTCACGTTCTTCCTCTAAGAAAACCTGATCCTCAGTCTTTTGCCAGATACGTAATGAGCGGTCATGTGAAGCAGAGACCACAATATTACCATATGTGCCCACAGCTAACGCCCAGACCTCTCCATGATGGCCCTCCAGCTTCAAGATGTTCTCGAATTTGTCTCCATCCCAATACTTGACAGTCCTGTCCTTGGAGGCTGTGAAGAAGTAATGTGTATTCCACACAAACTGGACTGCCATAACTGATTCTTGATGAGCAAACAGAGACTTATGACAATCTCCGAAATCAAGACCCCAGAGCTTTACGTTTTTGTCAGCAGAACAAGTTACAAGTAAATTTGAATCTGATGAGATGTCCATAGAGAGCACGGGTAGTTTGTGGCCATAGAGTGATAGGAAGAATTTGAGAGTGTCGTGATAAAAGACCTTGACAGTTGCGTCTAATAGCGAGACCGCCACTATCTTTTGATCAGGCGAGTACCGAACACACAGAACATCATCTGACATTTTAAGAGTACGCATATGAACCAAGGATAGACGTTTTTTGATCGATTGACCAACTTGTTCCTCCACCATATCAAAGTCCCAGAACTTGACATCCTTATCTGCACTTCCTGTAACCAATCCACGTCTGTCTGGGCGGACCTGAAGAGACCAGATTGCTCCTTCGTGTGCTTCAATAGATTCAATCATGGAGGAGGATCCGAGATCAAACAGCTCCAAATGACCTGTTTTGGTTCCGACTATGACCTAAAAAGTGAGAGAAAAGGAAGAAAGAAAGAAAAAAAAAATCCGCGTATATCTCAGTAAAAAGTCAGCACAGAATCCAAATACCATATTAGCTATGCCGTGTCAGCTAATCTTTGTCACTTACATGACGGTTTCCAGGCAGGAAAGCGCAGCATAGGGCATATCCACAATCCATTGTCCTAATGCATGATGTTGTCTTGACATTCCAAATTTTCAATGAGCCTAAAAAGTAAAAGAGGAGTATGGATGTCAGTAGTGACGACGTACACATTAGCATAGTAGTTAAATTATTTAGCGATGACTCGGTTTTTAAATAAGAGCACCGGGTCCTTACCGTTGGATGCAGAACATAAAAGCTCGTCGTCAGAACTAAGGGCAACCGCACGGATATCTGATCTGTGTCCGGCTAACTCTAATGTGTATGCCTTACTGGGCTCGTTCGCCACTTCTTCATTCTTAGTCGCAGTAGGGTGAGGGACTGACCAGACCTCCACAGTATTATTGTTCAACGATGCCACCAACTGGATATGTCCTAGCTTCTGTACATCCTTTGCTGGTGCAAAGTCGAATGACCTGAATTTGGCTGCTGAGCGAAGGACATGCCAAGGTGTGATCTCATCTGTTGCCTGAATTGTATCATCCACAGGCTCTTCTGCTGTAGCACCCTCAATATCGCCCTTCTTCAACAACGCCTGCTGCTTCTCACGTTGACGTTTCCTTCTGCGTGACATCTTCTTCTTGATCTCCTCAACCGAGCGTATCCTAAACAACTCAATGGACTTGTCTGAGGCCTGACAGCCCAAAAAATCTTGTGACGAATGGAATTTCAGGGTTGTTACACGTTCCTTTGATTGACGAGGGATAGATCCATAGAATGTGATAGCCTTGACCAAGCCTGAACTTTCACTCTGTTCATTATTATGTGAGTCCTCACCAACTTCCTTAGCTTCTTCACCAATGCCCAGTCCAGTTCTAAGGGCGTCAGCATTGATCTTCCAGACTTTAATATCAGGATCACCGCCTCCGGAGACTAAAATAGTTTCATCTGAATTGACGTCGCAATCCCAAACCTCGTTCCTGTGAGCAACCAGAGTCTCCATACAATGTTGAGTCGACAGATCCCAAAGTTTAATGAGTGTATCCTTCGAGCCCGATAAAATATATTCATCCGTAGGTTGACCGCCCTCAACAAGTGCAGGTCGTGACAAGAATCGGACAGAAGTAATCTGGTCTTTGTGGCCACGAAGACTATCAAAAATTCAAAGGAATTAGTTTATTCCCATTTTCTTTCGTACGTTGTATAATAAAGAAAACTTGCTTTTCAATAATTGTAAATGAGCCTTTATCTTACCGGTAGAGTCCAACTTCACCTTCAACATCCCAAACAATTAGGTCAGTGTCTTTTGATCCAGAAACAAGGCGGCTCCCAGACTTGTCAAACGCCAAAGCTGTCACTGCGGAACGATGACCATTAAATGTGACAAGGACATCTGAATCTTTCATACTCCAAATACGGATCGAACCATTCGCATAACCAACAGCATAACTATTCCGATCTGTGTTGCGTGCAATGCATGTGACTTCTGCTTTATTATCGCTATCATGCCATGTTCCAACCTACATACAATAATAAAAAGCTTCAATTCATTAATATCTTTCTTAAAGTCAAAAGTACAACAATTCATTAAGCCCTAATTTTTTTATTTTTAATTTTATTACTCGCTCGCCCCTCTTGAGGTCCCAGATGCAAACGTCTTCTAAGGCTGGGCTGATGGCGTATTTTCCTTCAATGTCATAAATAATGTTGGAGTTCCCACTGGCCACAACACCGAAGGTGGTGCGTGGAGTGTAGCGCTGATATGCCTTGACCATACTAATCAATCAAGGATATTGCTATATTCCTTTTCAAAACTCTCTGAATGATACTAAAAAAAAGAATTGTGGGCAGTTGAGAGAATGATAATGGTATGTTGAGTTTCTGTTTTTAGAGGCTATAGTCGGACGAGGGAGGTTGTTATGCAATGGACTCTTTTGCAATGAGGACGACGAAGCAATAGTAACAAGTTTTGCACAATGAGACGACTAGGACATGCAAAAAAAAAAAAAAAAAAAAAAAAAAAAAAGAAAAAAAAAGTGCCTGCTTAAAGACATGTTTACATTTTGGATAGTTGTCAATCCAAGCCACATGACAGTCCCATTTTAGCTCCACAATGAAAACGCGATGAAACGACTCATCTAAAAACACACGCATATACCTAAACTTTCACTTGCAAAATGGTAATAAGACAATGAATTACAACGATGTATCTGGCCTAGTCAGATTAAGGAGAAGAGAAGGAAGTAGTGAACCATGTTTAGCAATCCGCTCATTGGGACATTCTTAAACAACAATGTATAGCGACTAATTGGATGCATTTTGGAGTAGTAGCCCCAGTAAACGAGAATGAATTCAAAAACCGCAGAAATACTTTCTGTTCACTAAAAAAAACTTGTATCTCTCTCTCATTTTTTCTTTTCCTTCTTTACCTGCTAAAAAGGCATCCATCGTTCAATCGCTTTCAGTCCCCTCAACTTACAAGGATCAGCAATATCAAGGCACGTCCACCCAATTGGCACAAGATTTAGCTAATTCGACCACGCTCTATGTCGGAAATTTATCCTTCTATACTACAGAAGAACAGATCTACGAACTGTTCTCCAAATGTGGAGAAATTAAACGCATTATCATGGGACTTGACCGCAATCAAAAGACTCCTTGTGGGTTCTGCTTTGTTGAGTAAGTTAAAATTTATTATGATTTTTTTGTAAAACTCATCAACTCATCAAGTATAAAATGATATCTTACCATTTCCATTTTTCCTTCTCCTTTCTACTCACCTAGATACTATCACCACTCAGATGCGCTGGATTGTATGAAGTATATCAACAGCTCAAAATTAGATGAGCGTATTGTCCGCTCAGATTTGGACCATGGATATAGAGAAGGACGTCAATTTGGTCGCGGTCGAAGTGGTGGTCAAGTACGTGATGAGTACAGATTGGAGTTTGATGCTGGTCGTGGAGGCTGGGGCCATGTGCGTGCACGACAGGAGGCTGAACGTGAAAGGGATCAAAAAGCGAATTATGAAGCCATCACCACTATTCCTGAAGGTGCTAATCTCGATTATAAAGACCGCAAAGAAGCTGAATCAAACACCAAAAGATCCAGGGATGATGATGATGATGATGACGATGAGCAGCAGCGCGCAAAAGCCAATCCTCGGTTTAGAGAAGGTGATGAGGATGATGATGACGCATAGAAGGAGAAAAAAATAGTACGTGGTTTTTAGCGTTGTTCCCATCTCTTAAATTGCGATAATGTATATACACATAGGTTCGAACAGCAAAGCATCGCAAGCACAATTATTCTTCACTAGTTCTTCGTTTAATCTTGCTCAATAAAGAAAAAAAGAGGAAAAAAAAAAAAAGAAAGTAGAGAGAAATGGAGCAAACAGTCTTTAGTCTTTATAGTCTTTATATTATTATTTGTTTTATTGAGAAATAGAAAAGGTTCTTTCCTACAAAATAAAAATCTATGCAGCTGTGCGCATGGGTGCATGAAAAGGATTCAAAGGGTTGGCCATTTGTGTTCCAGGTGCGCTATACCCTGGTGCGTTCTCCATTCGACTCGAGCTGAGCATGCGCTGATCATTCTTGAAGAACATCTGCAAGGTAAACATCTTTTGGTCTACATCCCAATGGCTCCACAGTTTTTCTTCGGCTCTGTCGATATCCCTGCTCTGGATCTTGAATGCAATACTCTCATAGGGTTCTGCCGCAATGACTAGATACTGATATGCCTTATTTGGTGCCTGAACCTGTTGCTCATATGCAGACATGAATCTGTACCGAGGCTCAACGCCCTGTGCAATCTCTGGATACGCAATCTCAAACAACATGCCAACTTGACGTGAAGCTGGGTCCCGGATCTTTGTGACTTTGTAACCGGGACGACCAATTTTAATGATGTTGCGCTTGAATGTTGGTGCAGCATTTGCTCCGCCTTTGAGTGCTTGTTGTTGTTGTGCTGTCAATGGTGCCATACTATCAGGTTTTTCCATCGCATCCTTGGCTGCACGGCGACCCAGGTTGGTTTGATGCTTCTTTCCTTGTGTGTGCGCAAGATATGATCCTTCATTGGTATGTAATGTCAAGCAAAGTTTACATTCGTATGATCCCAAGTGATTCCTCATGAAATATGGGTCCTTGGCCAAATCTAAAATATATATACATAAAAAAAAAACAGACAAGAGTCCATTTCTTTATTTAGTTCATTAACTCCGGTTTGCGCTCATGTATCCTGTGCATAAAATGTGAATCATCACCAAATACAATAGTGATGCATTTAGTCTACCAATGGTTTCCAAGGCCAGTTTTCGAAGACGCTCTCTTCTGTCGACATTGCTTTCCGAAGCACCGGCCACACCGGCACTTCCAATCTTGGATCCAACACGATTTTGTCTGTCTGCCATTTGAGTTTATTTCTTATTTAGATGCTGGTTTTCCTTTTGATTTAGTTTTTGGAGGCGAGGTGGAGATTATATGTGATCAATTTAATGGTGAAGTGTCAGGGCTACGATGTAAAGAAGCTTGAATAGATTAAAATGCTCAGCCACCCACCAAGGCACGTGCCTTTGTCTTAACGGCCCAACCTACAGCGTAGGAAACTAACTGCCATGGTCTTCAACTTTGAAGAATGATAGCATCAGCCTATCGTCCGTTACCCGCCAAAAAGAAAGGCTACGATATTGTCAATGCAAGCATAAATACTATTAGTATGTAGAAACATGGCATAGTTCCATGCGATCCCACTAGAGTCTTTTTTTTTATAAAAAAAGCGCGTTGAGTAGCCAAGTTTATTTATGCATTGTGGTTATTTGGTAATGCTGACAAAGGCGGCTTTACAGTGTTGCGTCTGCTGATTGCGGGGGAAGTAGATAGCAAGTTGAAGTCTCTAGTAAACATGGATATGAAATACATATGGCCTGGCAGCTTCTTAGTCTCTTATAATATGGGAGACGTTATATATCTGAGTTTACCATGCTCTGTTTAACGTGCAATTCCGGGAAGAGATGTTACTATCTGTTTTTAAGGACACCCATGCGCTGATAACCTCGAAACAGCATCAGAATCTTTACTAGTGGCTTTCAGAATGGGTGCGCCATAGAGATCGGAACATCTTACTCAGATGTCCTCAACTTATCCTCTCTACTCACCCGACACAGCGTTCCTGACGAACCTGAATCCCTCGTTTAGATCGATGATTAGAGTAGCCATTATATATGTCGTAAGCTTAGCTGTTCTGCTCATGCTTTTGACCATAAGTAACTGTAGAGGCATGGCGGACTGCCAACCGCACTCTTGTTTATTTGATGAAAGTCTGCTGCTCTGCTGCTTAGAGCTATGTTATTTATATTGGACTACTTCTCTCAGGCATGATAGAAGGCAATTTTTCATCTGTAAGGGACTGTAAATGTATCCCCAATAAAAGCAAAAGCAGTGCTATTTCGTTAGAGGATGGAAAAGATGAGAAAGTACTCAAATAAAGATACGTGAGATATATGTCGAAGCAATGTATATCCTTCTCAGCAAGCTGGCGTATGCAACGCGTCATCCTGTTTCCCATGGACAAGTATTTTATCACCTTTGAATCTGTAAGGGGTGACATCTTTCCTAGCCTTCGCTTCGTCCAACAAAAATAACAAGGGCAGGTTTGCTTTGCTCCTGAGACAACAATGTCGATATGCTTTCCAGATACAGATTCAATACGAAGAGCGATTGGTGGATTAGTTTGGTTTATTTGAGAACAAACGAGCTAGCCTGTTCATGTCAATCACAGGAGCAGGCACAGACGTTGACAGCCCGATACCTCTCCTACTGGACCATTTACTCACGTCCAGTTCCTTCTCCCATTCACTCTTGATACTCAAGTACTCACCACTATTGCCAATTTACACAGAGAGCAGCGAGTTAAGAGAGCTGAATGAAGTCTAGAGATGGGCCTTTATCTCCATCTCTCGTCTCGGAACAGGTGGTCAAATTAGGTTTTTAAAGAACAAGTTCAGTATATTAAATGTTTGCTGGTTTTTTTTTTTTTTTTTTTTTTGATGAGTTCATTGCGCATGTGGGTTGACGCGTCACGCCTATTTGTAGATCATGGGCATATGTGATATACGTGCGAGTGTTGAATACAACTTGGTTTGTTCTTGATGTGCCAAAGCAGGCGACGCGTTTACCCGATGTATGCTTCATTTGTGAGGAGCCCATACTTTTTTCCTGATCAATGCACCTCTGTGGGAATATTAAAAATAGCTTCCGTCCAATAAAGCAAACTGCATTTAATTTCCATCTTTCTTTTCCATTCTTTTTCATCTCTCCATCTTCCTTCCTTCCTCCTTTCAGACATTCATTCTTTGAAACATTAACCAACTTCAAACTCATACCAAGATGGCTGCTATCAATGTCGAAAGTCTCAAGGTGCTCTCTGAGAAGTACCCCAAGCCTAGCTATCGCTTCGGCTATGGCACTGCAGGATTTCGTATGAAGTATGAACATTTTATCCTTGTCGTCATTCATACATACTCGTCATATTTCAAAACGACTTCCAGCATTTTCTTGAGCCGCTTATTTCTGGCCAAATGAATGAGCGATAAAAAAAGCTTTATTCGATTCACTATATCCTGAGAATAAAGATAAAAAAAAAGGGACCAGGTCAAGAGGATCAATGAACAATCAAACGTTTATCATCGAGAATGATTACTGACACCCTTTTTTATCAATATCCTATAGGGCTGAGCTCTTAGACTCTGTCGTTTTCCGCTCCGGTATTGTGGCGGCTTTGCGCTCCAAGAAACTCGACGGAAAAGTCATTGGATGCATGATAACTGCCTCTCACAATCCTGCTGCTGTAAGAGCCTTTTCTTCATGCACCTTTGGACTGGAGGCCCACAAGATAAAAAAAAGTTTACTTGAAATTTTCACTAATACTTTCTCGATATCTCATTCTTCCTCCTGCATGCATTATTTTGTCTGTGATGTTCATGTATTTGTAAATATTATAGGACAATGGTATTAAACTTGTGGATCCTTTGGGCGAGATGCTCGAATCCTCTTGGGAGGCTCACTGTACTGCAATTGCGAACGCAGAGTCAAACGAAGAAATTATCGACTATATCCACACAATGGTCAACAATTTGAAGATCGATCTTACAAAGCCTGCCAATGTCGTTATTGGACGCGATACACGCCCCAGTGGAAAGGGGTTAGTTGAAGCCTTCATTGACGGCCTTAAAGTCCTTGACGCTACTTACACGGATCATGGTATCCTCACCACTCCTCAGCTCCATTATATCACTCGCTGCCTCAACACCGCTGGAACCCCCGAGGCATATGGTGAACCTACTGCGGAAGGGTATTATAAGAAGTTGGCCGCAGCCTTTAAGGTCCTAGTTGAGGGTAAGAATAAGCTTTCGCCTCTGATTTTGGACTGTGCCAATGGAGTCGGAGCTCCCAAGTTCAAAGAATTCCTACCTTACTTGGGTGATGCCTTGTCCTGCAAGATTGTGAATGACGATATTGACAACCCGGTCAATCTGAACCTCAATGTATGTATTAATGCAATATGAATAACACAAGGAGCACAGCTTAGGGCTATTATATTTTTGGGATCGCGCTATTGGAGGCAATAGATCAACAACTAATCTGCCTTTCCATTTCATGATTTTAGGCTGGAGCTGACTATGTCAAAGTCCAGCAGCGTGCACCCGTCGGACTGAAGACAGCCCCTAATGAGCGCTATGCTTCCTTTGATGGTGATGCTGATCGTCTTGTCTATTATTATCAGGATGATGGTAATGTCTTGAAATTATTTAATGATATTATTTCTGAATTCTTTGTTTTGGCTTTTCTCTGATTTTTTTTTTTTTGGTTTGCTATAGATGGCACCTTCAGGCTATTGGATGGTGACAAGATTGCAGGCCTTGCCGCCATGTTCATCATCGACATCGTTAAGGCTGCAGGTATTGACAGTATTTCCGTTGGTGTTGTTCAAACTGCTTATGCCAATGGAGCCTCGACTCAATATCTCCGCAACACCTTGGTATGTGAATGGCATGAGTTATAAGGTTGTTATTGCTTATTGGGCTCGCTATAATCATTAGTAACTTACTTTACTGCTGCTCTTTGTTCTTGTTGTATTAATAGAATGTGCCCGTCTCTTGCGTTCCCACCGGAGTCAAGTATTTGCATCATGAAGCCACAAAGTACGATGTCGGAGTCTATTTTGAGGCCAATGGACATGGTACCGTTCTCTTCAGCCCCACTGCTCTCAAAACTATCTACTCTACTGAAGGATCCACCCCAGCTCAAGCTGTTGCCGTTCGCTCCCTTCGTGCGCTTTCGGAGGTCATTAACCAAGCTGTTGGTGATGCCTTCTCTGATCTTCTCCTTGTTGAAGCCATCTTGACACAGAGACAATGGACCCCTAAGGTCTGGGACCAGGCATACACTGACCTGCCTAATCGTTTGGTCAAGGTCGTCGTTAAGGATCGTTCCATTTTCAAGACCGTCGATGCTGAGCGCAAGTTGGTCGAGCCCGCTGGACTGCAGGATGCAATTGACGCCATCGTCCTCAAGTTCCGAGATGGACGCTCCTTTGTTCGTCCCTCTGGAACTGAGGATGTGGTTCGTGTCTATGCTGAGGCGGCCACTCGCCCTGAGACGGATGAGCTCGCATTCAGGATTGGTGGACTTGTCTTTGACTACAACTCTTGCGGCTCTGGCACTCGTCCTCGCGAGTTTATCTAGGCAGCGGAACTACACTATTGCACATACTCCTCCCTTTCCCTTCCTTTCCATGATCCCATTGTAGAATAGATCGAAGATATAGCATCTGGTCGCAAGTCTTCATATCCCAAACCCTTCTTATCAATGCTTACTTATAGCCTTGAACATTAAAAACAAAAAAAAAAAAAAAACTCTTTGATAAACTTTTGACGAGTTTATTGAGACGTGCAACCTCCTCTTTATTTTTTATTTCCTGACTTTAAGCACCATAACCGCGAATCTTCTCGGCAAAGGCCCACTCTGTTTCCACAGACATGGGTTCCGAAATTGTTACGCCTTCTGCTGTAATCTTTGCCAATTGGAACTAAATCAAGATTCATGATGCTAAATGTTAGCAAAAGAAGTCCTTGCCTTTGTATTGATATTTTTTTCTTTTTTTTTTTTTTTTTTTTTTTTTTAAAAAAAATAGATACCTTGTTCATGCTTCTAGCATCTCTGTACCAAAGGACCTTCATGCTCTTTTTCAAGATTTCGACCGCTTGCTCCTCCGTAATGTTATCCTCGCCTCCACGGGTTTCAAGTTCCTTGCGCAAGATGGGTTGAGCAAGATGAGAGCCGAATCCTGTGGCAATGGATGGTGCTTGGTAAGGTGTTCCTTTCAGATCAATAGCTCCCAAAAAGCTATTCATTTGAAGGTAGACAAGAAATAAAATATATAATAAGATAAAATTTAAAATATTAGATATTTCTCTTAGACGCTACTATGCATCTTTCTTTTTTTAATATTTTTACCTCTTGCCCTGGTGGACGCCTCCAAGAACAAAAGTGTTCCAAAGTGGGTTCATCTTTGAACGGCGGTTATACATGACACGCCATAAGTACTCATAAATGTTGGGTGTCGCTAATGTGTGGCCATCATCTGCGTTGTATTCCTTGATCCTATAAAAATTAAGAAAGATTTAATATTTCTGGAAAAGAATTAAAAAAAAAAAATAAAAAAAAAAAAAAACATACATTTGCGAGTCGATAAGGTGCTTGACGTATTGGTAATCCGAAATGTCACCACTAGCACCCAGGACAGTAAAGTCGGCCACTTGGTGCAATCTCTCGACGTCACGGAAACGGGCCAAAGACCCATAGGAGGCCAAGTTATCTGCAGCCATCATCACACCCCCCTTGAACTTGATGCCAAGCACTGACGTTCCTGTGACTACTGGCTGCCTATTCAAGAAGAAGATCCCATCGTTTATCATTAGCTACTCGGACAACATTGATTTACGGTTATCTTGACTATCACCAGGGAATTATAGCTTACAGAGTATGAGATGTGGGATGACCAGTGGTGTGACCATAGCCCGCAATTTGGGTGACACTGTGAGGGACCTTTCCAATGTGCGATGAGATAGGATAGGTGTTGTAGCTATCGACATCCTCTGAGCGAGGGTTTCCCCAGTTCGTTGGAAAATGGTCCATGATTCCTAGTCTTGTTCTGGTTAGGATATATTAGTTAGTGGAGATGTCAAGAACTTGTCTTTTTTTCTTTTTGAAGGGAAAATGAATGAATAAATGAATAGAATGAACAGTTGGTGTCTAAAAATTAGCATGGATAGCGATGAAGGGACGCGTCACACACCCACGCACGAAGACGCGGCTGTGGACGGTCTTTTCAATATTCCGCGACATTATTTGCTCAATTGATGTCATATGGATGACTAGCCAATCAACGGGCGGAATTTGGGTTGCATATCTTGAATGCTAATTTGAATGTTGGTTTTCTGAGCAACTTTCATTGACATTCCTTTATTCCAAACAAGTAACCAAACGCATTGCAATGGGAGGTCCAAGGCTCGAAGTTTTTAAGGTATGAAATAATAAAAAAACAATGCATGCAGCAACCAATATTTTCTTTTTCTTCTTAACCGCTTGACTCAACGTTACTCTCTTCTTTTTTTTTTTTTTTTTTTTTTTTTTTTTCGTTATTCGGAAACTCTTTCAATGGCGGTATACAGTTCGGTGTCTACATTTTCACACCAGTCATGTTCATGGTGTACTTTGGTAATAAACTGGATATAAGTTTAGGCCTGATCCTTTACGACTTTAGAAGAATGCCTCAAAAGAAATATGTCATTAACAGAACCTCCCTTTTTTTGTTATATCCGAATGGGCACAATAATTTTAGGCGCACCCGAATTCTACGACAAACATGTTCGAGGCGTAAGTTATCAGAGTGGGACGGTCGGACTCGGTGCACATTGTCTTTAAACTTACGCCCTACCTTACTTCCTTATTAACGCACCTATATCTTTTGTAACTTACTTAAAACTTTAGTCAAAATTCTGGCCTGCTCCAGAGACTGTCAACGTAAGGGGGGAAATATGTATTGAAGTGAGAAATGAATATGCCATGATTTAGGCTTTGAAAGAAAAAGAAGAAAAATAACAGACTTGCTTCCTTGATCTCAGACACGCACCGGTATTGACAAAAAGGAATTGACATACGAGGTCGAGCGCTTAAAACAGGAACGGCTTGCACGAAAAGCTGCACGGGAAGGTATATCGGGCGACAAAAACGTGTAGACACTTTTTTTTTATCTATCGCTACGATGAAGACGTTTGTCCCATTCGATATTTTTATTAATAAACGAAGAAATAAAGGAGCCTATTCATATTTGTCGCTCGGGAAGTATCTTTATATCTTTATTATTCTAAAGGAGCATAGGTCCATGATTGAGCTTGCGTTTTTGTCCAAGTCTGAAAGTATGGAAGTATATCTTTAAAAAGGTGTTTATGCATGTGCTTGGTTTGGGATTGCTACCAAAGCCTCTTTTGCCTCGACCAGCTCCTCTATAACGATAAAAAACAGAAATCGTATTAAACACTGTACGCCTCTAATTAGCAGGAACAGAAAAATGATCCATTAACATGTACATACTCCTCTTTATCTCGGTCAAAATCGTCTTATTTTCACGAAACAGGACCCTAGAGGATGGTACCTTTTTAGCATATACCGTCTTAAAAGGGAAAAATAAAATAAAATAAAATAAAAGTTAATCTTTGCGGAAAATATCTAAATGGTATGCTTTATTTTTATTTTCCCACGCATACCGCATTTGGTCTCAAAGATGAAAGTTCTTCAGTAAGAATGTCAAGCTCATGAATCTACTCTTCCACCAGCAATAAAAAAAGCATCGCATTAGACTTGAAAAATTTACGAAAAGCATTTCTAGCCGAGTCAGTTTGAGCGGAACTCGCTTCAAGTTAGCTTTGCATGTTGCACCTTGTTTTTGAGTTCCTCGTTCATGACAATCGTTCAAATGTTTGGACTATTAGATGCGAAAACTCAAGTCAAAAGTGAAAATTTCAATACAATATGAAAATACGGTCACTTGTTTATTTAATTTTATTTTTTAAGGTTTATTATACAGGTTAAATTAGTAACATGATCAATATTGCTTAAAGGTCCTTCTTCAAGGTGCCCTGGAATTGCTGGCGCTCCTCGCGGGTCTGGAAACGGCCGTGACCGAACTTGGAGGAGGTATCAATGAACTTGAGCTGGACATTTTCCAAAGCAGAGCGCTTAGTGTGGACTAGAAGAGACTTACGGAGGGTGACAACACGCTTTTTGGTACCAGCGCAGCAACCCTTGATCATGACATAGTCCTCATTGACAATACCATAGTGAGGGAAACCACCAAGAGGGGTGATAGCCTTCTCTGTCAAGTCATAGTCAGTCTTGGCATTAGACTTGTCCTCGCCCTTTCCAATTCGATAAATCTTCTTGTTGACCTCGGTACGGTGGTGGTAACCATTCTGACCAGCACGAGGAACAGAGAACATGACGCGGGAAGGATGCCATGCTCCAATACAAGCAACCTTACGAAGACCTTTGTGAGTCTTACGAGGAAGCTTCTTAGTACCCCAACGATGAGTGACACCCTCAAATCCGTGACCCTTTGTGACAGCAATCACGTCAATCATCTCATCCTGTTCCAGTACAGACGAAACATCCACAGTCTTCTCAAAGTGCTCATATGCAAATTTGACTTTATCAGCCACTGATCCTCCGTTTAACTGAATCTCCATGACATGGGCCTTCTTTTGACCAATCTTAACCTTGCGCACCTGGGTATGGACAATAACACGGACGACAGAGCAGTATTTCTTGATGCGCTCAAGCTCGCGGAGGATAGGCTTAGCACCATTAGCGTGTTGTTTAGCATACTTAGTGAAAGCCTTTTTCTTGGAGCGGTACCAATTCTTGTAGAATCGGCGCTTAAGCTCCTCCGACAAGTGCTCGGCCCAAACTGTGGTCAAGGAGCGAAGACCACGAGGGGTCTCGACGTAACCGACAACACCAACAACAACCATAGGAGGAGTCTCAATGATGGTCACAGCCTCAACAATCTCCTTCTTATGCATCTTAGAGCCAGGACGGTCCAAATCGCGGACAACATGAGTCATACCAGCCTTGTAGCCCATGAAGGCAGTCAAGTGCACAGGCTTAGAGGGATCATCCTTTGGGAAGGACTTAGCCTTTCCTCTGTGGCGAGCAGCGCGCTTACGAGGCAAGAACCCAAGGGAACCGTGGCGTGGTCTCTCAAACTTTCGGTGAGACTATTCAGACAACGGACAGAGGGATTAAACTAAATGTTAGATTGTATGCATTAATATTTTAATAGTGATAGTCTGCCTCTTTTCTCAGGTACAATGACTTCTCGTCGATAGCAATGCAATTAACACAGATAAAAAAAACACATAAGCGGCTCTTGGCTTGCTGAGAATGTGTAAGATTGATCGGTTAATTGCGCTGCTGCATCGTAGAATCAATGATGCTAAGTCAATTGGAGGATCTATGGATGAAGAGGGGATGTCGAAGGCAAGAAGTACGATCAACTGATCAATTGAGGATAGATATTGCAAGGAATGATATGTATATAGATCAGTGGATTAATGGATAGATGGATAAATGGAAAGCAAGGTGGATGTTTTGGATATCTGTCAACGTTGGTTGTACCATTTTTATTAAGTTGAGCGAAAAGAGAAAGAGCAAACCACAGCGCAATCAAACATTATAAGTGAAATGTCAAACCACGTGATAAATCGGGGATTGAGCTTCTTAATTTCTTAAACCATGGGGCAAATAATGCCCCATGTAGAGACTCATACCGATATCGGTATTAGTCAATTATAAGCCTACCACTTAATAAACCTTTTGTAATTGATAGCGGACTAGGCAGCGGTAAGACATCGGTATGAGCCTCTGCTTTGAACGCTTTCAACAGGATTATGGCGTGCTTTGGGGCGTAGAAAAGACAGCATTGTCTCTTTTGAGCAATGAAGGATATAGGATTTGTTCTTTGGAGGCAACCTTTTTGAAACTACACCTGTTGCTAGTAAAGACACAAATGGTTCCCGTTTCAGCCCTTCCACAATTCAAAGGCTGTGACGTAGCCATCAAATGCTACATATTTGTCGAAGTGTTGACACATCCCTTGCAAAAGTTCAAAGAGTATTGTTTAAGGGACGTAGAGAAGTTAATGACATGTGGCAGTGTTCAAGTGTTTATACAGCACCATTATGGAGTCCGAGCAGTCGCCATATTCGGATGAATTGCAACTGAGGTGAATATTTAGCATTTACATGAATAGGTAAGATGAAAATAAAGTGAATACATGGAGCAATATAGAGAGCTGTAATAAAGCGCTTTATGTTTAATAGATTGCAAAGAGTTTATATATCTGTATGGGTACTGTTTCTGAGAAATATGTACGCCTTGTTGAGGCTCAGTGGAGGTTAATTGCACATACTTTCAAAAACCACCATGCCGCGCACGGACCACGGGACGACTTTCCAATTCTTTTATGGAGATGAAATCCAAAGTCGTCCCCGGTTAAATAGTCTCGGCTCACGCTATTTAACCGAGGGCGACTTTGGATATCATCTCAAAAAAAAATTAATTTAGTGATCATCTACGCGACAGATTCAAACAGGCTCTTGATGGCAAGAAGGCTGGTGATCAAATCATATTGTCTTCAATCGGACAGAAGCCCAGAGAGTTTGGCGAAGGCTTTCCAGGGGATTCATTTTTCATTACGGAGTAGATGATTGAAGTGTGGAAAGAATTTTCAGCAGAGAGCAAGTATTCAATCCAGAAGATATTAGCAGGACCTATGGGAGTTGGAAAATCCTATCTCGCCATTTTCCTTGCTTGCCAAAGCCTATGCGGAAGGGTGGCCAGTACTCTACGTAACAGATGCTGGCGAACTAGTTCAGGCAAATGTCGGTAAAACGGGTACAGAAATATGCGAGCGGTTTTTTGCCTTAAGCAAGGATAGATTGACAATTGCTGACTTCAAGGAGATTCTGAAGATGTTTTCAAGAAATCCAACTGCTGTAGACACTGCGATTTGTACAGCTTCTAGGATCCTTTCATCGCTAGTCTGTCAGGTGGATAAGAAGACCCTTGCTATCATCGATGAGCACGGCAAGCTTTTTAAAGATGGTAAACCAGTGCCAAACCTCTTCCGACCTCTGATTGACATCCATCTATGGGATCCCGCGAGCAATGGAGCTCGAGTGATCTTTACCGTGACGGCGTTTGCTGGCTATGAAACTATAATACTCACCCGCGACGTCGATTCAATCCTAGAGTTTGTAGGTCCGCTCTTCAATACGATTTTTGACAAACTTTTAGCATCAAGTCCCCTGCTATCAGAGGAAGGTGTTAGGGAGGAAGCGAAGAGAGCCACAAACAACGTTTCAAGGGGACTCAACATGCTGGTCGGGTTTCTTAACGAGTCTGGACCCAAAGACGTACACTTGACTACTGTACAAAAAATTAAAAAATTCGAGAATGAACGACGCGCATCCTTTGCAGAAGCTACCCAGAAATACTATCAAAAACTTGACGATACGTCGAAGCAAATTCACCTCGAGGCCATTTCACGCATCTTTTGACCTAGAGAAAATGAAACCTTGCACCGTACGCAAGTTCCAAGTGCATATCAATCCAGGATTTAGGCTTGTTATATCGTGTCAAAGAAGGTGGTATGATCGTATACCAACTCTTATGTCCATCAGCCAACCTTGCCCTTGTTGATTTGTAAAGACAACAACCTCTTCCTGAAGATATAGCCTTTGCCATGAAAAATGGAACATGGAACAATGAACAGTTTGAAAGAGCGATCGAACATGGGCTTTTAAAGCAGAGGAATGTCATTCTTGAAACAACAGATCTCAGTAGAAGACCCAAGGCTTCTTTGCGTATCCAATCGGAAATTTATGATATGACCACAGCGAAGCCATCGAAAGTGGATGAAAATGTGTTACGGAGGTGCTACAAAGGATACCCTATATTTGGTTTCATTTACAATCGCACGTTTATTCAAGTATCACTTCAAAGCTTCGCTGAGCATGAAAAAATTAAAAGCAAACAGATTTCAAAGGCCTTTAAGAGAAAGAGAGACGATCGTGATGAATCAGCAATGGAGTCCGAGGGACACAAAGGAAAGCGGAGAGTAAGTAGCAAAGAAAGTCGAAGACGATAGAAACCAGGTTGAGATTTATTTGGATGCAGTCTTTGGAGGAAAGCATGAAGCAAAGATTAATCCTACGACGAAGCTTTTTGAGGCTTCGAAGGATGGCAAGAGATTGGATGATTTTAGGATTATTTACATGAGTGGAAAGCCGTTGCCCAAAAATGTGAAAGGCTAAGGAATATCCCGGCCTTTTACATGTAGACTTTAACGAAATTATTTGGAGACCTGCATCACAAAAGAAGATGAGAATCGGACGTGGAGAAGTCAATGACATGTAGCAGTGTTCAGGTGTTAGGCAGTATCATATAGAGTTCGAACAGTCGTCCCACCTTTCTACAACGAATGCTATTTCTGCATCTATTAGAGTTGTCAGCTTGTTACACCTTTTAATACGGCAGTGCAGCGATTAACCATAGCATGAAAACCTACTATCTAAATACCGGTACAGCTCTGTAAGTGTACTGTCGTATAAAACACGTACTCCTAGATATTTAAGAATAAAGCCCACTATACTCCAGCCAGAAGACATGTCTCGAGAACCAGGCTATATTGTAGCACAGATGCTGAGCACGGCATCAACTATAACTGCCTTCTCATGATTGGGGACTTAGAGAAAACCTGGATTCGAAGAATATACACCACCACATTATGGCGGGCTACTACATCTGCAAAGTTGTTCACAGCTATCTGTATCATCAAAGGAGGCCTTTGTATCTTCAGTTAATCGATTAAAAAGAAGTATACCCCTGAATGGTGCTGGAATGAGTACGTACAGATGTTGAGGATGTTACCAATACTGCTAATAGTTGTACCTGTGATATGGAGACAAATTCTGGGGAAGGAGACCAGAGGGTCAAGCCTGTCGCTCTTTTTGGTTAGACCTTTTCAAATTGAAAAGGGCTAACCATAATGAACGACAGCAGCAATAAAATAATTTTCGCTTTCATAGAGTCTTCACGTGATGTAAGCGTGACGTATCCTTCTGCCCCTCGCTCGTGGTGAGCAAGTGACATTCATTACCTCCCCTTTTTTACTACAATTCCATCTTGTTAACCTGCATTTATCATTACACATCAACATATTTTATACATAATCCCTCTCACTCTCTTTTGCTTATCTGTTAGAATATAAAACTATATGGTAATGACTGAATCGATATAGGGCGTGTCCATAGACGTCAACATTCATATATTTGCATGAAGCAATGAAACCCAATGAAATAGGACAAGAAAAAAAAAAAAAAACTTACTTTTTTTGTGGAAAATCAATTAGGCCGCATCAAACTCTTCGGGTATTCAGACGCTTCTCGAGGCTGAGAAAGAGGCTGCCAAGATTGTTCAGAAAGCACGCCAATGTAGGTGATAAAAACTCTTAAAGAGAAAAAAAAAACCCCACGATTTCTGTCATTAAATTCTTGAAGTTATTTTCACTGAACTATCGTTGGACCTACTTTCATGTAATATGTATTTTAAAGATCGCGTTCAGAGACTCAAGGATGCTCGTGCAGAAGCAGCAAAAGAAATTGAAGAATTGAAGGCTGCTAAGAATGAGGACTTTAAGCGATTCGAGCAAGAGGTGAGGCATTGGATACACATGGAATTGACATGATAGAACCTTGGTAACAATTCTTTTACCAATGAAAACTAAACCCATTGGGTATCTATCTATCTAAAAAAAAAAAAAAAAAAAAAAAAAAAATTAGCACGCTGGATCATCAGATGAAACTACTCATCGCGTCGAAGTTGAAACTGAGCAGAAGCGCGCTGAAATTGAAGCTGCTTTTGCCAAGAATAAGGACGCTGTGCTTCAAAAGTTGCTAGAAACTGTATACAGTGTGGAGCCCAAGATTCACCGCAATGCACACCTCAACGCCTAAAAAAAAACTAGATTATATCCAAATTTATGCCTATAAGTAAAAAAAAAGTCGTGTTGAATATGAGCATTTTTTATCGTAATTAAATATGCATGCCATTGCTTCATAACAGTAAACAACACCATAGGCAAAGCGTAGCAAAGACATCTTATCAGATTTGGTCCTTTCTGTAGCGCTGGCCTTAGTTTTTCCTTTTTTAGATCCTTTTTAACTTTTTCAATGTTCATTTTGTCTTGGCAAAAGCATGCCTCATCGTCTCATCGTCTACGCAGCGAAACAAAATTCATTCGTCTTGTTAATGTTTTAACACAAGAACACAGCCGGGAATTCATTCTCCCTTGGAGTCAAAAAAAAATAAAAAACTATTAAAGCTTTGCACGCTGCTTTATTCTTTTTTTCCTTTTTTTTTTTTTAATGCAGCAATTCATTTCATTCTCATCTGCATACTTCATCATCTTTTCAGTATCAGCATCGAAAGCAAAATAAAATATAAATGAATTTTGTTCAGGGAATTTTCCTTCAAGTCAAAAAATTGGCTACAGGTAGTGAGGACCTGGACCTATCAGCATCACCGTTTGTTTCTGTAGCGGACTGCCATAGTTGTGCTACGCCTTGCCGTGAAGAAGATCACCCGCACTACCCATCACACCTAAAGATCAACCAGGATAGACCTCTACTCTATTCTGTCAAACCCTATACACGCCATATCCTCATCTCGACCGGCCAGGATGATTGGGAGTCGCATATTGATAGAGATAAAGACTCTCTGGCATTTCATCTTTCCAAAGCCATTGATGAGGGCCAGAAACGACTTAAGGACACAGATGACCGTGATCCAGAAAAGATTTTAGTTACCAATAGTTCGAGAAAAGCAGAAAATTGGGAAGGTCCTGGATGGCAGGTGATTATTTTACCAGATCAGATCATCGTCAATAATGTCACGCCGGAGCAATGCAATGATTTCTTTGAGGCATTCCTAAGGCCTGCAGTTGGATCTATCTCGTTTCAGGGAGTGACGACGACATCAACGGATCATAATCAACAAGGCATTGAAGTAGAAGCAGGCAAAACAGCATTCCGTGCGTTACGCTGGTTGCCAAAGGCTGTCATAATGATCTGCTCACATAAGCGACGGGACAAACGCTGTGGTGTGACAGCTCCCATCTTGCGCAAGGAGTTTATGCGAGTCTTACGATCTAAGGACCTCTATGGCGATTGTGAAGGTGATGTCGAGATCTGGATGGTGAGCCATATTGGCGGACACAAGTTTGCAGGCAATGTGATTGTGCATAAGAATGAAGGCATGGCTGTCTGGTACGGACGAGTGGAGCCATGCCATAGCCAGGCAATTGTTGAGGCGACAATTGAACGAGGCGAGATCATTAGGGAGCTGTATCGAGGTAGCATGAACGGTAGTTTTGACCTACAGATGAAGAAGACTGCATGGTGAAGGATGAAGATTTGAATAGTCTAATAATACTCTATCATTACATTAAACGATTTTACTCAAACAAGTCCGCTATGTCGGCCAAACAGAAGCATCGCGTTTATATATTCGTTTCTATGTTTCAAAAAAAATCATGAGAGTGGGAATGATGGAGATGTGTAATTACCTTGAATGTTCATTTGAATGTGCTTGTCCTACTGGCGGCTTCAGTTGCTTAACTTATTCTTTTTTCTTTAATTACTGTCTCCATATGTTTCTGTCTCTGCTTTTGCGTCTATTGTCATCATAATTGACACATCACTTACACTACTTCTTCCTTTCTATTTCTTTCTTTTCTTTTTTTTTTATTTTTCTTTTTGCTTCTTAAATATCTAACATCATCGCATATTTCCCCAATTGTCTGCTTTGTCCCTTCGTCTTCTCGCTTGTTCACTTGAACGCCTACACATTTTTCTTGAAAGAAAGAAGTCAAATATATATATAATTACTATCTTAAACACAATGATGCTCCAACCAGGACCACAAGTCAGCTTGCATTCTTATCCTCGTCTGCAGGCGTCTAAAAATGTTTGCTGTGCTCATAAAAACAGACTATGCTCAAGTCCCTCACATATCACTGCAGCCAACAGAAGGCAAGGCGAATACTTGACTGCCCTCGCTATTATGCGTCCGCGCGTTCTTGATTATGATGTGCATTCCTGTTCATCGTATTCAGCTTCATACCTGCCAGAAAATATTAAGATTAATAATCCTCAGGACCAATCCTCCCGATGGTCCTCTGGATCCAACAATCAAATGCAATATATTATGATCAAGCTGCACTCCATGGCCGTTGCTCGTACGTTCCTAAGGCATACAATTGGTAGCAAGCAACTAACTTGTGTCGATCGTATGTAATTATAACAGATCATATAATGCTGGATTTTTTCTTTTACTTCTTTTTTTTTATTCTTAGACTCAATTACTTTTGGAAAATATCACAAGGTTCATGTCTGTAACCTCAAAGAGTTCAAGGTCTTCGGGGGTCTGACCACTTCCAACATGACCGAGCTCTTGCATACCGGTAAGTTCAAGGAAAGGAGAAGGAAGTGTGGTGTTTGCTGATCCATCTCTCTCATTTTCATTTTATTCCGAAAGAGAACGTAAGAAGCGCATTGACGCGGAATTGATGGGAGAAAAAAAAAAAAAAAAAAAAAAAAAAAGCCCATACCTCCTGTATTTATTCTAAATGCATTACTTATGACAACTGTACACTCCAGTCACTCCTCTTACTTCCATTCGCCAATTCCTTGCCTATCTGCACCTGGCTGCACCTATCTGTTTCATTTTTGAGTAATCCAGATCATCCAAAGGACAGGAGACATATAGCAAGCAACCTATTTTTTTTGTTATCATTTACTCTTTTGACCTACAGGGTGTGTCGATCAAAAGGGCCTTCTTTTTTAAATACTCCAGATGAGTAAGAGTGTGCTGGAATATTAGAGCACGACAGAATCTTTCTCAAAAAACCAATCCCGCATTCTAGGCTGATCATATTCCAGCTTCAAGTGACAATGAAAGTCAAATACGACTGATTCGAACAGAGGAACGATACCGCACGATATTTATATTTATGTTGCAGCGCCACCAAAAAGATAGGCTAAACTAGTCTGTGTTGTAGTTCTGCGTTTTAAGAGATGAACTCGTTCCCAAGAGGCAAAGTGAGCACACACGCTATCCTTATTTGCATCACCAGTCCCCTCCCCTTCCCCCCTTCTTTTTATGTTATTTTTGTTCTTGCTTTACATAGCTTTTTGGGTTCTAGCCCCAAATAGATGTACCGCGTCATACATAACCACTCCTTCTTTTTCCTTGTTCCTGCTTTTTATTGGTCTTGTTTATACCGTTTTTCCCTTGGACTTTTTCTTTCCTGTGGTTTCTTGGTTCGATTAACAGGCATCAACGCATATTCATGAGGAGTCATAAAATCATATTGTTGAACGAATCATGTTGTTTTGGTGGTATAAAAAATCTATCTCCTGCCTATTCGCTTTCCGCAGAAACTTATACGGCATCTTTTAAATAGGGCTACGGAATGACAGTGAGCCGGAGACATTCCTGTTGAAGCACAAAACAAATTCGGTTGTGTTCCCCTGTCAGTACATTAAGATCGTACCATTAATGGCTTGGGGCGCCAATTTCAACTTTAGTGTGTGGCATGTAGAGGTCAAGGGTGTAGCAGATCCTGGATTAGTTCAAGAAACATATTTCCAGTACATTAACGTAGGTGTTAAAAAAAAAAAAAAAAAAAAAAAAAAAAAGAAAAGAAATCTCCGCGAACCGCCGCTGTGGTTTCCATTACAGTCAAATACAATTAAGCGTTAACTAAAGAGAGAAAAGCACGCTCTATCTTATCTAGTTTCGTGAAACAGAATCCGTACGTTTGTGCCTCAAACACTTTCGCCAGAGGAACTTGACAGATGCATTCGAAGCATTACAACAACGGACTAACGTTCAACTGGAGGACCCATTGCTCACAAAAGTGTATCATGAATTAGTGATTAAAGGGAACTTCAAACGTGTGGAGGAACTCATGATGGAAGCTGCACAGCTTGGTCTTTTTGACGCCTATATTCAATCGTATGACTATAAACCAATCTGGAAACGTCTCAATTCTAATAGCCACCGCCAAGGACTACATCATCATCATCATTTCTACCATCCATACACAGAAGAGAGCCCCAGGCATCGGGGTGGACACCAGATGTGCATCGATACCCAAGGAGGATATGTGTATCTAATGGGTGGCTGGGATGGAGTACGGGACTTGGCCGATTTTTGGGCATATCACATACCATCACAAAAGTGGATCTTGATCTCTGCTGATTGCTCTTTGTAAGTTGTGGGGAGTAAGGAACGGATATTGATTATTTGATTGGAAGTCGACAATTTGAAGCTGATTGCTATATTGGTATTTTCTTGGATAAATCCAGACAAGGTGGTCCGAGCGCTCGGTCATGTCATAAAATTTGCTTCAGTCCACAACAAAAAGCAATTTTTTTACTGGGCAAGTATGTCGACCCTGAGGTCAGAAGCAAAGTTGATTTGAGTTCCGACTTTTGGCGTTTCGATATTGACCCAAACTCGCCTCCTCGAGGTCGGTGGACAAAGATTGCCGCTAATACCGCGGTAAGGCCCATTAATATCCTTGAATCTATTTTCACTATTGCAGCAACAGCAGATATTCTGAATTTAGGACGTATCAATTATTGGCGAGAAACATATTCTCATAATCAAATATTGACCGTTGTTATTCATAGGCCATGAATGGCCCAGAACTCATTTATGATCACCAAATGTGCTTGGATCCGGTTTCACAAACCCTTTATGTTTTTGGGGGACGTGTGGTTCACCTGGACAAGAATGTACAGCACTACAGTGGCCTGTATTCGTACCATATCTTGTCCGGAATTTGGAGACTTCTTCGTACAGATGGACACCCACCGCCTAGACAAGATGGAAACACAATATTGCGCTCTCGAATTGGACATTCAATGCTCTATGATAACGTAACACGTAGCCTGGTGATCTTTGCAGGCCAGATGAACAAGGATTATCTGTCTGATTTCTATGTGTATGATATTGCAGCCGATCGAGTGATTGAGGTCTGCAAGGACTACAACAAGCAAGGTGGACCTGAAGCTGGCTTCACGCAACGTGCCACCGTGTCCCCCAGATGCCGTGAGATCTATGTACTCTCGGGTTTAGTCAAGGACAGAACATTGGGTGCTGAGACGGTAAAAAACAGCTTTTGGGTATTCAAGATGCCAGGAAAGGATCAAATGGATGCTATCAGAGATGTGCAATTGGCTTTAGAAGACTCTAGCAAAGCGGGTGGTGATGGGATCATTAGTTCATTCAAAAGCATCATGAATCGTGGGCGTACCTGTTGTTGTTCTGTTCGCACTCATACACAGGCAGATGTCGGCACCACGGATGAAATAGAGGATGGTATATCGCGCCCTAGATCTGTTCGAAGGAAACAAAGTAATGGACGCCAACAGGGACGCCAGGAAATGCGGCCTATTACGAGATGGCTCTCTGGCCGAATAAACAGCTGTAGTACGGCACCACCCCAATTATTCACCGAATCAACAAACTTAGGACTGGAGCAAGGCCCAACCCGCACAATGCAAACTAGAAGCTCTAGTCTTGGGAAAAAAGTGAGCCCGAGATCTTGGTCACCTTCAGTGTCTAGCTCTCAATCATCTGTCGCAGCCAGATTCAGGAACGATCCATATCTCGAGCCTAAGGATCAGGAAGCTAATAGGGCTGCGCCAAATTCAAAGGAAGGGGCCATTCCAGGCATTTTGTATACAACAGCAACATCGCTTACCGCAGAAGCTACAATGCCATTGGATTTGGCATCCAATTCGGACCATCACCATCGCCATCATAAATATGATAGCATATTGAACAATAACAATGGTCCAATAGCAACAGCAACCTCGATAAAGGATGGACCAACAATTATTCTTACGGAGCCCATGACCTTGGCCTTTGTCCTTAGTGATCATGGGTCGTGGCAAAAGATATTTCAAAATTCAAGTTCAGAAGCGGGGGACCCTAATGAATCTGAACCAGTCCCTCGGTATGCCCACCAACTGGTGTATGATGATGTCAATGAGGTTCAGTACTTATTCGGAGGCAACCCAGGCGAGCAGGGAAATATGAGTAAGAGGCTGGATGATTTCTGGGAGCTTCGCCTTTACAGGTAAACATCAAACCTAGCATGTGACCTTAAAGTTCCTTGATTTGGAGAAACAGCATCACACTCAACAAATGTTTATCATCACGTAAAACTAGGCCGAATTCAGAAGAAGTTATTCGAAGAACAAGGTATCTCGTTCGTACGCAACAGTTCAAGGAACTCTGTCAGCTGCCGGAGACATCAGCATTGACAAGCACCACTGTATTGGCCAATTCTACTTCTTCGTCCGTCAAGCAACAATACACCCATCATGCACTTGGCCCTGAAGGACCTGATACACATCATCGTTATCACCACCATAGCAATAGCAGTTCCGCATCTACGAATGGAAGCAAGGATGGAAAGACGACAGCGACAGGGGCTACAAAGAATAAACAAGACCAGTCCTCACGAGCACTCAGGTTCCTGCAGATGGAGCTCAGCAGCGTTCTCGATCAGTCCAGCAAGGCAGAGAATGAAGAATTCAGGACTTTGATTCGTGGCCTCTTATTGGGTGTGTTCTCGCCGTCATCGTCATCAACAAGCACATCGGCTAATATGCGTAAGGGGATGGGGCCCTTCGGCGATAATGAACGTCCTCAAAGGACAAGCGTACTACTAGCACCATCACCTATCATATCCCCAGCAACTGATAATGCCCATCCCATGTTCTCTGCTTACCCTTCGCAGTCTACACGATCGACGGTTCCAGCCGCAGCTAGAAGACCTACGTGGCTTCCTGCTTGTAATTGTTGCTCGTCGTTATCATCCTCACTATCATCAACGTCCTCATTCTCGCCTTCATCGTCCTCATCAATATTTGATGCTAACGGACAAGGAATCGATTCAGGAAGGGAAGACAGCGACTCCTTTATGCATGAGGAAGATGAAGAGATAGGTCCTTTTCCGTCATCATTACCCCCGATGTATTCTCGACGCAGAGCGTCTGCAAGACCTTTGCCTCCACGCCGTCGACGTACGACTCGTAGTCATGGACATAGTCGAGATCATGAAAGATTGGACAACAATGGTGAGAAGGTTAGGCATAGAGATAACACAGAGGACAGCCAGGAGGAGTATGAAGAAGAAGACTACAAGTTAATGTTGGAAAACACCGAGATGATAAACGAATATGACGAGGAAACGGGTAAATGGGACGAGGACTCTCAGGATGAACTTTTGAAAACTTTCCATCACGACCGAATACTGCTGTTTGAGCGGCTTCTAGAATTTTTTGCCGAAGAAGTGAAACAACCCAAAGGCGATCTGATCGATCTGATCAAAGTGGGTTAAACAATAATAATAACAAACAATTTATGAATGACCATTCAAGGTGTTTGCTCGTAGTCTCTTTTATTAATGATATTGTCAGGATCTTATAAGAAAATATTCCTACGGGAAACATAGTAAGAGACACTTTTGGAAATATCTAATGTGCTCTGTGTTTGTTCAGCAAGCGACGAGCTTGGACCTGATGAGACTAATGAGTGCCCATCCGAAGCTCCTCGGCGAAAACTTGCTACGGATGTTGTGCTTCGTTCAGGCTGCTGTAGATGTGCAACATCGCTCATTGCGCCCGATGACAATGATAATGACGACTGGCTTGATGGCTGTTCGAGCTGTTGCTCCTGCTGTGCCTGTCGTTTCTTGAATGCAATTTCCTCTGCAAATCGACAGATAAATTCATCATGGCCAACAAGGTCCGGTCGGAAAGAGCGTGAAAGTGTGATGCGAAGCTCTGTCGGTGTTGAGCCCCAGGTCGCGTCTGGATAAATTTCGATTGACGTCCGAAGTCGATATGAATGTGTCTGTGTCTGTGTTGGCTGAGTTGATAGTGAATCAGTCTCAAGCTTATCGTCTTCAGCTTTCCCCTCTTTATCCATGCGAGTGAAATGATCTGGTGGTGGATAGTAATGACGCACCACACCCTGTGGGAACGTGATCTGTACTGCAATTCCAGCCGTACTACCACCTACATGATTAATCATGCCTTCCACGTTAATTAGGAATGGGAACATTGGATGGATGTCTAGAGGCGTATCTCGATTGGAGATGGGCTTGGTAATTTGTGCAATAATCCTCTGAAGGTCAAGACTGTGGAAATCGATTTCCATTGGCACAAATCTCTGAAAAAAAATGTTGATTAATATTGCCTAGTCTGTGTAGCCATAAAGCTTAAAGGCCTAAAGAGAGAGAAGCCAGTAGCTTACCACAATATTTGACATGAGCTTGATGATTTCACCAGTTGAAGGTGATTCGAATGCTTGAAGCAGTGATATCCGGAGATCTCCTAGCATTGCTCTGTGTCTTTGAATGCGTTGATGATCAACTTCAGGTTGGTCCATTTGCTGAAGCAGATCTGTTACTCGCTTGATAGCCAACTTGAGCATCGACTGTAGATACCCCTTGGTTGCTATACGATTCATTTGTCCGGACCCTGAAACTGGTAAAGACGACAAAGAAGCTGCCGTGAACAGAGCCGATGCCTTATTCTGAGCCATGCCAAAAAACCAAACCAAATTAGCCAAGACACGGAAGTAGCCTACAGAGACTTTCGCCGTGGAATCAAGGCCCAGGAAGGTATGATCCATATAGTATGAAAGTCGGAAAAGTTGAGCTGAAAGGATCGGAGCTTGTACAATGAACGAAGGGGTATCATAACTATCCTGGATCTGAATCAAGAGCTCACAGCACTCAAGGTACATCTCTACAAATTCTGCATTTCGCCCCTGCCTTGTATGTACTCTATTAATGTATCGTAAATCACGCTGGCAAACGGCGATCTGCTGCAAGAGTAGTGTTCGACGGGCACTACTGGCTGCCATCCCTTGCGATACATGTTCATTTCTCCAAAGGATGTAGATGCGATCTAGATTGGTGAGGACCTGTTCGTAGAACGATTCTGCATCTTGTTCCGTTTGAACCCTCATAGCCGCGATTGTGGTGGCATAAGCCGACGCTACGCCATGTCTAGATTGAGTAGTATCTGAGCCAGGTTGTTCGACATCCATTTCATATTCAGTGCCGTTAGCAATGGTCATTGTAAGTGCGGATGCAAGCTCTTGTAAAGGCTGCGTTCCTGCACATGGAATTTCCTATGGTAAAAAATAGCGACCGCAACCATAGTAAGAGCTATTGCCATCGTTGACTACCAGATTTATAAATCCAAGCGACTACCACCTACCGAAGGCTCGGGGAAACAGTTTGGGTATTTATCACGTAGATATGCGTAGTGCTTAAATGTGTATTTCGGCAACATCTGTAATATACGAGGATCCGTAGTTGCAGCATTGAATATTAGAATTAGATGACCACCATCTAAACAAAACAGAACGAAAGAAAGAAAAGAAGCAAGGTCAGTTTTGTGATAAATAAAATAAAATAAAATAAAATAAAAGACCCATTATTCGTGGCAAGATCGAATACTTACATTGCATATCCTCGACATTTTGTTCAATCGGTAGATATTTCGCATCAAGGTTCAACATTTCAGCAACAATAGATTCTATTAAAGCCATAAGCGGATTAGGCAACAAACAGTCCAAGATGAGATTACATTTTTATAGGCTCAATGAGCCAAGAAGAGCCATGCCTAAAAAGCAAAACTCACCGATAAAGACGCCATGTCGCCGGCCAACCGATCTGATACATTGATAGATGGAGAGCTGATCCTCGGGGAACCTTTTCATGTTCGACTCAATACTAGATAAAAACGACGTCATACCATCAGCAGTCGCCATTGTCACAACCCTGAAGCCAATAAGCAGACATTCAGCACCTGGTTAGCTCATTAACACAATTATATTGGCACTCCATAGAGAAACGACAAAAGTTCAAGATTAATACTTACTCCAACATCCTATGTGTTGACTCTCGCACATCACGATCTGCATCCTCCAAAACACCCAAAGTAATCTGAAGCTGTTCCGTATCGAATGTGATAGGCGCTTTGCTCCCGATTTTGTAGAGACTTGTCAAAGCATTCAGGCGCACATAATCAATTTCGTCCATGAACATGTCTATGGAAGAGTAGCCCAAGCTATAAATGCTGATAAAAGTATGAATGATGGAGTTGAAACAGAGTCATGAAACGCTTAACTTACCAACCATGTAGTCCAGCGCAAGCAAAGAAAACTCAGGGTAATGTAGACACAGCTCGCGGATAGAATCTAATTAGAGTTGAAAAGAACGATCATATATCAGCACATCATTACTAGTTGCACTACACGATGTTCCAAAAACATCAAGGGATTCTCTTACCAATCGCTGCATTTCTAACGTCCTGATATTCGTCTTCAAGCCCATGAACAAACGCTCCACATGCTCCGGAGTCAAGTAACCGAACTTGTTGTGCTGTCACGTCCTGATCACCTTCAGGGGTCGCAATCAATTTGGCTCTCTTTCATCCAAAGATTAAAAAAAAAAAAAAAAAAAAAAAAGAATTAGATCATGTGAACTGCCTATAAGGCCAGACTTCAACAGACAGCTTTGGTTACCTGAGCCGCCTTTTGAGCCGGTCCAGCAGCGAGATTCTTTGGTGCCACATCCACACGGAGGTGAGCCATGATTTGTTTACTAAACGTTTGCGACAAATATTTGTAATCAACTGACCTAAATTGCCCTAATCTTGCGCAGGCCTGTAATTGGATGTGAATATTAAGTTATTTCAAAAAACACTAAAACTTGTAGAACCAAGTAAGCGTTAGTATACCTTTGCTCGAACAGTCATAGAGCTATCATTAACCATATCGCATGTTCGGATAAACGCATCATCCACCAGCCGCGTTGCCTGTAGTTGCGTTAATGATGGGTTCTGGACAGCTGTGTGTGGATAAAGGCTACTCAGGATGCTATAAGCATCAGTTCATCAAATGTAAAATGTTAGTGCTTTGTATGGCCTATGTCCTCGCATGCATCCTTTCACACTTGGGGGTGCCGAAAAAATGAGCAAGAACGCTTCGGGCAGATACATACAAGATTAAATCCAGTCCTTCCATGCGAACCTCTTGATAGTCGTCAATAAGTGCTTGAATTGCCACATCGTACATTACCAGTGCAAGCTTAAAGCCCTGTCTATGGAGCTCAAGTAACGCCTTACAGGCATTCTAGTGGAAGCATAAACACAATATTCAAGCTCAATAACATTTTTTCATAACTATTAAAAAAAAAAGACCTTCATCGTAGACAGCGATTTCAATACCTTTCGAACTCGCGGCTCCGGATCTGTTACATAATTACTAACAATAAGTTGAATATCGTAGTTTGAATACCCCTCCTGTTGAAGTGGTGTTGTCTCATCTATGAGATCAGTTATCCTAAGCAGTGGTGCTAAACGAGCAACTAGTTGAAGAACTGCAGAACGGATTCTGTGATGGCGATCATCAAGCTCAGCGATGGACATAGTCATCAACGCTCGTATAGTGTTAATATCGGAAAGACTATTGCGAGAAAGTCTTCCGATCTACTCGCATAAACAATTGGTATTGGTAGAGTTGAGCTTCCCATCATCATTAGTTTACTCTGAAAATAAGTCGGTTAAGGTGAGTTTATAATTGACACTCGAGCCATTCACCTTGATAATGTGGGAAATTGCGTCATAGACCTGGACCCTGACTTCCGTAGAATCCGCCTGAAGCTATCAGAGAAGAATAGAAGCTGTTAAAAAATGAGAATCGAAAGCGTCGCCAACATACAAATCCTAAAAACTGAAGGTGAATAAACTCGAAAATCGCATACTTGCTCCAACAGATGCTCCACCACACTCCGACCATCTATTCCAGTTGCCTCGAGCGTATTTTGAAGGAGTTGTATGAGGAGCACCTAAGACATGTGGGCACACGGAAGCAGTTGAATATGAGTTGAGGCTCGCCATCACGAATGAATTAACAACACTATTTTGAATTGTAACATTAACCACATTATACACACACCTTTGCACCTTTGTCTCTTTCGCTCGAAAGCAACTTCTGAGCGACTGCCACAAGACGACCTTGTTCTGCATTATTGAGGTCCGAAAGCCGGTTAAGAAGCAGCTTGAGAGCCTGAGGTTTAAGATAAATACGGAAGTTTTTTTTAGATCACTACCCACAACAATAACATTGCCTAAAATGATGTGATATTGATCATAGTATCCTATCCTCATTACAATCATTTTTACCTTTATCCGCATCCGTGTAAACTTTGAGCTAAGCTTGAGCATCAACTCCTGTTGGATAAACAATTGCCGCATTCTCTGAACCGTTAGCAGGTATGTCGCAAAAAAAAAAAAAAAAAAAAAGAAAGCCTGTCACCCATTCTCACCTCGTTCGAAGCCTCTTCCTCCAATTCGCTTCCATCATGTTCGTCCTCTCCACTCTCTTCTGAGTTCCCACTGTACTCTTGCTCTTCTATATGACTATCTTCAATAATTCTATCAGTATCCCTAGTGCTATGTAGAGAAAGTACTGGGTTCTGTTGAACAACTGTACGCGATCCTGCGCCCTTGCCACGTTGTTGCTGCCGTGAGTACTTCTGGCGCCCACCCCCTTGATCTGCTTCCCGCGTGCTGCGCTTCATGATGATGATGAAGCGGATGCTTGATCAAGCTAGCAAGTTGAGATGCTTTATTTGCAGCTGAGCAGAACTGTCCAACCATTCCATGTAACTACTGAGGCTAGTCCTGCTGCTTTCAAGTGGCTGAGTCCGCACGTGCAAGAATATTTAGGAGAAATGGTTTTTTGTTTTTTGTTTTTTCAATCTCTCCTTCAACAATGTCGAATTTCAAGGAACAACCAAACGTATTGATTCCCGAACAGGAGTCGAAATCGCTTCCTCCACTGACACAAACAACAGAACAGGAATCAAGTGAGGAGCCTTTTGTATTTGTTACTCGCAAAAAAAAGGGCTGCAAACAGAGGAAGTCTTTTTCGAGTCCTAGCTCCCTATCTCAACCTTCTCTATTTCGAACGCCATTTGATAACGATATTAATGAAAGTACAAGAGAGAGCAGCAACATGCCTGGATGGCGTGGGAAAAAGCCACCGACGATCAAGAAGAACAGTCAGCGATCTAGGATAGCGGGATTTCGAGGAATGGAATCTGAAAGGACTATCGACTGGGGTCTTACCATGATGGAGAGTAGGATTACAACATTAAAGCAGTCTAGATTCTATCAGGCATTTCAAGGTAGCAAAAACTTGTACCATTTTCTAATCTTTTTTCAATCCTCTTTCCCCCTATGTTGCGCTCAACTGTGATTAATACCAATATTATCCACGCTTTTATTCCACTGACATTATCAGAATTGGTGGAATTGACGCTCATTCCCTCGTGCAGAAAACAGAGGCGTAAGTCGGCCAGTGATGAGCCATGGGATCGCCCATTGGCAACGCAAATAGCAAATGAGGAGCATATTAATTCAAAGAACCACTGCAAGACTGTATCAGACAACGAAAACGATGAGTCATTGTCGATGGACTACTTCGGAGAAGCACAAGGAACGGGCATAAACCCTATGGACAGCCAGATTCAAAATAATTCAATCCTAGAGATGGTTTTTTACGGCATTGGATCAATTGAGAACTCGCGAAACTCTCAGTTTCAGTTGGCCTTGGGAATTTGCTTGAAAGAGATATTACAGGTAACGGAACAAATTTGCTATTAGCTCAAGATATAAACAAGTCCCCTCAATAGCCTGTACAGATATAGGGGCGTTGATTCTTTGCAACAATAGCGGTATTGACAATGATAAACATTGATCATTAGGTCACAGGAGCGATATCAATATTCGATCCAATTATGACAGAGTACGACAAGGAACTTGTCGAAAAATTGGGACTACAGGTATTGAAGGTGAATGATCAGGCCAAGAAAGTGATCAAAACAAGGACGCTTTTATATATGCCTCACTGTCCCAAAGGACTATACTCCCACGTCCTGGAATCCAACTGGGAACGGGAACGACTGAACAATATGGTAATCCTTGGCAATCGGTTCACTATGTATGATGAAAGGTAGGAGCGTCCAATCACTGTTTCCTTTATATATTAATCATGATGTTTACTATGTTTATTTGGGCGACGTACCAATGGTAAGGAATGGTATCTCATGCCTGTGCTATACTTTTTTTTTTTTTGGTTTTAGTCCATCATTCAAGCAATTAGCCAAACAAGCGCCATTTATTTTACCAGCGCTCTCGATTGCACAGATATCACCCTTTCCTGACGTCAAGTTTGAAGATAATACGATATTTAACGATCTAGCCTTCCATATTTTCCCCACTAGCGAGACTGTTCCTGAAGTAAGCCTTTTAGATCAGGAGCCTGATCCAGAAATTTTGTAAAGTCCTTTTTACTATGTAATGTACAAAATATTTATTACTATTAAATGATTACGAAGCTGATAGTAGGTATGAGGTATCAATAAAGAAAGACTAGGATATAGAAGAAATAATAATGACCAGAATATTCTCCTACTCATTAAAAGTAGTCGGGACTTTTTTTGATAGACTTGTTCTTTTTTGTCTTCGTCCTCCGAATTTGATCCTGCTCATCAAGCTTTTGTTCCATAGCATGCTTCCATTGTTGGCTGTCCACTTGCCAGGTAACCGGGTTTGCTCTTCGACTTCGGTCACTTGTCTTAAAGTTGAGATTATGCTTGAATCGGAAGTGCTCCTCATTATCATTGTTCATCTCAAGAAGCTCCTCGTAATCATTATCACTGTCGCTGTCATCATCGCTGCTGATTCCGACAGTACTGCTTTCGCCCTCACTGCTGCCGCCATCCTCAAGGCTGCTTCTTATCCTTCGGCGATACTCCATTTTAGCATAGATCTGTTGCCTTTCTTCGAGTGAAAATGAGCCTTGCTTGGATTTCTTAATTAGATAATTCCGTGTGGCACGATCTTTATTTTTTTGAGAAAGGCCCGAGAAGCGGTGCATTCTTCTTGAACGATTCATTTCCTTGAATGCTTCGGGATCTGAGAAGTGGAAAAGGTCGACAGAGGATATGACTTCGTAGTCTTGAAGTACAGAGTAATAGAGGTTGTCTTCGTAATTGTATGAAGGTGAAGTGGGGTAAAAGAAACTGCACTGAGAAGCGGTAGCACTCAAGATTGTCATGTAGGATAAGAGCTGGGTTTGTTGCTTTTTAGTGGGTTTGAGAGAGGAGATTGTGGAGGAAGTGTGTTGTTGTTGAATCGGATTGAGAGAAATGATGAGGATAATTGTCCTTGTTGTCTTGTACTTGTTGGGTGTTGGAGATTGGATGGATATGAGTGAGTATTTATACTACTTTTAATGGACAGTGCGCAATCCGCAATTAGTTTTAGTCGCATAAACTTATTACTTACTCAATTGGACGAGCCAATCATTTAAATAAACCTTAATTTCCCGCAGCACTGCGGTTTCTATGCTAGTGGTCCAGATTACCCAACCGCAGTCACACAGGCCATTGTGTTTCCCCGTCATGGGAACGTGGTTTTTAAACACACGAAAATTGAGTAAGAGAACTTAGATCCGCTTCATCACCGCACTTCGCCCGTTTAAATGATCCCTTTACCGCATTGGAGCCAGCAACCTATCTTTAACGTCCGATGTTGTTGCTGCTGCTGATGCGATATTAGAGTCTGCAGTCGTGGATACCTTTGACCAAATATATTGTCCTGCCTCGTCAACAGGCTGGAGATACTGAGGCTGTTCCTGCTGCATGATATAGCTGCGAACAACATTTACGATGTTGTGGGCTCCGAGGACGTCATGGTGCACATGAGCCTTGCAGTAAGCGCAAAACAGATAGCAGGACGACACTGCCTACGAAGTTGTGACATGCAGGACACCTCTTGTTCGTATAGTATTCGTTGACATTGAATACAAAATAGTCAAGAGATCGAGCTTTGCTCACGGAAAACGAGATGAATCTTGTGTGAAGAGATGACAGCTTGTTGTTGGTGGGAAACCTATCAAGGCTTATGGCAATTACCAGCATGCTCTAAGGGTCTCATTGATGCCCAATGACTCCACCGCTGTTCAGAGCAGCAGATCACAGATTATACCATATTCACCTTTCATGCCCTTATCGGCATCCAACCGTGCTTTTTGTAGGCACTACTGTTTCCTCCGCAAAAGTTCGTCAAATCATGCTCAAAGTTCTGCTTCAATGCCGACTATCCGCATAAAGGAGACAGCTCAGTCTCAATGGCATTGATCGTTTTTACTGTGCCGTCGGCGACCATGTCTTTGGAAGCACTAAGTCATCTCTGAAACTTAAAGTGAGGCTGGTTGACTGCTCCCTCCTCTGTGATCAGATTTCGGAAAGTCAAACATTATCCGTGTTCACCCTCTGGAATATGTGCGTTTGCCTCGGCCAACATTTGCCGGTAGCCTAGCTTTAATGGACTCAGGGGGGTTCATTGACAGCCAGATACTAGACACACCATTCTAGGAGCGTGTAGTTGGATGATTGTTTCGAGCAAGCTTCAGTAGGTATTCTCGAGCCGTGATGCTATTTCACATGACTCGAACCAGCTGATACTCAGTTAGTGAAATAAAAGGAACTTTCCTCATAGCTATGGGCACTGTTTCCCTCTTGTTTCCGCTCGAGCGGTTGTGGACTAAGAAATTTCCCACGACGGATAGATTATCATCAATGGGATGTCGGGACTATCGGGAAAATCACGTCTTGAAAAATAATATCGACGAAGTCCCGATTTTAACTGTGATGCTGTTGAAAGTAGAAATGCGGTTCCTGAGTATCGTGACCTAGTTCTCAAATGCTCTCTGTCTGTTTCCCTCAGAAGATTTGTCTTTCAATCGTTTGATGAGATACAGGGCATCGGCTCCTCTGCCCACCATGGTTGCGAGATTTCCTGAGTATAGGAATCTCAGCAGACTTATTAGAAACCGTTTTGTGTGGATGTCATGCTGGTATTACTCTCGTCTCCCTTGTGCTGATCACCCCTTACTACTGGGTTATCGTCTTGTGCGGCTCGATCGTGTGTGGAGGCCCTTTTGTAGATCATATCAAAAAAATGCCCTGCCAGAATCACTGATTGCGATTGTGCCGGTTTTCTCAATAAAGAATCCGATTAGGAATTAGTACTTTCTTTTCGTATCCGCGGAGGCGCTGCTGACTTCTTTAGGATAGTTTGGACTCCTTTGAGCAGCTTTCCATCGCCTATAGAGTAGTCACTCCCGGAGGACCTCCTAATGTTTGCATCCAATGTCCCGACATCCATAGTTACGACCTGATGCTCTTTGGTCGGGCTACGGGGAGCGGACGCTTTGCTGAACTGGTCACGTCTACAGGGCGGTAATTGCGGTGAAGGCCTCAGTCGTAGGGACGGAGTTACTGCTTCAGGAACATCAATCTTTTGTGCTTTGTACGGCTAGTACTTACACAGCTTGAAAGCTACAGAAACCTCATGTTGCTTCTTAAGCGAGCGTTCTCTATAGCTGTACCGAGATGGTTTTTTGACAATGCTGCTGGAGACTCTACTGCGAACGGCGATGCAGTGGATGGTCTGGGCGTCTATGTTGCAGGGCCAAGGACTAGGATGGTTGTTACTGGGCCGTACAAACATTGCCCAGCATATCCTATCTGTCTTCAGACCTTTTCGATGTTGGCATAGGTGAGAGCGTCACTGTCGGGGTGAGGGCTACGTCGTCAGGACCGCAATCGCGTGTAACCTGAACGTCCGTTTCTACTTCTTCAAGCACTTCAGTCCACCTTTGTTGCCGTAGATATCCCACCAGCGAGATGTGTGCTTGAAGAGAAAAGTGAAACGTCTTTTCTATGCTTTTTCTCGCTGTAACGTGCTGCTGTCCTGTTCTCGGCCGCAGTTGAGCAGCACAGCCCTGGAAGACATCCAGAGCGCAACGCAGTAGCGGCTTACTATCTCTTGACTCTTTGTGCTGCAGAGTCGCGTGTTTCTCTAACACATCGACGCCGTCAGGGAAAGTCCTTCAAGACAATTAAGTGAAGTCTCTTGTCAACGATCCCATTGACGATGTCGGTGGATGCCGTGCTTATTCGTCGGTATAAAGGGTGGATGCATGCTTGCAGACCAGCCCAAATTTTGCCAGAAGGATGAGATAACATGGATGAGTATATTCTCGAAGGGTTGTACCCTTTCTTCCGCACCATTGGCCAGGACGTAGATGCTAACTGTGATGTCTGCTATGGTGCGAGACAGAGTCAAATGCAGAAAGGCTGTAATAATGATTATAGCAAACACGCTAAAATTCTTGCCTCGCAAACACACACATAAGCACCAGCTTATAAATACGTCGCACTTTACGATTATGTCTTTGAGTGTTCAATTCCTTCATGTCAACGACCTGCTACTCTCTCATAATACGAAAAAGATAGAAAAGTGAGGGTCTTGGCACTGATTTTTGCTACAGTCTGAGAGGACCTCTCACAAAGGATATAGTATGGAAATAGGCGACACTATCCTTCTGTCTTCGCGGCTTAACTATGACAGGCATAGAGTACATGGTGTCAAGAGTATATGACGATTTTTATGTTCGATGTGGCGCCAACAGTGATTTTAATCACCACCCAAAATTTAAGTCATTGGTTGTTCCTGATATAGTTCTAATCGGCTACAACTGATTAAAACCGGTGAAAGCTGGCTATAACCAGCGATAACTGGTCAACCGGTGGTGGTGCGGTTAACTTTAGATTTTGGTGCCACCAATGAAAAGAAACTCCCTGATTAAAAATGCTGGGTGGTAATCCCCTTGCATGTTGAACATGAGTACATTGAGTCTAAACACGTTGAACTCGACTTTGGACCTCTTCTCAAGAGCATTTTATCGCCTGGACGAGATGTGAGCTTAAGAAAAGGAAGAAAGAAGAGACCAGTCCTCGAGCATGCAACATGATGTCAATAAACAATAGAGAGGAACGGAAGTAATGGTTTCTTATAACTGTACATATTCTTTTTTTTTTTTTTTTTTTTTTTTATCTCGTAGCTACACCATTTGGCCCTCCAGGTGGGCTGACAATCGTTGATCCAAATAGATTGTCTTGACCTGGGTTATAGGTAAATCCTTTGAACTGCAATTGAACTGTCTCACTCAAGAATGACTCTTCTACTACAGAATCCAACGGCTCCTCACTTGTAAATTCTTCGTCAAAATTGGATGTATCTGTTGCAGAGGAGACTGAAGGCTTAAATGGCGGTTGAAGCTTTTTAGCCATCAATAACGGGAACGAAATGGGCTTAAAGAATACATGCTGTTTAATAGCCAGCGATCCACTGTTACCGAGGCGCTGGTTCGGATCTCGTGTTAACAGTGCCATCAACAAGGACCGCGCATCTGATGAAACCTCATCTGGGAAACGGAGCTCATCCTGCAAGATCTTGCGATACATTTCATGGATGTTTTCATCATAAAACGGTGGTAGACCTGTCAACATCTCAAATAACAACACTCCAAGGGTCCACCAGTCCACTGTCTTTGTATAGCCCTGACCTAAAAGCAATTCTGGCGCCAGATACTCGGGTGTGCCACAAAATGTGTTGGTTGTCTCAGTTTCAGTCATACCCAGTTTGCAGAGACCGAAATCACAGAGTGCAATATGACCTGTGTAATCAAGCAAGATGTTTTCTGGCTTGAGGTCCCTGTACACAACATTGAATCCATGTAGGCACTCTAGTGCACATAGGAGTTCTGCAGCATAGAAACGAGACCGCTCCTCACTAAAGCGGCCTTCGCGTTGAAGATGATGGAAGAGCTCGCCTCCATTGACGAATGCAAGGACAAGATATAGTTTTTCTGGTGATTGAAATGAGAATTTGAGCGGTACAATAAATGGATTGTTGACTTGAGCTAGTACAGTTCGTTCTGCGAGCGTGTGATTGACTTCACTACGTGAGATAATGTGGGCTTTCCGAAGGATCTTCATTGCATAGATACGGGAAGTATCACGTTTGCGGACCTGCATGACCTATGAATAAAAAATAGAAAGGGCATTCCATCAGGATAGGAAATGTAAATGTTAATTTATGATTTCTTCTATATTCCTGGATAATGTATATAAGAACCGGTAAAATAAAATACATACCTTCCCAAAACTGCCTTTACCGATAACTTTTAGCAAGTCAAAAGAGTCAATGGTCAATGCGGTATTAGCCTATTTAAACAAATCGAATAGATAGAAAAGAAAACAACCGTTACTAAATTTGGTTTCGTTCTTAGTCTTTTAGAATCAAATCCCAATGTTTCTTTCATACATTTCTACGTCTGTATGCCAGCTGCACACGGACTCGTCCTGTACCACCTTGTAAAAGAAACCATTCGTCCTGCATGCGCTCCTCCCAGTGAGGCACTAGTTTGAGGTTGCCCAGGAACACATCATGATTCATACTATCGATTTCACCTGTTTTGGGATCCACGTCCATTGCATTAGTATCGGGGATACGGATATAAAGTGACAATACCACATCCGACTCCCTAGATACATCGCTATAATTGCGAAAAGAAAGAGAAGTGGAAAAGAGAATGTTAGATGAAAATGAAAGGAGTAGTTTGTTGAAATGTCTGATCTGAGTAAAAAATGGGCTATGTAACCATGGACTATAAGTGGTGAGGCTTTATATCTACACTATATATAACCCTCGGGGCTCCTATCGAGTAAGGTTGACATTACAGGGGGGCAATTGACAAACACACATTGACACACACTCATAAATAAGAGGAGTAATGAAGAGGCTGAATTGTTATGAAGTATAAGAAATGTGAAATGATGCAAAACCCACATATGACGGCTTAACGATGTTTCTGATGGATATCGTATGGAATGTGAGTCAAGATGAAATCGTTATAATAGTAGGTGGCATGAATAGTCTACCACGATATGATTTGTTGTTCCAAATTAATTTCCAAGCCCTTATTAAAATACAAATGTGCTTCTACGCACAGCTCAAAAGGTGAGAACAAAATGGGAAAGATAATTATAACCACGATATTCATCCCCATTGCTTCTTGTTGCTGTCGTTTTCTTTTCTGGTCTTGCCAGAGTAGCTGTAGCTTGAAAATGAATAACTGGCTATTGGTCGCCCAGTTGGCTGAATCAGCACCATAAACTTGTGTGCTTCTTTTCTCTCCCCATGATATACAAGTTAATTAGGGAACAATAATAACATTAATAATAAACTTGGAGCAGTATGACATTTCCTGGTTTGAAACTTACAAATTGGCTCTGTATTGCCAAACTGGATTTGATACTTCTCCTCCAAGAGCATCGATCAGGACTTCATTCTTGTCAAACTCTAGAACCGCATAAGGTAACCACCATTTGCGTTGGTGCGACTCTCGATTACTGACAGCAGCCTGCTGCTGTTGTTGTTGGTCTTGTGGAATAAAAGGAGAGTTACCAGGGCCAGAAGGGATAGTCAACCCCCTTGCTTCTACGACTCGAATGATGAGTGTACCTGTTTTGGGAGCCCCTGATGATGTAGAAGTATTATTGCTGGTACTGTAACTATTGTTGTGGTTGTAAATGTTTGAAGAGCTATTCTGGATGGCATTGCTGAGTGATCCAGCTGAGGAATATTGCAGATGTTGTGCTTGATGACCATTTCCTACAACAAAGCCGGTGGATTTGGGTGGAGAAGGTGACTTTATCTGCAAGGAGGATGTGAAATTGGCGGAAAGGGCTGCAGTTTCTTTTTCTCTTTCACGCTCTTTCTCCTTGTGCTCTGAATTTTGGAAAGAGATAAGAGACATTGAGTTAGAGAGAATGAGATAGAGAGGTTAAGTATCCCCAAGCCAAACATGCATGCGCAATGGGAAACATTTCATTAGCCACTATTGATAACACCAGGCATGGCACACATGGTACACACAGAGTACACAATAATCATCTTACAATACATAACAATGTGTACAAGATAAAATCAATACACATCCTCAATCTCACACACAATGCAGAGAGTTGCATGGCGCGCTTTTTCTTTGCCCGCCTCCTTTGTTACTTTTATGTCTCTCAAAAACAAAAACGGAGACAAGACAGGCCGTTTTTTTTTGTGTATGTATGCCGTTGGGATGAAAAAAAAAAATAAGTGACTTTCATCCACACAAACACTACTCAATACCTATTCCCTAACACCATGTTATTGTATATAAAAAAGCAAATTGACTGACTTACTCTTGGGATTCAACCAGGACATGCTGAATCACGCTGTAGTAATGAACAATACAAAGAGTGTTTTCTTTTTTTCCTTTTTTATGAACTCTTGATGAGCAGAAGACACCGAGGTATGGTAAGTTGGAATGAAACAATGAATGAATATAGGTTTCCTAGGTCTGCAATGAATGTAAGTTCTTTTTTATAAAAAAATTCGGAATGATTTGCAAGAGAGTAAGTGAAAGAAAGAAGGTCGAGAATAAGTTAGAAAGGAAGAATATGAACAATTGAAAAAGAAGGAGAAAAGCAGAGAAAAGCAGAAAAGAAAAAAAAGGAGCGAAAATAGAAGCAACCAAACGAGGAACTCAGGCACAGACGCAAAAAAAAATAAAAAAAGCGCGCGTGCTGTGTCCTGGCTGGGTCGCTGGCTCGCAGAAGGGGGAGAGAAGCGCACTGCATGCAGCCTGTCGTTGTTTGTCCAATGGTGTGTTTGTTGTTGAATACCATGCATGGATGATCCATGGTGGGGCTGGGCAAATCAAAATCATGCAAAACAAAGTTATGCTTTTATTTAGCAACAAGTAACTAAATTACTAACCAAATTACTAACTAACTTACAGAATGAGACTTGCTTGAACCTTTCATTCGGATTCATGGGTTACTTTGTAAAATCCTTCGTCATTACTCACTCACTTGTTCTTATTTTGTCTTATATTCTGTCTCCCACAACATCATGCTTAGACCTCTTGCTTTCTTGGCCTTGTTAGTCGTTTTGGTCATTTACTTGAAGCAACCCTCTTCAACTCGCCACCTTGACTCTCCTGCCGGCTATGAAAAGTCCAAAGCTGTCTATCTTAAAAACCAGCCTCAGAAAGCCTTTGTCCAGACAAAACGCACCGTCGCTGTCGGAGATCTGCACAGCGATCTACCTCAGACCCTAGCGGTTCTGAAGCTTGCTAAGGTCATTGACGACAGTGGCGACTGGGTCGGCGGAACTGACACGCTCGTCCAAACTGTACGCCACGCATTCCTTTTGGATTCGCCTCCTATCTTTTTGATGGCCTTTATTATATATATAGCTGTAAAGATCGATGTTTATGATCGGACTAACCTGAACCGTTGCCATCGGGCTTTCACTCTCATAGGGTGATCTTGTCGATCGTGGCCCAGATACAATTGCTGTTTACAATCTCTTTGATAAACTTCGCAAACAAGCTCAAGAAGCTGGAGGAAAGGTAACTCGATGTTTTACTCCTCAGTATGTATGAACAGAATTTGATTTTCGCACTGCTTGGGAATGTCAACTGACTCACTCCATTGGAAATGAATGTGCTTCACAGGTTGTCAATGTCTATGGAAAGTAAGTTTTCATTTTTACTTTCAATGAATTAAAGGTTTTGAAGATTACGGGATGAGAACCTCATCGTCCTTGTAGCCATGAAGTCATGAACTTAGGTCAAGATCTGCGTTATGTAACAGAAGAAGACTTTGCTTCCTTCGGAGGACGCGTGAAACGTAAGGAAGCTTGGGATGTTCGGACGGGCTGGTTAGGTAAAATGATCTATCGAAACTTCAACATCACCTACATTCATCATGGACACACCGTTTTCAGCCATGGCGATATGGAGCCTGAGTGGGCACGTCTCGGAATCGACACCTTGAACCGCCTAGCAAGCGAAGCTATCTGGAACTCTAATTACCGGGCATCTATCTTTCAAAGCACAGGCAAGCCCTTTATTTCGTAGAAGGATATTGCCAAGGAGCAAGAAAATGCATACCAGAAATAGGCTTTCATAATGACTTTTTTTTTTTTTTTGAAAATTAAGGTCCTATCTGGAGCAGGTCGCATGCTTTAGAGGAAGGGGGTGAACAAGAGACATGCAAGAGGATCGAAGAAGTTAAAAAGACACTTGGGGTAATTCAAACTCATCATGGAGCATATTGTTAAAGGAAACCTTGCTCATCTTACTGAAAGTCGTCCATCTTTTTTTTATTCTGCAGGTAAATCGTCTCATCTCAGGCCACACCCCACAATATGAAAATGGTAAAATCCTGTCGATCTGCAACGGAAGCTATATGGTTATTGATACTGGCATCAGTAGATACTATGGTACTTTGACGTGTTACTTCTTTATCTCCTGAATAACTGTTCTTGCAAGTTTTTTATGTTTGCATTTATCCCTGACTGGAGATAAAATCTTTTCTCTTGGTCAATTAGGTGGACATTTAGCTGCGCTTGAGATCTTGGAAGATGGTGATGGCAAAGAAACTGTCTTCGCATTATATCCAGGAGGAAAGCGACAGCTATAGCAGTAACAACTATTCTTATTCTGCACATAGCATTGACATAAAAGAAAGTAACAACATAGGAGACTGGTACTTTTATGTACAAATTGAAATAAAAAAATACGATTGAGAAAAGACTAGATTATCACATATTGTAGCACACTAGTATTTTAACGCGAAAAGCGCATCATGAAGGCGACAATCAGGCCTCCGATAACGACGCCCTCCATGAATCCAAGACCCCCGTTCGATTTGGCTTGAGCTTTCTTGGTTCGTTCTTCTTGGTCCTTCTTCCATGAAAGCAGTACACTGGTGATGTCCTCCACAATGCCACGGCGTAGCTCCTGAGGGTCAATCACAGGTGTGGACCTGTCATGTTCAGCAGTGGAGACCTGTTTTGGATCGGCCATATCTGAGGTACTGATAATGGTAGTTGTAGTCGATAATTGATCCAGGCTATACGTGGCTTCTGGCTCTGTAGTAGTGGATGGGGTGTGAGGAATGGAATGTGAGGAATCTTCATCCGCTGGGGACGATGAAGAAATGAAGCAAAGGAATGTGAGAGAAATGAAGCGGAGAGAAGGATTTGAAAAATAAAATAACTATAAACTCATAACTTACAGCTTGAGCTGGAGCTAGCAGGCACAGTCATAGGCATGGGCATAGGCCCATCTTTCTCAGGATCGTATCCATCTTCCCAATTCATTTCATCAATACGACTAGCACGGAGCGTCTCGCGTCGGAGCATCCCCACAGCCTTGAGGATCATGGAACGCCACTTGAGGTTGATTTGCATGCGCTCTGTAATGTAGACATCGTTGATCGTAGAATGTGAGCGACATTTGGGATATATTAACAAATCTGTTATACCCTGTTGTTTTCTCTTCCTAGAATAGGACAGAATAATTTACCTAAATCTTCCTCGCGCAGGTCAATAAATTGTGCTCCAGTCAAGTTAGCACTCTACATGAGGAAAAAAAAAAAAAAAAAAAAAAAACTGCGTTAATATCTAATAAATAAAAGCATAGCATTGCATAGCGCAGCATAACAGGCGTAGCAATTTTTTTTTTTTTTTTTTGATACTTTACCTGTCGGAAATATCGCCCTAGATCCTCAGTGATAGCTCGTGGATAAAGCCGCAAAGTATAGGCTAAATACTCAGCTACATGGCTACTCGTCCAGGATCTCACGTCTGACGGGAGATCCGGATAGGGCGTTTCATCTAGGATCAATGTCGTCGTAGTCGCTGATCGAGCTGGCTTCGTGAATTTATTACCATTGACTCTAGCATCTTTCCAAGGTGATGTCGGAGGCGATGGCATGTATGAGTCAAGTTCTGGGTGAGTAGGCATTGAACCTGGCTTCACCATCGGTGTTGAAGAGAATGGCTTCACAGGTAAGCTATTTCGTCGTGCATTACTCCTACTATTACTTCGTCCCCATTGCCTTTGTCCCTGACTCTGAGGGATATTGATGGGCTGAGGAGGGTACGTTGTTGTGGGTGATGTTGCGTCACTATGTTGTTGAGGACTGAAGTATTCATCGGAGGGGGACATGAGAGGTGGATAGACATAAGTCTTTGGGGCGCTGATCGCTTCAGATGGATAGTTCAGAGGTACATTGACCTTTTTGTAGTAAAATGATGCTCCTCCTATGGCAGTGGGGGATTGATCTGTTTCGTTGAGATTATTATTGTGAAATGTATCTGAGGAGGTCGATAGAGATGTGATGATCGGATCCATATTGATAAAATGAAATATTGGATATTAGAAAGATGCAGGTTTTTTTGTGGTTAAAAATAAAGGAAGAAAAGGGTCATGAAACTAAGGTCATTAACAAAGAGACGTGAGAGAAAGAGGAATAGTTCTCTAGGTGACAAAGAAAGGATACAAGGGTAAAAGAGTGAAGAGGTATGGATGTGAGCGAAAGTGTGAAGGAACAATGAGGAAAAAAAAAAAAAAAAAGAAAGAAAGACATTGCTCGATGGATATAAAAAATTCCAACATGGGTAGTTGTTCAACTGACAAGCTGAGCCATTACACATTCGCCCCTTTTTCTTGGACCAAGTGACCACCGCGTAATTATGGACGAAGGGACGAAGGAGTCAAAATGCATGTATAATAATCTTTGTCTAACCACCCCTATTCTTGTCTTTACTCATACGCACCTCCCTGTCATGATTTGTCTCTTTTTCCCAAGTCCCTTTTACATCACATAAATCATCAGGGACCATACACAGAGAGCACAAACCTCTAGGGCTACGCCAATGAGAAAACGGTGTGCCTGAGACGCCCATCGCATAACATGCATTATATTTAGAGGCCCTAATTACCTATATATATATATATGATACGTACTATAGTTTTTTTGTTGTTTTTTTTATTTTTTTTATTTTTTAACAAGGACCAAGAGTCAATCCTATTGCTGCAGTTCTCAATCATCAAAAATTTATTACTTTCCAAGCGCTCTATAACCAATTCCGCCTGCTGTCGGTAGTTTGCCGCTCGACGTTGTCCCTGATGAGAACAAAGAATTCATCCCTGCTACACGTGTGCCTACCTGTTCCGCTATCTCGAACTCTTTTCTTTATACGTTCATGTTAATGGAAATCATTTAATACTTTCAATAACTTAATATATAAAATATTATAAAGTAACTTATTTTCAGTAAGCAATACGTTATTTATCATTATTATTTTTATAATAGTTTGCTCTCTAAACGAACAACGCTATAAAACTGAAGAACTATCCAGTCTAAAATGTACTCCATGCCCCACCCTCAAGAGAGGATCGCTTTACAGTCACCATAAGTCTAGTCACGTTCCCTCGGTAAGCCTTTCGGGTGCCGCGACTATTGCTACGGTTCATCACCGTGTTTAACGTCGAAAACATACTGTTACAGGAAAGAAATCGCCCCCATCCTTTCCATGGTTGTCAATTGTCACTGTCTTAACAAGCTCTGCAACAGAACCTTGTCTGCAGCGGATGGGTCTAACGTAGGTCCTGGACAGCACCTGTCGTGATGCGCATCCATTGCCGTACCACAAGGACAAAAGCCTTCTGCTTTTTTTTTTTTTTTTTTCTTTGATAACAAGGACCCTCAGGGTCATGGGATTTATTTTCTACACTCTATGAACAAAATGCTCCAGAAACTATAGTCAATAAACAGCTATTACTGCGCAAACGACAAGAACCGCTGTATCCATGATTTCATAAACCCTGACCGCCGTGGTTGGTACTCAAAGTCCACCTTTCCGACGTGGCCTGTTGCGCAACGCGACAAATTATCCGCTATCCATAGTCATCAAAAACTTCATTCCACCTAGCCGCTCCATCACGTCCAGTTTGGTTTTCCCAAGGTAACTGTCCCGGACTCGGTCATCCGCGATCTTGTAGATCTCTTTTACATTCAGCTTCTGTCTTTGTCTGAGGGAAGGGACAAGGAAATCATTGCTACTACGTCTGTGCTCCCCAACACAGTTGCGTCCTCTAGCGCGTTTGCTCATAGCAGTGATTCCACGAGCCTTTTCCCATTCAACGGTGACTTTACACCGTTTGTTCCAGATTTCTGTACGACCGAATTCCTCTATGGCCTTGACGAAGCGCCCTGCCATATATGTAGCTATCCTTGTTGTTGTCTTGAAGCCAACTTTCCAACTCTGAGCAATGGACTTGGGCGTAAGTCCATGGTAAATGTCCTGCACAGACCAATCTGGTGTGTGCTCTCTCTTCCTCATCATCGCCGTTCCTATCACCATGGCGTCGTACTTCTCGCACACCATCGATATGCATCTCCAGAGTTTTCCAAATGTAGTCCTCCTCTGCCGCAGTAAAAGTTGGCTCTTTTGTCCTTGGTGGGTCTACACCTCTCTCCCTGGCCCTTTGTGCTTGCTCCTGCACTGCTTTCAACTCTTTCCCCTATCACATTCACATTTTGGATTATCTCCTTCCACTTCTCGGCCTGAGTCTCCATCGTCCTTGGACATCTCCAGATGTGCGATGTGTCTTCATCCTCTGTCCCACACACTCTGCAGTTGCCGTCTTCATAAAGGTCCAGCCTCCAGTGTCTCATATATGACTGTAGGCAACATTCCATGGAGTTTCTTGATTCTGTGCGCTCGCTTTTGGCAGTCCGCTGGGCTGGCGAAGAGTCCTTTCGGTAGGTTGCTATCATGAACAATGTTCATAGTAGCTCGCCAATCAATTTTTGTCCAATCCTTAACATGCTCCTGCGTCCTGTTCTGGACGATCCAAGTGTGATGTGTACGAGTTGTTGACTGTAACTTAAGGATCTGCCTTAAGTCATCTTCCGCTGGTACACCGTTGAACTTTGCATGGCAGTACATGTCATTATGCTCCGTTATGTTGATATCCCATAGCTCGCCATAATGTCCATGTTTTGCTGCTTCGTCCGCTTCTTCGTTCCCTCGGTTGCCGGCATGTCCTTTGACCCACTCGACCGTGACTTCCGATCCTTGTTGAATAAATGCGTTGTGTATAGCTGCCCACCATACTGCATACGGTGATCTAATACGTTGTCGCAACATGACGTCCAGGCAGGACGGGGTGGGTTTGAGGGTACCACTATAGGTATACCTCTGGTCCTACCTACCATGACGTCACTTGTTATAGGACGTGAGCTTAAGTTGCCTCGATTTAGGACACATTTAGAAGGTGGGATGGCCGAGTTGGTCTAAGGCGCCGCACTCAAGTTGCGGTCTCGAGAGAGGCGTGGGTTCAAATCCCACTTCCACCATCATTTTTTCTGGTATGCAAGTATATTTTTTCTCGGATTTATCTATTTGGCAGCCCATTACCAAATAGTATGATCAGTTTTGAAAACTTCTCTTTGGCAGCCCAGCTGCCAAATAGCGCCCTCATAAAAAATAGTATTTGCACGGTCCCGTGGAAATAAATAAAAAAAATTATAACGGAGTTGTTTCTTTATGGACACGTTGATACCTCGGTGCTGTAAGCAAAGTCACTCATTTCAAGTCCAATTGTCGTCGCTCCATCCGAAGCCGCTAACAGGCATCGAAGCGCAACTTATTCATTTGGGTTTTACTCTTTCTGACAAACACTAATATTTGTAATTACATGGTGAGTGCAACAAGGCGTAGTGTGTGGCCAATCAACCTTTTCAAATTAGTTTTGCAAAACATTATTTGGCAGCCCAGCTGCCATCTAAGTGTGTGAAGTTCGGTGGCAGCCCCAAAAAATAGGTTGCCAAATAATGGCAAAAATTACTATATTTGATATGGGCTGCCAAATAGATTAATCCTTTTTTCTCTTTCATTTTGGAATGGACGAAAAAAAAAAAAAAAAAAAAAAAAAAAACTCTTGGTTTTCAAAGTGTTTGACTCTTAGAACCCACAGTATCTCGAGGATACCTCGACCTCCTGGAAGAACTTCTGACATATCCATGAATCAGGTACTTATATGAGATTGCATTCCTGGGCGGTACCGTAGACCCTCATATCCCTCTTGCATCTCTGGATTCATCACCTGGGTTCTGGAGCTTGCTCAATCAGATCTCAGGGTTGGCAAAACTACTTTTGTTTCAAGTGCTACTGGCACTCTTTTTTACAATACTACCTGGGAAAATTTGCCTATCAAAGACTATAGGCTTTAACTTACCATGATTTTAATATTCACACTTTTAATAATATTCATACTTTTAAATAGGAGTCAAACCAATGGCCTTAATGTAGTTGGATCTGCAGATTTGGATGAGAACGTTACCTTAAGGGCTTGATTTTGATGCTGTATTTGACTGCAAGGCAGCCAACGATAGATGCGGGCTCTCGATGATACCACAGAAGTTGCCTTCAGTCTCATAGCTGTATTTGGGTGATCACTAAATTTACCTTTTACATGAGCCAGTGCCTAATTGTTTTCAACAGTCTGATCAACGTTCGCTTGAAAGAGTACGTTATGAAGGCTACACAGTCTTGTGTAAAAAAGAGAGAAAGGCATAGCCTTGAGGCAAGGTATTGAAAAGCTTTAAAAGACACTGAGAAGTATAATTAGAAAAATAGGTATTTTAGAGTGCATAATAATTGAAGAAGATAGGAATTGATTATATGGTGTAGGCAAATAGTCCTCATCACACTCGGAAGCATCCAAAGATAAATGAGTTGAGTGGACAAGACCAAGATCTACGCATGTCATCCGTTCCTGCATATGCGCACCTCGGCAGTATGCGGCCATATGGCCACACGAGCAGAGAAAGTGAGAGTGTGGGTGACACAAAGTGCATCGCCCGCCCATGAGAGGATCTGCAAACTGCATTACATGTCTAAAAATAGGAATCCAGCTGGTCTGAGTCTCGATAAAATGGGGCAAGCCACTCTGTCCACCCACACATTCTTTTCTCTCTTCATCAACATCCCCTTACCTTTCACAATCTGTGAATTTCATCATCTTAAATTCTCCCTTTTCATCTAATCTTTCATTTTCTTTTTTATCTTACGCCTCATACCTTTTTTTTTTTTTTTTTTTTTTTTTTCCGCTATATAATCCTCCTTTCTTTCGTCTTTAGATTCTAATGCGTTTCTCATCATCATCATCATTGCTGGGTGCAACTGCATTGGCAGCTCTCGCCATCTCTTCCGCACAAGTTCAAGATACTCCTGTGGCTCCTCCTCACAACACAGATTATGTTGACATTGTGTACTTGAACGACGGCAACGGCCCGATCGGGACTGAACATGTCCCCTTCAACACTTGCTTTGCCTCTGAGTTGGCCTTTTCAAAATACTCGTTCCTTAACTTTGCACCCAATAATGCCACTATCAACTTCTATACAGATTCCAATTGTCAAAATTTCACATTTGGTCTTGATGGATACTATGGTGGCTATCCGGGCGCGGCCCGTTCCTTCAAGTGGGTTGGCTGGTCCACAGATTCACTTGGAGAAATCTTTAACAAGGCTCCTATTCAAGGTCAAGGCGATGCCGCTACAGGAGGAAATGGCGGTACACAAGCACCTCCTGGTGGAGTGAACCCTAACGGAGGTACTCCACCACCTGCCCCCGCTCCTAACACAGGCAACAAGGATCAAACTGGAGATAACAACGGCACCAACAATGCAGACGATTCGACGTCAGGCTCATCATCTTCAACATTCTTTGGAGGCGTGGTAGGAAGTGTGATCGTTTTGTCTGCTGGCGGTATCATTTTTTGGAAGACAGCAGGAAAGAAATTGGTGGAGGACAAGGGGAAGGGTGTTTTGCCTTATAACAGGGTTGGCCGCGATGGTGATATCCTCTTGACTAGCAATAATCGAGGCCATGGTTCATTCGAGATTGGAGATGAGGATGACGATGATGAGGTTGACAGCCGTCCGCAGCGTTCGGGACGCCAGGAGCGTTACCGTGATGATGACCATGCTTAATAACTTATTAATAAATAAGTAATCATAAATAGTAGTATGAACCAAACAAGAACGGAAGAAAAATACACATTTATATTTATTCGTTGATGTTTGAGGTGCAGACTGAAAAAAAATGACATAAAATACAAAAAATGCATACAAATATATAAATGTACTTACGCATCCTAAGTTTCTTTTTTTGCCAGATCATAAAAATGGAAGTAAATGGATAGATAAAAAAAGTCCGATGCAGGACTTTTTTTTTTTTTGGCTCACGAATCAATCTGTACAGAATTATACTACAATTTTCATTTTATTTACAAATATTTATAATTCGCCTGCCCTTCATCTACATCATATGTCTGTTTCGTGTTATAGTTTTCTCTCTTGGCAGCGTGATGATTGTGGCGGTAGTTATTCTTTAAGCACAGGCTCCGGGAACGGTGTTCTTGAGATTAACAGTGTAATCGAGCTCACGCTTGAGAGATGAACAGAAGTCATCCATATGCAAGTCATTGGCGTCCTTGCCGAAGGGGTTCTCGATTTCACGACCGATGGCTTCGACACCAAAGAGTGTGAACGAGACTAAACACATCAATGGAACTGTCAACCAGCCAAGAGCACTGATGAAGGTGAAAGGCAAGGCCAGACAGTAAAGATAAACAACTTGACGACTATTTTGAAGTAAGGTGGTAAATCAAACAAATTAGAATGTTCATTAGTTTAGAGAAAACTGAAATAAAACAGACAGTGACAAAGGAATTTCAATAAGATATTGACTTACAGATGAATGCTGTAGGCCAATGGAATGGGTGTGTAAACGATTCGTTCCATGTTTGTAAAGATGTCTACCATCGAGTTGATCGATGACAGCAAGTTTCCGATCAATGAGCTTTCGATCCTGCCTGCACGAGATTCAGTGATGACCCAGAGCGACAGCCCATGTGCAATCTCCAATGGTAATGACATCTGCCCATCCTCATTGCCTGCTACAATATTCCAGGGTTCGGCGTCCTGTAGACGGTGGCGATCTCCTATGGCCTTGTCCTGGTAGGGCTTGAGTTCAACGTTTTCGTTGGCACAGGGTTCAAAATCTTCGGGTAACAAATTCTTGAGATCGTGGTGGCGAATGCCAAATTCTTGACGCAGATGGTGCTTGACTGAGACAGCAAATGCCAGCAATAGACGGATGACCAAGATCTTTTCGTGATCATCATCGAGATGTCGCTGTTGCTGTGGGCTGTTACCAATATCAATCAGTGTGGCGCTAGAGGCATTCTCTGTGCGACTTGTTGCGGTGTTTCCATGACAATGGCCATTATGGCTGCTGCTGCGAACAGAGTTTGTGGACTTTTTAGAGTTGGTACGGCCGAACAAATGGTAGTCTCGGAGGCGGACAGTACCGCCTGGAGAAACAAGGGTTTCATGACGATTCTCTTTCATGCCAACCCAGATCATTCGTGAGAAGTTGCGGATCTGGACATCAAGACTAGCCCACAGTTTGCGGCCTTCCCAGTATCGATCATAGGCTGTGTTGGTTCGGAAGGCTAAGATAAGACCCACGACGACAGACAACGCAGGGACTTTTTTTTTGTAATGAGAAGAGTTTAGTAACTTGTATACTCAAAGAAGTACAGGTTCATTTTGTCCAAGGTAAATACTATTAATGAGGGCGCAAAGGGACCTTACCAATCATGTTGGGAATATTTAAGGAACCGTCAAAGAACTTTGAGTTTTCAAGGAAAATGACAAAGTAACTGAAGGAGGTGATGACAACCACATCCTTAATCACCGAGGGAATAACAGATCCGCGAAAACGAAGAGTATCTAGTTTTGAAAGAAAAGATCGGTTTAGTTTTTGTGTCATGTAACAGAGCATTTCACAAGATTTTTTTGGACAAAATTGGACAAAAAAAGCCATACGCGATACGCGATTTGACATTTGACACAACACAAATGAACACAGGCACAACAGATCTTCCCAAAAAAATAAAAATAAAAAACCAGGTTTGATGCAGCCTTCCTTCAATTCTGCTGCGGTAGGTTATATTTTATAACAAGCAAAAAGTATTGATATGAGAATACAGAAAAAAAAAAACGAATACGAATCCATACCTGGGTATGTCCACAATGACCTGCGGTAATACTCAGCAGGACGCTTGAAGTATGTGCCGTGCATAGTGAATAAATGAGTAGACGAATAAGTGTAGATAAGAGGAGAGTAAACGAAGTGGTGTATCAGAGGTATGAGGAGTATCAGAGAAAGAAGACAAGGGCGGTGGAAGAGCAAAGGAAAAAGAAGAAGAGAAAAAAAAAAAGAGGAAGTTGAGGCGATTTATAAAGGTTTTCTCTTAAAAAAAAAGAAAGTTGGTTTCCTGAGCAAGGATGTTTCCTATATGCTGTTAAGAAGAGGGGCGTTTGAAAAATAAAAGAGGAATGCCTTACTCCTAACAGTTTTATTGAAGGGAAGGAGGCGAACCAAGGATGGGAATAAAGACTAGCTCACCCGCTGTCTTTTTTTGCCTCCTTGTCTCTTTGATAGCAATCACTTTTTTTTTTTTTTTTTTTTTTTTTTTTTTGCTTGATACACTTTAAGCACCTTTACGCGCCCTCAATGTTTATTTTATTTTTTCTTGTTTGATCGAATTGGTTTTGCTTCGCCCGTGGCAACTAGATCAATATTATTCCCGCTAAGCTTTTGCCTGCGCCGTATTTTGCATATCCAAACTTCAGTTTAGCAACAGACAGCCCAAATCTTGTTTAATATTTTTTTTGTGTAATAGAGTATTATTGCACTGCCTTTTGAGGATAGAATATGCATGACATGTGCATAATTATATATAAAATACCCTCCAGTCTACATGCTGGATGGCCCCGCCTCTAATGATGCCGGAAGCGTAAAAAAAAGTTCTGCTTATGCTAAAAAAAGAGGAAAATAAATAAATAAATAAATAAAGACAGAGGGTTGATAATTGCCATTTTGGCCATCTCTTTTTTCTTCTGTCACTTTGGTTCATTAGCATGGCAGATGTAAACTAAAATGCATTGAAAGGATAATAGTATTCGAAAACTCGGCTTACAAACATGTAAGACAATGATCGAACAGTGCAGAGTCAATACCACCGCTCTGCACATCGTTTTTTTTTGTTGATATCACAGAAGTATACACATGTACTCTGGATGTGGTGAGACAAAAAAAAGTGTCTGCAAGCACTTTTCCCAAGCATCTTCCTTAGCATTATTCGATTCAGGTACATCCAAGCATAGGAGAAGGAAAGACAAGTTGGTGTGATCTGGATTACGGAAAATAATAATAATGCACAGGCACCAATTATTTCTTTGTATTCATTCACTTCACTAAAGACACAGCAACTAGCATGTTAATGTCAGACGAGCGAGGGCAAATCAGAGAGGAAAAACAAACGATGTTTTTTTTTTTTTTTTTTTTTTTTTTTCTTTTTCGCGTCATATAGAGAGTCAGGACTTAGTTTATGCTATCTTGGCAGTTATTAGGTTTATTCATTTAAATATTTGTATATAATTAATAATAGTATTATGATAGAGAAGAAAAGTAAAGATAGGAGAAAACGGCGATTCCAGACAGATCTGTCTATTAATCAATCTGTCTAATCGTTGTCATCTCAACTTGGGATAGGGACTAGCATACTTTGTTGTTATTGTGCTGGAAAAAAAAAAGGCCAAAGATACCTTTGGCAGGGCAACTTTCTACGATACGATGGGTCTTGCTGTCATCGCTTGATTGTTTCTAAAAGAGTCCCCCTGTCAGTTTTGAGATGTAGTTGTACGTCGCATATGTGGTCAAAAGAATGCCAACCATCACAACAGAGTCTAATATACAACGTTAGCAGAGAGAAAGAGAACAGCGTGAGATATAGTAAACAATAGCCAGGATGAATCCAAGTTCAGAAGCACACTGTTGTTTGATGTTGTACGAACAAAGTGAAAAAGGCCTTTGCTCATTCACAGCACATATCCACTTGTGAGTTTTGTGGTTTTTTTTTTTTTTTTTTTTTCATCACTTCATCATCACTTCATCATCTTGTCTTCTGGTTAACTACAGGATCAACAAAATGAACTACGTACTAAAGACAGCCTTCTCCCATGGTTCGAGCATATACAGTCCAGTGGTGACTTCATAGCTGTAGTTGAGTTGTTTGACATAGCTTCGGAGACCCATGATGCTGATCTGGATGAGATTGTTGTTTAAATAGTTGAGCGTAAAAATGATGATGAATAAAAAAAAGGATTAGCGGCTGAACTCATTACCCTTTCAGAACTCTGCGCTTCCCAGTGACTGTTCTCCACAATACCCTCTTCAGAACATGATCTGGAAGTATATATCATCTGGATCCTTTCGATCTCTATTGCTGCAGTTTCGTTCCCATTTATTCATTGATTAGGCTTCAATGAACAAAGAGGGACCAAAGAGTAGATTAACCAAAACTGTCAAGAAGTTGGGCCATCGAATAAAATCATTACAGATGCTTTTTCGAGCAAATCCGAGAAGGACATCCCTGTTGTGAGTACTATGACATTGACTGGAAACTTACTACGGCCTCCAAGGGAAACGTTGATCTCCCTTCACTCGAAGACGGCGCTAGCCCACCCGTCCCTAGCGAAGGCATCGATGCTATTGCGCGACTTGAAAAATAAGTGCTTGGTGAGTTTCTTGCTGCTCGCAACCAATATGCACCGGAATATCCCGTCACCGAGAATCAATGCCGAATCTTGACTTCATCCATTCATAAAAAGATATCATTGCATGTCATGATACCAACATGTGCATTTGAGAACAATCACAGACACCTTCGAACATTCCTGCTTGACTCTTTCGATGATATCAAAGCTGATCAGGATCAGAATGAAGGTAAGCTGCTCAAGTACATTGATTCAGGTGTATACTCAAGAAGCAGAAGCATTCGATGTCTCAGAAGCTCGAAACTTAAAGACATGGTCAGACATTTCGTCCGTGCCCCATGGCACCAGGCATATATGGATGCATTGGATGGAGAACTTTTCATCACCAATGTTCGGTCTGATAGTACCAAAGTGGTATATCAGACTGTGGCTAACAGACGCTCACAACGCCAGCTCAATCAGATAACACAATCATCAACAACACCTGGAGATATGACGCAAACCTTCCAGTTGTCCTTATCTCATGTTGTTGCTGATGCTGTCAAGGTATATTTGCGCAGTACAAGTATGCAAGCCAGTATAAGATGATGGAATACAGTGGCGGTATGATTTTCAAGCTGAGACGAGATCGTGCAGGTCAGTGTGATGTGTGTAAACGGATCCATGACAGAGACAATGCATTTTTGAAGCTTAGGATAGCCGGCAGGATTTACCTACACTATCATCGCTCAGAGGATACCAGAAACTGCCGTGGAGATAGGCAGACTCGACTTTTGTCAGACTATAGAGGCCATGGCCAGACTCCCATTAGGAGACCCTTCTACTATATTGAATGCAGACACCACTTACAATGAGCGTTATGTCAAGCATACTTATCTATCGCCTCCCAAACGCAGCCATCGCGAGTTCAATATAGTGCAGAAACAACCCCCCAGTTTGATGATTCGATCTGATATAGGTACATTAAAAACAGTATTGGAAGAGCAACCCGTCAAGGCAGATAAGGGATCCAAATTCGTTGCAATCACATGCAGACGAACGTTAGCCGATATGCTTACAGTGCGCCTCGTGTTCACTGACTACCGAGACATCAAGGGCAAGCAAGGCACAGGATGGTGACCAGGTAATGATGTATGAGACAGAAGAGTTGTTGAAGCTTAAAGTGTTAGACTTGTTGTAGGATCGCAAGCGTATCTGGATATTGAGCACACATAGCGCTGAAAATACTGAGTCACTACAACAAATGCTCCAGGAAAAAGGTTTTCGTGGGATGTGCGTGACCAAGAATACATCGGAAGTTGACAAGCACAACATAGTCAAGAATAACAACAGCCACATGGCTAACCTTGACTACTTTATCCATGCTCCCAGTATCTCGATGGGTATTGATTACAATGTTGGGAATCGTGTAAACTATGTTATAGGATTCTTCAGCACTCATAGTAAAGTCAATATGGAGACATGTGGACAGATGATGCGGTGTGTCAGGCATGTCAAGTCCAACACAACCTGGCTCACCTCGATAGAGCCACAAACAATCTACTAACTTCAGTCCAAGGTGTCCGTAATTAGATCATCAACTAGTACAGCATTATGAAAAGTGGAAAAAGAGGGTTTTTAGGACAAATTACATGCTAGCTATAGAGAAGGCCTCACGCTATTTGAGCATGACTTCTACAACCAACTGACAGCAATGAGTACCAGGCTGCATATGAGAAGCTCTCCAGCATCAAAGTCAAACTAAACCATGGTTGAGGTTTACTAGGGCTACAGGAGGCATTTTTATCTGCAGCTATTGTGCAGCCCAACATATTAGATACCGCAGATGAGACCATGACCAGTGCTCCTATTCGAACTGAAATTTTGTCAATTATGATGTTTCAGATTAAAAAAATAAATATCAATTGACAAAATTTCAGTTCGAATAGGAGCACTGACCATGACAGAGACAATGCACGAAGGGTACGAGGTTGCTAGAATATTAGACCGCCATGAAGATGACAATGACATGGAGTTTTTGGTTCAATGGAAAGGCTTTGAGGTTTCTGAGGCAACATGGGCAACTCTGCACCATTTCAACTACAAACAGTGCGTCCAAGACCAAAATCAACTTCTAGGGACTGGTTTTATGCATTTTCAAAAAATACCACGTTGCGCACGGACCAGACTGGTGGGTAGAGCGTCCTTTTTGTTACAAGTCTACTCACCGGATAAACATTTCACCGAGGTGGAACAATGAAACGGATTCACAATTTTGAACAGAACAACTCTCATAGCTATGAATGAATGGACACTTGAGTGGATCGACAATAGCAATTGAAATAACACCTTTTGTGATGCAGATGGCCTGCCAGGCACTGGCATCGTTTCAGCAAATGGAACATGCTCAAGCAGTGTGGCATTTTTTTAAAAAAGCAAACTTTATGAAGGATTTAGACTCGGGGCAATGCTGAAATACGTATAATTTATCGCTACTAATCTAGACATTTATGCCACCCGTCCACTTGCATACGTCTTTACTGAGAGGTCAGTAAGCTACCTGGGATGTGCGTTCTTTGGGACCGATACACCTGTGCTGACTAATTAATAAAATCATTCACCAAAACTTCTCTTGAGGTAAATGATCCTATATTAATGGGAGGCATAGCTACTTCAGGGGCCCCAAAAAATTTGTTTTTAAGTTCCGTAGCATTGACATGGAGCAATTGTGGATATTTCTTAACGAGCCCAGTATGGTTCGGGATATTCAAACATCCACAAATATAGACAATTTTAAAGTCGTCAAGCTCATCTCCATCCCTTGTTAAGTGAAATAAATTTGTGTTAGAATCGATCCAGGCCCTGTGCACCCCTTCAAACGCACTATCCATATATACCTCAATTTGATTTCTATTTTCGATCGATTTTGTCTTGTCTTTCCCTTAGTCTGGGCGGCGAGGATCAGGGGGGTTGGAGGGCGCAAAGGCTTTCGTGATGATTGCTGAACTGTCGTCATGATCATCAAATTTTGATATCGAGACTTGAATAATGTCTTGTCGTAGACATAATCGAACCTCCCAGTACCCTTTGGAAACCTCCTGAGTGTATTTTCTCTAGTTCCTATAGACGGGTCCAAGACCATGTCAGAGGAACGGCATCTTCTCCTCCCAGATTTGTTGTATTAAGGGTAAACCCTCTGTAAGAAACGAAAGTTTGGAACAACAAATCCTCGAACTCGTTGGGATCCAAGTTCCCACCCCTCAGGGCATTAAAAGAATCTTTAGGGAGTGGCATCTTTCTATATATGTCGAGGAGAGCCTCCTTTGCCGGTGGACATAAGAAATAGTGCTCAACTCTCCTATTAATCCGACGTAGATAAATCAAGCTAAGATCAATGAACGGAGGCCCATGTACATGTACATCTGGGCGAAATAACGCAGAAAGAGCAGAACGCTGAGAATTTTGTTGGACCTCAGTGAGTATATGGAAGTATTCCTTTGATTTTTTATAGAATGTTTCGCACCGCGCCGATTCAAATCTGCCGATCTTTTGTTGAATAGGTATCGTCATCAAGTCTGCTACCATCACTAATATAGTCTATTAATTTAACGACCTCTTGGGACATTATTGGTTACTCTCTTCACCTCCTTTTTTACGGTATTCCTCGATGGCAAGGTGCTCAAGGATAGGGTCTTGTCGAAGATATTGTTCGATAAAGGCCGAACAAACTCCACCCAGTCCTCGATATCATCCGAGATGTAGACTCTTTCATATGAAGCATGTGCCGTCCCTGTGAAGACAACCCGAACGCCATTCACATCCTGGGGCCATAAAGTTAGGTGAATTAGTGGGTTCAAAAGGTCAGGCCATGACCAATTGTTCTTGCGGAAAAGTTCGCCATGTTCATCAATGATTATGAGAGTTTTCTTGCTCTTTTGACAAAGTATCTTGGACAAAATTATCTCGGCGGCAAAAACTATGGGATCGTCCAGAGTTTTCGTGCAGTAACAACTTTTTAAGGTCTGAAGTAGCCAACAGGTCCTTATTAAGGACAAAGGATCGGAGGCATATTTCCTTAGCTGCTACAGCGACAGCCAAGTTAGCTAGTTCAGCGGCATTCGCGACATAAAGTGTTGACCAACCTTCTGCATACGCTTTTCTTGCAAGGAATATTGCAAGGGAGGATTTGCAGACGCCCATCGGTCCAGCCAATACCCTCTTGATTGATCTATTGCTATCCGCGGAGAATTTATTCCACAGCTCCATCATCTGTTCAGTAATAATGAACGATTTGCCCTGGAAGCCTTTCCCATAGTGTTTTGGTTCTTGTCCAATATTTGGTAATTCGACTTGGTCGCCCACATCTTTTCCATCTAGTGTGGCTTTAAATTTTTTACGCGATTCTAACTTGAACCTGTCATCATTGAGCAATTCGATCAAAGTAGAATGCAAGGCTATTGGACCATCGGATACAAGATATTCATGCCAACCTTTTGAGGAGTATCGGGCTCATGTTCGCGAGGTCGTTTCTGAGCTAAAAAGAGGGAATAATAAAATTATTGGTTTGAAAATTGGCGTTTAAATAAACATAAGAACAACGTTATGAAAGGACGAAAAACTAGCAGTAGGAGTCTGAGGATGTGCGCGGACCTTGGAGGCGACTTCTCAAATTCTTTATAGAGATGATATCCAAAGTCGCACTCCGCCGAGACACATCTCTCCAATAACAAATAAAAAACTCAATTGCAACCATACCTCGCTGTGGTGGCTTGACAAAAACATGGATAGTCCCCTTTGGAAGTTCGGAATTAAATAACCCACAAGTTCCATTTTTGACTCAACGACGGTCTTGCCTTCGTCAGGGATGGAAACCTTGTAGAGAGTTAGGTTCTCTGGTAGGATATCACCAAACTTGGCAGGCGAATAGATGGCTTGCTTGAGTATCCCAACACTTTGCACGAAAAAACCTTCACTGGGAAAGATGTTGCTTCTCCCTCGACAACGCAGTTCAGCTCCAGCAACGGTGGCATGGCGCGCCTTTTGCGTTGTGGGTGTTGATTTTGTCTTTTTCGTTTATTGGGTGTGGAGGCATCCTCAAGCTTATTTGTAATCATTTTTTTCTGTGTTAGTCTCCTTGTGGTGACCATTGTTAATAAAGATGTGTAAGACTGAGTATGGCTGAAATGCTGGGAGAAAATGAAAAATGAGTAAGGCAAAAAAAAAAAAAAAAGGAAAGAGAGCAAAATTGACGGGAGCAAACCTGCCCCAGCCATTGCCTGTTGGAGGTTGTCGTCTCTTTGCGCTGCAGCGCAAGGCTGTTGATCGTACCTTGGACCAGTTCATAGCTGACAACCCTGACCTCAACCCCGTTGAGATTGCAGAGTTGCGATTTGATGGTTCTCCAAGAAGTGAAAGATGACATGGCTGCACCAATCGATTTCAGCCACCGCATCTTCGTTCTCAAGGATAGCAAGACTGAGAACTCAAGAGAGTTAAGAATGGTAGTCTAATTGTCTACTCAAATAACAAAATAGATAAAACAACTATACTTATACTAGATAAATATTAATTTTTCAGGAATTATAAGCTATCAACACATTACCATGTCTGAAAATGCAAACCGAACTTACAAAAAATTTGAATCAGTTTACTTTGCTGCTGACAAGAAGCAAACCTTGGGTCCACAAGCAAAGGCTCACGAATGGGCTGATGCCGACAGCAATACTTTTGCGATGTACGAAAGTGGCCTTTCTCCCGACGGCAAGAGGTTGATTTACGAGTTTGCAAGCTACTAAGATCAACATGCATTCTTGGATACATATAACAAACTCCCGAACCCTTCCTGGTTTTTTTATTTTTTTATTTTTATTTTTTATTTTTTATTTTTTTTATTTGGTAGTGGTGTGCATCGCATAAACAATTCCTTTCTATCTTCTAATATGTGGTACTTATGGGACAATTGCATTTTTAATGATGCAAAGACTGGGTTAGTACAAAGGAAAATTAACCTGTTCCATACTCAGGTCGGGGGCCGTACTTCCCCCTGCTTTGATCCAAGAAAAAACGGACCTTCCGGGTTTGAAACCCAGACTCTCCGCTACAGAGGGGGAAGCTTTAGCCACTAGGCCAGGCTTACCTGGTCGTCCTGCTGGCTATCACGTGCTACTCGGTTGGTGGCAAAGCTAAGATTCCCAGGGTCCAAAAACAGGCGCACTGACTGCTTGTCTTTTTTCTTTTACTTTTTTCTTTCATCTCATTACTCCATCCGCTTTCATTATGACCACGGTAAATGCTTTAGAAATTAAGACCGAGGAGGACGAGGGAAAGATAGTACATATGTTATTTTAAAAGTAATTCTAGTTATTTTGGCATCCTAAACACTGTTATTTTCTATATTTTTTAATGCATTTTATACCAGAGTACTTCGGATAACCAAGTTGTCGTAGTTGACTATCAAGACCTTGTCTCTGGTACTGATATCTCTGCAAAGATTGAGGAGGCATTTGGCGCACACGAGCACTGTCTTGGCTTATTGTTGGTTAGCAACTTACCTAAAGAGTACTTGGCTCTCCGTGAGCGACTACTGAAGCTTGCATCCACTTTTGCAGCCCTACCAGAAGAGGCCAAAGACAAGACTGTCCATGCTGCCAGTCGTTACAGTTTTGGATGGAGTTGTGGCAAGGAGATTATGAATGGAAAACCTGGTAAAGTGTATTACTTGCAAAAGAATTATCAAAAAAAAAAAAAGCAAATGGAGTCATGCAAAGTCTTGTGGGAAATGCATTCGTGGGAATTTTTTCTTGTACGATATTGATGGCTCGGCCTATGAACAGTCGTTCGTGAATGTTAGAGTAACTCGCTTTCGGAATTCGGATTAAATAAACTAGACTATTGTGAGCTTGGGAAATGAGGGAGGGCCAACAGTTCCGGGATGGAAAATGACAGATGGCTCATGTCTGTGCAACGTTAGAGTTTATGCACCCCGCATTTCTTTCAATACGCCCTGACCCAGTTTTTTTTTTTTTTTTTTTTTTTTTTTTTTTTTTCTTCTTTTAATTACATCCTCCACGTCCATGGACAATATATTGTGGCATGGAAAATGTAGACGTCTCCAAAGGAAGTTACTATGCCAATCCATTGATGGATGAACCTGAATCTTCCAAGATTCTCCAGGAGCAGTTCCCCGAATATTGCCATCCCAACGTTTGGCCATCAGAAGATCTACCCGAGCTTGAAGTTGCCTTCAAGGAATTGGGGCAATTTATTGTCGAGCTCGGAAAACAAGTCGCCAAGGAATGTGACAAACTTGTGCACTCCAAATTACCTTCCTTCTCGCCTACGCATCTTCAAGATGTCATCCGTGACTCCAAGACAACTAAGGCAAGATTGTTACATTATTATCCGCAGACCGGAACTATCGAGGGCGAGAAGAGGGATGATATGGATTCATGGTGTGGATGGCATTTGGATCACGGTTCTCTCACTGGCCTGACTAGCGCCATGTATATCGATGAATCTGATAAAAGCGAAGGCTGGAAGGAGGTCAGTTGCCCTGACCCCGAAGCTGGATTGTATATCCGTAACCGTGGCCAACAAGTTGTTAAGGCCTCCATTCCTCGCGATCATTTGGCATTCCAAACAGGCGAGGCTTTACAGCTAGCTACTCGTGGCTTGTTGGCCGCAACACCTCACTGCGTTCGTGGTGCAACTCCTCCTGAAAATGATCCCAAACACTATGCTACATTGGCCAGAAATACATTTGCAGTCTTTATGCAGCCCTCGCTCGAAACCATCGTTACAGAAGATGGACGCAATTTTGGTGAATGGACTAAAGAGGTTTTGGACCGTTACTATGATAAGGACAGCAAGCAAGCCAAGAAGCATTAAGAAATGCATTTAGAAAAACAGCAATAATAATAAAACCCCCACATAATGGCGAGATAACTGTAAACTAATAGAGTTTTTAATTCTAACAAACAAACAAAAAGCTATTACGACTATCATTTAACATTCAAACAGTCGGCGCGGGGATCTGAGTAGGGGCAGGAGCAGAGACGGAAGCAGGAACTGGCGCTGAGGAAGAAGATTCTTCTGTTGCAGGAGCCGACGTAGTATTTCCTCCGCCTGCATCCTTTCCGCGGTTGCGACGACGCGCATTACCACCTTGGTTGTTTTGGCCATTATGGTTTTGCTGCTTGCCAGAACTACCTGCTCTTTGTCCCTTAGATTCCTTTGATTCCTTAGGTGCTTTGGGTTCCTTTGGTTCCTTTTGCTCTTTTGGCTCCTTTGGTTCCTTTTGCTCTTTTGGCTCCTTAGGTTCCTTGGGCTCTTTTGGTTCCTTAGACTCTCTCAACTCTTTAGAGCCTTTATGCTCTTTATGCTCTTTATGTGAGGGGATTGATGCTGAAACATCATCTTCATTGGCTGGTAAAGGCCGAGGACGGACATGTCCTTGTCCATTACGATGATGACCGCCGCCCCGCTGAGCATTTCCTTGTGGACGTGGTCCATTGTTGTGGTGATAGGTATTACTGCTGGTGGCTATATTATTGCTACTGCTGCCGCCACTGCTGTTATTAACATTTTGATGTGAGTGGCCAAAGTTGTGAGGCCCATGAGGGGGACGAGGTTGACGTTGAGCACGATGAGTATTCTGCTTATGGTGTTGCTGGATATGTGAAGGCTTCATCCAAGCTGAGGGTTTTGACTGTTGTTGCTGGGGTGGTGGAGCAGGTCGAAAGTGCTCAAGCAAAGCTGCAGCTTGAGTTCCAGCAGCTGGGAGCGCAAATGGAGGAATAGAGGGGCCTGGTTGAACACTATGAGCACCATCCTCTAAAGGAACGTTCTTGTGAAGAAGACTAAGCAAGTGAGCTGATGGGTCATGGACAGAGGTATTGTTCACAGAGTTAGGTCGAGCTGCAATCTGAGGCACCTGACGAGGACGAGGGAAGAAGCCTAGGCTTTGGTTAGCAGTCGTGCGTGCATCAACGGGAGTGTGAGGAGCCGCTGGAGCGCTTGGATGTCTGTTGCCACTAGTTTGATTTTTGTGTGGACGTGGCCCATTTTTGGGACGTTGATTATCGGGAGTAGGAGCAACACCCATGATCTCCCATCCATGAGGCTTTTTATCGGCAGGCTGCTTTTGCTGGTGGTGTTTGGGTGGCAGGATAGTAACAGGCTTGGGACGGGAGGGTTCAGAAGTAGCAGGAGCAGGAGCAGGATGTTTTTGGTTACACTGGGGAGTGGTCAAATTCAGGATTGATTGTGGCAATACAGTCATGCCACGGTACATGGAACATCGTCCGCTAAGATCCATACCGCTCATGAATTTGTCATCAAAGAGAACTTCAATCTCCAGTCGATCAATCCCAACAACCGTGCCTTTGGCACCAATAGGGACCGTTCCAGAATCTTGAACAAAAACAACCCTATCGCCAAGATTAAAGGTTTGATCAGACAACAAAGTGGCAGCATGACTGGGCTTGAGCATTGTTTGTCGACCAAGATTCTTGACAATGATGTGCTTCATTCCTGGCCTGTTCTCGACATAGTGGTCAGCGGCTTCCTCGATAAGTGCGATCGTATCCTAAGACGGAGAGGTTGAATCAAATGGTTACTTCTCATTCGTAACAAGTTAAATTATCCACATGGACGCACTTTCCTGTTAGGCTCAATTCACCTACCTTATCCAATTGTACCGCATCTAGATCAACGCGCTCAAACTCGCGCACCTTGGACTTCTTGAGCCATTCCTCAATGCGTTTGATTTTCTCTGTGCTATCACCATCAGGATACAGTTCTTCGGCAACGTAAAGATCATTGCGTGCCTTTTTTTCCAGTGCATCGATGAACTCTGGGAACAATCTCTTGTATTCCTCAAGTAGGTCTACAGCCTTTTGAGTAAACTCCCAGCCATTTTCGGTCTTGCGAGTGTAGCCAAGTACTTTCTGCCTCTTGGCTTCAAATTTGAGGTTAAGACCTAAATTAACACGTCGATCCGTCGATCGATACACGACATAGAGCGACGAAGTCAGTTTACTCAGGATCAACGCAGAGATACCAACTGTTCTGCAAACAACGAATGATGGCATGTATATTGTTTCCGCCAAAGCTTTTTGAGCAATCTCTTGTCCAAATTTCGGCTCTTCTGCTGAATCGCTTGGAATCTAATGATATCAACAAAAATGAGAAGGAAATCGCACAAGCATCGTTAGTCTCCAAAAGTATTGTATTTGAGATTCAATGCATACTAAATACCATATGCTTACGGCGACTCGAAGCGCTAAGGCATGCTCTGAGTGTGCGATCACTTGTGCAGGACATCCATAGTGGCCCTCTCTGCCTAAGAAGAAGACCTGCGATTCCATTGGAAAGTCTTCGCAAAGTGATCTTGGAGGCTCCTCTTTGGTTCTAGTGTCTGGATGTTTGACAGAATCGACAATTGTCTGAATTGCAAACTCTTGCTCCTCTCCGGGCTTACAGAAATCCTTGACTAAGGCCCCATTCATTTCTCGTTTAAGACCCTTCAGTAACAGAACCTCGGCCGTAAACTCAATATCTCCGATTATCACTCCAAATCGCTTCGTGTACAAAGTTTCAATCTTGTCCACGCGTTTCCTCCAGGTATCGAAAGTGTTGGTACGATGAGGGGTCTGGATGACCACCTTGTTCCTACCTTGAAGCTGCACTTCATATTTAAACATCTCATCCGAAATAGATGACACAACACCCTCCTTTAGGAATGGCCATCCAACATAAACGCGTTTACCGATTTTGGATAGTGCAAGTTTTTCTGGCTTAAGACCTTCAAATCTGTTGACAATGTTGACGACCATAGTCTCATTGCGAGATGGCGCCTGGAATACCTGGACGCCATGGAATCCTAGGCTGCCTGTATGTTGGATAGTGTCTAATGAGGGAAATCCAAACAGTGCGTCGACGCCCTTGAAGGCTCCTTCGCAAAGACCCTTCCTTAAGGATGATACACCTTCAATAGTGGGAAGATGAAAGATGGACTGCTTGCATTTGCAGTCCCTGATATCAGGGAAGAATGAAGGTAGCGGTGACGGATATATTTCCGAAAGACTTTCATCGCGCATGAACAATGTGCTCTCTCCACTGGCGTTTCGTTCGCGTTCCTCCTCAGTCAGTAAATGTTCTTTAGATTTCATGGCTGCTAGCAGCCTTTCCTGGTCAATAAACGGAATTTTGACAATAGCCTCCCAATCCTGCTTCTTGCCGTTCATATCCAGTTCAAAATCTTTAGGATAGAAGTCTTTAATAGGCGACGACTCCATGACAATCAAATCCCAATACGCTTGTGGAATATGCTGTTTACTGGCCTCTGGCAATACTCCCATTAGTTGCTCGTATGGCTTGAATGGCTGGCCAAGTTCAAATGGTAGTTTGAACTCCTCCAAATCCACCAAATCTATTTTTTTTTTTTTTTAAAAAAAAAAAAAAAAAAAAAAATTAGGATGAATTATATTACTGGTTGATTTTTTTTTTTTTTTTTTTTTTTACCTGATATTTTGGGAGCATAGTGATAAGGATAAAACCATGCCCAAGATGCCACTCCTCGGTAATAATAATACAATACCCATTGAAGACCTTCGACATATTTGAACACCATGCGACGAATCTCTTCTGGGGTTTCAAGCTCTGGCTTAGTCTGTATGAAGAAACGGGTTCAGAGTAAAGGATAAATGACAGTAGAAATAAGAATAAAAGCTTCATGAGACGACGTCTTGATATACAACATCTCAGGCAGCTAAATGTGTAATAAAGTCACAGGACAAAATAGTCAATCCAAGGGTAACTACTAACCAAATAATAATCTTGTTTCCACTGTTTGAACCGATCCTGATATACATTACGAGCCTTTTCATCTCGAAGCTCCTCGTTCTCAATTGCATCTGCAACAATTGTGGCTTGATCGTACTTGCGCATAATACGAGCACGAGCTTCCTGAGATTCTACGTCCTCTTCATCCTCCTCTTCATCAAACTCGATAAAAATGTGTTTATCACCATTCTCTGTCTCAATTCCGTGATGAACCTCGATTGCCGACGCTATTTTCTTTACAAAGCTCCTGTCACTCGAGTTGAGCGTTTTTGGAAAATGGAGAATTTCCTTACGCTCTAAGACAAAATCTTTGATTTGATCATAGAGGTCTTTTTGTCGCTTTGTCATCACTGTCAAGTTTTTAAAGATGAACTTGTCAGTTTATCGGTATTAAATACAATTCGATACACTCATTTGCTTTCAAAAATAAAAATAAAATTAACATTACCAATTTCATTAGCATTTATAACGGGTTTGCCCATACGCATTCCTTGCCTATGCTTGCCTTTCTGACCAGGAGCAGGGGTAATGATCAACTCGGCCATCTTTCCTCCAATATATTTGAGGTCATCGCATTCTGCTTCAAAAGCTTCATGCTCGATTACCTCTGCCAGTTCATGAAACATGGCCTCGACACGTTTCATATCCAGGACACCCGAGTCCTGAAAATAACCACCTAGCTGTGGTAATAACTTCTTGTAGATGTTAAATAAGAGGGCAAGAGCACCTTCTGCAATGTGCAGATTGGGTAAATGAGGCAAGAAATCGTTTCCGACAAACAGACATATTAAGACAAAATCATCAATGATCCGCTCCAGATCGTACGGGAAGGGTAATGAGTCTTGTAGAGAACAGAATTCTAAATCAAGATATTCTCGTAGTAGCGATAGATGCATCAGGAAAAAGTTTTGAGTGTCGATGCTCCTAATACCAAATTCAGTTGTTGAGTATTATGTATAGAAAAGAGTCGTCAGAGGTATATATTAATACATAAATCCAATGCATATTATCAAGCAGTAGAGTAGGCTCAGTTAAACTTTCCAGACACAGCACAAATGAACTGCACCTTCCTGGGGACATTCACAAGGACATTACGGTAAATAAAGAACTTACCCCTTCTTCTTATTTGCCTTTCCAAATGTGACTTCTTCTCGTAGCAATGCAAAATGAGGTTCATGGCTAAGAAGACCCAGCATAATGAGATCCGCATCAAGACCATATAGACAGTGCCTTGTGTTCGGGTCATAATCCTTCTGAGCTTTGGACAGACGGATGTACTCCATGATCTTGTGTTCACCCTCTCCAGGGACTTCGTGCCCAGACAAGATGACTTTGAGGTTACGCCAATTGGCATCCTCTGTAATCTTTTTAGAAATGAAATACTTCAGCTGTACCGACAATCTCTTCATGAAAGGCGTTCCTGTTGATCAGTGCGAAGCACGGACACACAGATGGAAAGTGGCGAAGCAAAAGATAGAGATTGATCAATAAAATGTAATAAAAAACAAAACTAAAAACAAAAATAAAACAAAAAACACAGAGTTGTATTCTTCATACCTGGTGTGATACAATTGCGATCAAATTGCTCCTCTTCCGGCAGCTCTTCACCTTTGGCGATGGCCTTGCGCTTGGCATCCTCCGCATCCTTGGCAGTACGGAAGCGGCGGGAACGCTGCTGGTTCATCTTTGCACGGGGTGCAACACCTAATAGACCAATGACCGTATTTGGTAAGTTGTTGATTTTGTTAGTGAGTCAAAAAAAAAAAGGCAACCAACAGGATACTGCGCCATGAGGTAGACCCAATAAACAATCACAAACTACATTACCATCCACTGCCATAAAAAAGACTTTTTGTGGCCTGATCTTCAAGAAAAGGTGATCAATATAGTTAAAGATTGCAAGAAAGATCCTATCTTCTGATAGACGGAAGTGTGCATCGGTATCATTGGGTAGCGAGCAGTTGTGGATAATTCCATTCATATCCAGATACAGGTTGTCTAATAATGATAGTGTACCCAAAAAAAGAAAAAAAAAACAAATGTCATTATACTCCTCTTCTTTTCTCTCCCACAGATCAACATATCCAAGAAGCATTTTGCTGGACTTTAAGACAGTATGTTCCTTCGATTACCAAATTCTGGGATGGCATTCTCGGTGATCAACTGAGAACATAATGGATATCTCTCTCTACATTAATTGGGTAGAGAGTCATAAAAAGAAAAAAGCAGGCAGATGGGTTGCATGTGTGCCAAATTCACATGTGAGATTAGTTTTGACTATGTTCATTAACCCACTAACAACGGTAAAAGCTCATTAATTGTATTTTTTTTTATTCTAATCATTCATCTGTTCACAACTCTATGATGTCAAAGCATCTCTCTTAATTGACACCATGTCTATTATTGAATTACCCCATCCATCGGAAAAACTTTGGCACTCCCATGGCTGTATCTCGGTTTCTCTGTCTATGTGGATATGATGCGAGTGAAAAAAAAAAAGTATACGCGCCAAGTGTATTGTGTTGGTCTAAAGAGAAAAGCTTATGATGTTGTAGCTGCTACTATTGCTGTGTTACTTGTTATTGCCAAATAGGGTATGGCACAGGAAAAAAAAATAGAAAAGGCTGGAGAAGAAAAGAAAAAGAAAAATGTAGGGAAGAAAAGAAAGAGAATGGATAAAAAAGAGAATGTAACTGCGGCGACTTGAAAAGGTCCGAGAACAAGGTTGATGAGGAGGAACAAGAAAGATGAATTGAATTGAATTGAATTGAATTGAATTGAATTAAATTGACCCTCCACATCATCGTTTCTCAGAAACAAATAGGACGCGTGATCACCCTTAAGACTCTACGCAATTGCTTTCTTTAGTTGCCGTTTCTTTCTTAATTTGAGTCCAATGCGATCCTTTATTGATCAGCCTTTTTGACCTGGGTGTTAGGCCTCTCCAAAGTCCTGGATTGCAACTTGAAATCCTAGAGATTGGCCTCGATCTTCTCGATGATATGGATGACCTACTTGGTCTGCTCATGCTCACGAACTGAGGTCTCGATCTCTATAGTCAAGTTAACATTATAATCGAGTTCAAAAGTTTCAGCTAGAAGATTGACATTCTCCTTGGAGAGAGCGTAGAGGGCCTTAGTAATGCTAACAGTGCCCTTCATCTGGTCAATTGATCAATGGGCTTCTCAACAGCTGTTTAATATCTTTTGAAGGATGGAATGGGTCTTGTAGACATGGCCATCTCCAAACCCGCCAAAAGTGGCAAAAAAAGCTAAGAGAAGAGAACCAAAGGCTTCTCACTGAAGATATAGATCTCTTAGGAGGTCAATTAGCTGGTAACGTTGGTAAGAACAGTAACGTATGGATTTTAGTGGGTGGCGAATTATCAGGGTGCAAATCAATGATGCTCTGGGCCTTTTTCTTGGGTGAAGCTTACTTTTCAATGGGTGAGAATAAAACAGTGAATACATGGGCGATCAGCCTTTGTCACGGTATATCCATGTTGGGAAGATCTTTTTTCACAAGGATAACTGGTTTCATCGATTTGATGGTCTGTGTGCTGGTAATATCATACGATCATTTATGTCAAGCACATTCTCGATTATGGTATCCGAATATCTTTCATTTGTCAACTAGTTGAGCCATGGTCCTTGATAGGTGTCATTCCAGACAGTGTGAATAAAACTTCTATCTCGTGTTGAATTCACAAGAGCTCTTTAGAAAGCAAGGCGACCAAATGTCGGATGCTTTAGACCAAAGCAAATTAACCACTTTCAGTGCAAAATAATTACTAATATGGAAAATATATACCAAACACATTCGCGTCAGAGACTGTGGGGTGCTGAACAGCAAGCATAGAACAACGACAGCTAACAACAAATAGGCTCATTGATAGAGTAGGGCTAGATAGCATGTTGAACGGAACAAGAGCCAGATTCTAGAGTTATTGCAAAGTTGCCTTAGGCCCTTTCTTGACATAGTGTCCCTGGACAGTCCGAGCATATTGGAATGGCGCTCTATTGAATGCTAGTGTATAGTTGCAAATGCCTCTCTCGGGCACATGTGTTGCCCACTGTGTATCTTTGTTTATATCTTTTTCTATAGACTTTGATGCTCCTTATCTGAGAAACTTCTACTTAAAAGACTGAAAGCTATGATGACGATGAAGAGGGATCAAAATGATCGTTCAGTGATCAATAGTGAAAAGTTGAGACTTGATGGAGAACACGAGCGTTCCTTAAGCGATCAAGAGCAGCAGAAGTATCCATCTCAGCCAACTGTTATTATTATTAGTAACATATAATTAATGGGACATCTATTAACCTAAAAAATACTTCTAAATACTTTCGCCGGACTCCTTTTCGTCATTTGCCTTCTGTTGACCTTCACCCTCACCTTCACCTTCACCTTGTCCTCCTGTTCCTCCTTCTTCAAGCTCTGTCAATCGCTGTTGCAGCAGTTTAACATTCTTCATGCCCTCTAGAGCAGCAAGCTTACTTCCATTTCGTGCCTTCGCAACAGTATCCGTCTTGAGTCGCTGGATATAATATTGTAAGTGTTCTATATCCGTTGTAGCCAGCATTTGATCTATGCTCGCATCTGAGCCAAGCCGCCCATCATCCTTCCCTTTTTCTACTCTTTCCTTCCCTCCTTCCTTCTCTTCTTCTTTTATTCCATTCTCATCATCCTTCGCACTCGCGATCACCTGCAACTCTGAGCCTTGTGATACAGCACCAGCAGACTTGTTGGTTTTGTATTTGGAATACATATCCGGTACATTGTTACTTCTGCTAGTAGCTTTTCGGGTAACCATACGACGACGAGCCATTTCTTCATCATCGCTATAATTATCATCTTCTGCATCGTTATCAGCTGCCTCATTATTTGGTGCTGGCATTGTAGTGATTGAAGAAGCAGGCGTTACATCCGTAGTTCTCGCTGCTGCAATATCGATGGGAACGACAGCTACAGCCTTGACAACTCTCCCAGATGTTTGTTTAACTCCGGTATCATTACTTCCTCTTTGTTCCTTTGTTCCTTCCACTTTGTCGTTATTATTATTATTATTATTATCATCACCATCATCATCATCGTCATCGTCATCGTCATCGTCATCGTCATCATCGTCGTCATCGTCATCATCCAGAAGCTGGTCCTCGTCTTCCTCACTTGATGCCATCTCGAGCATAATTTCCTGCCATCGTGTCTCTAGGGCCTGAGCACGCTTTAAGGCAATTGATGCCGATTTCTTGTCTCCCTTGTTCATTCTTGCGGTGGCATATGACTTGGCTTGTTGGACATATTGCCAGAGCTCCTCTGGATTGGAGATTTCAAGTAGTCGTGCCAATGGTGTCGAAATTGGCATCAGTTTAGGTTTATTACTCTTGCTGGTGGTCTTGTTCTTTTTGGGCGGCGTAATTTCCATCTTAGCCTGTTCATCTACTTGGTGATTTAGTTCAGTCTCAGACGTGGTTATGGTTGCGACCTCAGACTGACCGTTTTTATCAGTGCTAGTGGTTGATTGAATCTCTTGGATTCCCTGAACACTCATCGCATACGAATCAATCAAAGAATCAATTTGCGCAGATAATGATATATTATCCTTGTTATTATTCATCTGTGCAAGGCTTGATTCATTCATCTGATCCTGATTTTGAACCTCAGATTCTGGCTCGTGGTCATCTGGTTGGATTTGATGTATTTGATCATCATATGTCTGATCACGGTCGCCTGCCAGTAATGATGCTAAATATTTCTCTTGGTCTTGCTCCGAAATCGATATGGAATCCGAAAGAGTGTATAGGGATACAGCCTCTTTGCGTTTAGCGCTCCACCATCGCTTCTTCGCCTGCTGGAAGGGGAATTGTTGGGCTAGCATACCTTGTCCAGGACCAGAACTAGCAGTGGGTTGCGTTGGATTGAAAGCGAAGCGAGTCACAATGCCTGTCAGCTCCTCAGTAATATTCAGCGGTCGATTGTCATCCGTATCATGTGAAGCAGAACTTGTGCTGGGACGGCCGCCAGGAAGGGATGAAGTGCTGGCGCTGAATATACTAGAGCGATTGCCACCCCTGAGAGAGCTCAGTGGAGACATTGATGAATGCATGGATGTTGCCTCATCCTCATCAACTATTTGTCCAGCAGTTCCGGTCTCTGGCTCTTTGGCCTTACTGTTCGTTTTCTTCAGACCCTTGTTGACAAGGACTTTTTCGAAAGATTCAAGTTGGCTCACCCAGGAATCCCAGTTGTCAAGTGCGGCAGTATCATCACTTTCCTCCAAGCTGTAGTCGACAAGCTCACTTACAGGCTATTTTTTTTTTTTTTTTTTTTTTTGGAACACGGAAAAATATTCTCATTTTGGTCAATATTTTTTTTTTCTTTTTTCTTATTTTTTTTTTTTTTAAAAAAAAAAAAAAAAAAAAAGACAACCAAGTGCATTCTTCTTCTTTTACTTACCATAACAAAACCAACGACGTCGCGGTTTTCTGGGACTTCAACTCTTTCCATCAGAGGCCCCTCCAGTTCTTCCTGGTATTCGTAAGGGACGTACTCCTCACTTTCACGCTTCTTCTTTTCTTTTGATGTAAACATAGTTGAAGCCAACACTAGCGTTTTGTTATTGTTGCTGCTATTCTCAACGCCGCTTTGGATTAAACCCCTTTGGGCCTTATCACTGTGTACCAATTTGACATCCTCTCCAAAACTACCTGTCTGACTAATTGTTGACAACAGGAGTGAATTGCTATCCTGCTCCAATGAAACTTTGCTATTATTTTTTTTCGACTTGAATATATTGAATGGTCGGCTCTTGGATTTTTTAGAAGATGGTTCAGAGTCCACCGCAGCAAGGTTCTCCATCTCGGCTTCAGATGGATTGTGTTGCTGCTGCAACTCCAGCGGCTCATGATAACCATTTGCGCTTTCGGATGGTATTGGGATCGGAGAGGCCGTTTCATCAGATAAAGCTGGCTGCCTCTTTGATGATGATGTGTAGGTGGTTCGAGGAGCATAGGAAACTGGAATGAGCGCATTAGGCGTATGAGAAGATGACGCTTCGGAGGTTTGTAGCGTTGGAGGAGGCACTGAAGATTGCGACCCAGATAATGATGCATTCGCCATCTGTTGTAGTTGGTGTTGCTGATGCCAGTTCGACGGGCCTTCCATATTTTGATATTGGTCTTGCAGGCGATTTCCTGAAAGGTCCACCCCCAACCTCTGGCCACTAGGTCCTAGTACTACAGCTCTTGACATTTCACTCTCATGCCTGAGCGAAGAAAACGTTGGTGAACCATCCATGATTTCTGCCTGTTGTACAGTATCGAGCGAATCGTCAACATCCTTGGCCCTCTCTTTGCCTTTATCAATGGGAGTGGAGGTTTCCATCTTTTTGCTCTTGCTCTTCTTGTCTTTCTCACTCTTATCTTTACTTTTGTTTTTCTTTCGTGGTATAGAAGGGCTGCCTCCAAAGAGCGCCTCGTCCATCAGCCTCGCTACCTCATCAAAAGACTCAGTCGTACCATCCTTCTTCTTCTTTTTACTGAACCATTTGCTTTTTAAGTTTGACCTCTCAGCTGTCTCCTGTTCAGGTTCTGTCGTGTTTTGAATAAGACTTGGATCGATACTGTACGAAGAATGTTGCAATTGAGTTGCATGGCCAAGCATCGGTCCTTGAGGATGAACTGCCTCTCCCTGCTGTGGCGCTACTTCGCCGCAAACATCCATTGTATGTGGGACCGAGGCTGTATATTCTGGGTTCTGGCGTGTAAGATAAATTTCAGGCTCATTCACTGGGGGAAGGGGTTTATCATATTCATGAGAAGTTTTCTTTTTGTTGTTACTATTGCTACTGCCGGTCGATACCGCCATGTCCTTAGTGCTTTGTGAGAAACTTCCTGGAGCAAACGTAGGAGCAAAAGGCTGTTCGTCCGAATAAGAGGAAGCGTTGTGCTTCAAAGCCGGCTTTTTACTAGATTTTTTCTTACTCTTCGTGCCTTCGACAGTGTCCGTATTATTAGATGGAGTTTTGATCTTCTCGGTATCCTGTGTTGCATGCAATGATGTTATTTTATTTGTATGCAGATAGATTAGCCCAAATAGAGCGCCTTTGCCAATTTACAGAGTATAAAATGTGGTTTTCATTTTAGCTTCTTTACCTTGCCCTCAAATGCGCGCGCACGTCCTTTGACATCCGCGATATAAAATGGATCGACATCATCATCATCATCATCATAATATCGAATGTGATGGTCATAGTCTTCCATCAGAGATGGAGTCTCTGAATGATCCAACGGTCGGCCATTGCTGTTAATATTAGCGTCGCTATTAGTCGGCCGTTGCTGTGAAGCCTGCTGCTGGGAGTATAAGTCTGCTTGGATCCCTGGGTCAACAACAAAGACGTTATCCAGGGCTGCATGAGAAATCGATGGGACTGGCGAATCTTGCCCTTCCAAGCTGCTGCCATTAGGGGATCGGTAAGGAGTAGAAACATTTGCTTCCCCAGCTGAGAAGGACTTTGATTTCTTTTTGCCAAACTTCCATCGAGAAGATTTGCTTGATGATGGGGGCGTTGGATCCTGCTCCATGGATTGAGATGTTGGTGGTGCGTGTGTTGGTGTGTGGGTCATAAAAATAGGCGATGCCGCGACCGGTGAAGCATTAGGGGAGATTGTAGTCGGGACGGAGTAAGGTGGGGAGATGTACCCATGATTGTTGCTACCAGAATGGACGATGTTGCTATTATTCCGGTAGTCAGTATATGAAGGCCCATAGGAGCCATATTCTTCTTGTACAGAATTTGATGAAGATGGTGGAGCTGGTTGGGTTTTGGGTTTTTTCTTGCTAAAAAGACGACTACTGCTGCTGTTACTTTTATCACTATCCTCTACTTGTGATAATGGCTGTAACAATGGTTGTGATGATAGTTGCTGGGGATATTGCGATGGTTGCGGTGGAGGAGGTTGGTACTGGTGTTGCTGCTGTTGGTAAATCTCATGCGACAAATACTGGTCTTCCTGTCCATAGAGAATGCCTTTACCATTTGTAAACGAGCCACGGCTCTCTGGTGTTCGCGCCTTTATAGCAGGTGAGGAGGAAGACGATGAAGAGTCTCTTCGACGGCCAGACTTTGCACTGGCTTTTAATTGGATCACTCTATCAAGGTAAATGGCTTGCTATTACGAAATCGAATTCACACAGAAAAGTTTTTTTTTTTGCTTGCATGATTAGTCGGTGTTCGTGAATAAAACACAATGGCTCTGTCTTTCGGGGAGTTTCACTTGTCCCTGTCGAATAAAACACTCAAAGAGCAAATAAAAAAAAAAAAAAAAAAAAAAAAAAAAAAAACCAATATATACAGACGTACAATTGCAAGCATTGATTGTTTCTTCTTTTCACTACCGCATAGAGGGATGACTCGACCGAGATCGTTGGCTGCTTGGGCATACAGGTTCGCTGCCACAGCCGTCTCTCCAAGTTCGTCTAGCTGGACAGCCTGCTGAGCTTTGACCAATGCAGCATCAAATATGCTCCGCCAACCATTGTCCGTCCAATTCTCTTGTGGCTGCTGCTCTCTCCCATGTGTTGTGTTTGGGCGTGTACGAGAATGCAATCCATCCGCTTGTTGCTGTTGCTGTTGTTGGTGGTGGTGAAAAGCATCCTGTGTGAACGCTGAAATAGACTGATTGGGATGCCCTGGCGGAGGAGGGGGAGCCACTGATGAGTTGGTCAGGGTAACAGACCGATGGCTCCTAGTCGAGGAAGATGCCATTCTGAATTAGATGAAGAATGAGAGAAACAAGGAATTCAATGTGCTTTATTTATTATTATTTTTTTCTGTTTGATTTTAAGAGTATAGAAGATGCAGAAGTGCTGTGGAGGGGCAATCGAGTCAAAGTGTGATTAAGAAGAAAGGAAAGAGAAAAGAGAGAGGAGGGAAGATCGAGGATAGGAAATGGAGGAAAAGAAAGAGGCAAAGAGGCACAGAAAGAGAGCAGGAAAAAGAGAGCTCAGCTCCACCTGTCTTTACTTTATGAAATTGACAAGAGCACGCACTTTATAGTTGCTGATGAATATGACTGGTTCCACACTCAGCTGTAACACAACATTTTCATGATGCAATATAATGTCGGGAACAAGCAGGCCATTAATAACTAATCCTCAGTTACTCACCCCACTTCCTTGAATCCTTGGCATTACTCAACCTTTTCTAATTTTTATTTTTTTTATTTTTTATACTTTTATCCTCCAGATTGGTCCTCTTGTACCACTGCACAATACATGTAAAACTGTAGAAACATTAATGACTGAGAGCACAAGCATAAGCATGGCATGAATTGTTCCAAGCACAAACCAAATTGTCCAGGCACTAATTTCAAACTTATTGTGTAACAAACAAAAATGAAGCAGAAGATCACGAAAAAAAAAAAAAAAAAAAAAAAAAAAAAAAGGTTTGTCATTCGAATTCACTTGAGAAGAGATGCTATCAAAAAATGATATTGATACATGTACTTATCCATCTTTTTGTAGGGTCGTAGTTGCTTCCACTCAACCTTCGGGGTAATACTACTAGAAACACTTGAAAAATTCCGTATGCAATGAGAGGGATGGGGTGATCACTCTCTGTCAGACGAATCTGGTTGACATGGAACCAGCTCCATGACTACTCTTTTAAAGTATCTCCATCACAATGGAAAACCACGATCAGGCTGCGCCCTCCTCCATCCCGGGTAAGCGGTTCTTCAGCCAGCAACGGCTTTGGCAACGGCAAAAAAGAGATAGTCATTTTGAGAATACATGATCTTTTCGTTACATTTGTGCTTATTGGCTGCGGGGTGATATAAATAAAGTTCCGCCACCAATTTCGCTTATAATAAATTAAATGGAGAAACATAAAAAAAAAGATAAATAAAACACAAAAACTCGGTGAAGGTGTAAGAGCCTTATTTGCTGTCTTTTGGAGTTGATGTATAGTGACCCAAGTTCCGTACAGCAGTGGTTTTACCCAATCAATGAACTAGTGTTCTATTATATTGAACCGACCGTTTAAAGAAACCACTTGATGACTTAAAGTGCCTATATTTCAATCAACATCACCCTTGGGAAATTAAGAGCTCAGTCGCAACGTGCTTTTAAGGAACATTAGCAAATAATGCTCCTCAGCTGACGATGGCCTACAGTTATGTTGCGCAGCAGGGAATAGCCAGACTGCCATTCCCTACCGATCTGTCATGTTAGGTCTTCGATTTTGTCAATGCTGCTCCTACTATTGCTCAAATACCAATGCAAATTTCTTCCTGAGCTCCATTCCTTTCGAACGTTGAATACCTTTTTCAATGCGGCCTCTACACCATACCTTGGTTAATGGCGGGTTCCTTTGAGAGCTTCCTCACATGTTTGCAAAGGCCAAATCGATAAAACACTTTTTTAAGATGCCATTCGTGAGGTTGAAATTGACATTGATTTCTTGACCGTACTGAGCCAGCCCAACCCCTATGTTGCCTCTCAAACATTGCATCCAACGCAAGGTTGCAAAGAGACTCTATCGTCTTATTGCCCTAAATATCCTAAAATGCGCTTCTAGATTAAAAAAAAAAAAAAAAAAAAAAAAAAGAGAAATAGCTTAATGACGGTTTTGGTCTCCCTAATACCATTGATTATTCTGCGCCATCAACGGCTCCGACGCCTTTGCATAGTACGGGCATAAACATGAGGTCTTTTCTTTTAAAGGCCACATCCATCCATTAATAGTAAATCTCATCTGGTATCGTGTCCGATGTTAGTTCTTTGAACGTAGCTGTAAGTACTAAAGTTGTGTATGATGGCTTGTGGTCTTTGACCTTATTGGAAAGTGCTTCGGACTTGGACGCTACTGCTGCTGCTATGACGGGCCAGCTGCTTTCTTCTTAAAATGCCAAAGTACGTGCTGGCAAGCTCACTCCGGATTAATGTCCGAGTCGATGCCATTATCCCCAAAAGAGAAGTATATACCATCTTTTTGATGGCGAAATATGATAATAAAATCAAATCATTCAGTCTGCATTCAAGACGGAATAGCGCTGCCGAATACAATTTTCGAATACAATTTTTAAGGTTTAATCGTGTATGAGAATACAATCCTAAAAAATAATTCGAATTCAAATTTTTGTATTCGAAATTCCTATTCTCTAATTCGAATTACTTTTTTCATCATCATATTTACATTCAAGACCAAATACGACCCATCGAATACAATTTTTTTTAAGGCTTTGGCGTGCATGAGAATACGGTCTAAAATTTTAGGTTGTCCAATGGAAGTGAATGTAAACAAACAAACAAACAAACATTCGAAATCGTATTCTCCAAAAAGGTGAATTCAATTTCGAATAACAATTTTCAATTTTGAATTGCTTTCTTTTTTCTCACGTACGGCCCCTTAAACATCCCTGACCTTTTTTTGTCTCTTGCGTGTTTTCTTGTTCTTGCTCCTTTTCATTAATTACACCATGACAAACCTCCAAAACACACCCTCGCATAGAGTCCTCGCCAAAAAGTCATAAACTGGATATATTTTTCAGGCTTTTAAATTGAATAGAATACTTCCACTTTTAGACGCAGGAAAAATACGTACAAACTCAAAATTTTAATTTTTACGAGAGCGTTTTCGATTGATAAGAGGCTCGTCCTCAGACTCGCTATCCTCTATCACATTAAACATGCTTCCAGCATCTAGCGTAAGATCCACTATCTCAGGGCCTAGGGTAACAGCTTCAGCTCGCTCTTGATTTAGTACTCTAATGAGTTCTGCATCCCACTCACTATTGTCGACTTTGAAAGTGTCACTAAGGTCCACAATAGGCTCGTTTTCATCAAAAACCTCTTGATAAACCTCTTCGACTATTTCTTCCTGTGCATGACTCCTCTCGTTATAGTATCTCATGCCAATTTTCACAGACTTCTTCCATACAGAGTAAAAGACTTTACACGGAATCTGGGAAAACAAGCTTAATAGCCTTTTTTTCAGCAAGATGGATGTCATTGTCACCATTGCTCTCGAGGCAATTATGTTTTTCACAACTGCCCAGATCTTCTCAATAGGTTGTAGCTCGCAATGGTAGGGTGGAGTCTTGAGGATTTCATGTCCACCATTCTCCTGGGCTATTTTACTGATAGAGAAATACGACTCATCAGGAAGAGCGTTAACCAATTCCATAAGCTCGTTTTTGTTCAGTGCTTTTCCATTTTCCCTTGTTGGAATAACAATCTCCTTGCCCGTGAGCCACTCTTTGATAGTTTTCACAGTGTCGCTCTTGGTTGGTTTCCTGTTTTTCTTGTGAAAGTGATATGAAGCGCCATCAAGATGGATTTTACAAGGGCCAAGTCCCATCTTATTGAGATTCTCACAAAGTCGCTTAAAGATACTATCGAACAAACTAGCGTTGAAGTTTCCATGATAATCGTGATCTGTTGCCACGACCCCTGCATTCCTGATCTCCTCAGGTACGTCATCCCACAGTTCAGCCTCCTGCTCTTGGCCTTTTTTTGATTGAGGCTTTGGTCCCTTTGATGGCCAAACATACACGCTATCATTAACGAATTTGCCTTCAACCTTTTTAGCAGCTTCATCATAATATACAATGAAGGCTGCAAATATAACCATGATTGGTTTCCTTCCTGCATCGTTAATGACACCACCGCCACTTTGCACCCAACGTCTTGCTGCAGCATGGTCAATGTGGCAGTAAGACTCGTCCAAGAAGACCTCTGGAGTCCTAGGCACCCAACTGCCGTCTACTATGTATATAATGCTATAATGAATGCGCCACCAGCAGTCCAAGACTGGTTTAAGAAGACAGACAACAGAGCAATGGACCTTTCGATTCTGATGGGTGTAGGGAGAAACACTTGTGTGGCAGCAATTAAATATGCACAAACAGGCATCGTCGAAATGACAGGGCGAGGAAGAACTGGACGCCCTAAAAAAGAAGCGGACAAGGATTTAAACTCGAAGGTGCTGAATATCATAGTTGAATCAAACAAGAGCGGGACTCCTAATTCTGCGGGTTTAATTGCAAACCAACTGAAAGAAGACTTTGAAATCGACAGATCAGCAAGATCAATCACTCGCGACCTCCGTAAAATGGGACTGTATTGGGGCAAAGGGATCCGACAGAACTTTTTGCACGACTCCAAGGAGAATATTGCCTTCCGAGCTACTTACCTGAAGCGCCGTCTTAAGAATTTAAAACTATAGTGCGTGCCAAAACTGATGCAATAAATTGCATTTTTCAACATTCATTCCTCATTCTCCTTCTTCCTCTTTATGATCTTCCCTGCCACCACCGTTTCTCATTCTCATTTGTCTCACCTCCATGGAGTCTCATCGTCATCGCCATCAGTGGCCTAATTAGCATTTAATTGCAATTTGCTTTCAGCATCTCATTGCATCTATTATGGCAATTAACAACTTCTTGTTTTTATTTATTCCTGTTACTTCTCCTTTCCCCTAACGATGTTCCCTCCTTTAGCCTTATATAACTCCCTCATCCTCTTCGGCATACCGCAGTATAGTTTGTGTAAGAATTCAGGAGGGATATGTGTCCATACGTCTTGGACTCTCTCCCAGAGATCCTCCATATTCTTTGCCTTGTCTGGATAATGATCCAACTGCACCTTCATGTATGCCCAAATGTTTTCTATTGGGTTGATGTCAGGAGAGTTTGCTGGCCATTCCATGAGAGGTATCTTAGACTTTTGGATATAGGTCATTGCTATTCTTCCGGTATGAATCCTAGCATTGTCCTGCTGAAATATAAATTTGTCCTTATCCATCAAGTAGTAATCCCTGGACTTAAAGATATAATCCTTGAGAACGTCGACGTATGTTACCGAATCCACCTTCTCTTGGAGCCAGCAGCCATCGCCTGGTCCGTAGTAAGTTATACAACCCCAGAACATCATTTTGCCTCCACCGCCTTGCCTTGTCTTTTTGATATGATGTGCTCGTAGAGTTTTATCCCATCGATGCTTGTAGTAGTACTTTCTTCCGCAGGACCCAACTCTGCTAAAGATGGTCTCATCTGAGAACATGACGTTCTTCCAGTCTTCTAGAGTCCAGTCCAAGTGATCCTTTGCAAAATTATATCGAGCATAGATTTGCTTCTTCGTCAGATCAGGCTGCTTCTGTTTTACATATGCCCCCATATCATCCTGCATAAGGAACCTCCTGATGCTCGATTTACTAACCTGCACTCCTTCCCTCAATTGAACAAGTTGTTGGCCATCTTTTAGGGTCTCCAATACACCCATGTCAAAAAATCTTGATAAAAGCTGTTTCGTTTTCTTAGTAACTTTGCAGGGTCGGCCCCCTCTCAGCACTGGAATACTTTCTTTGCCTCTTTTCCTAATCCTTTGAGCTGAGGTAACAGATATCCCTAAACTCTTTGACACTTCTCTGGAAGACTTTCCCTGATGAAGTAGAGCAGTTGCATTTTGGATAGTTGATTTGGATAATGATTTCATGTTATGATAAAGATATGGCAGATATGTAGAGTGTCGCTTGGTGTATCAGTGGTGATGGTGCTATAAAGAAAGAATAAAGAATAAGAAAGAAGTAAGGGATGGACAAACCTGACATGTACTTTTTACCAAAACTGATGCAATGAGACATGACTATACAAATGGCGATTATTCGCTAATTGCGTCATTGATGAGAACAGCGATGACAGTCTACGAAGGTGAGACAAATGAGAATAAGAAGCGGTGATGGTAGGGAAGATCATTAGAAAGGAAAAGGAGAATGAGGAATGAATGTTAAAAAATGCAAATTATTGCATCAGTTTTGGCACGCACCATATGTATGAGCTATTATCGCGTATTCGTCTTTAGTAACGGACGCTTTACTGCGTGTAAATGCCTTTTTTCTCTCTCCAGTTTGTTTGTCTGACAAGAATGGATTTAAATCGAGGGTATTGGGACGCTCACCGAATTGCTCTAATGAGGTAGAACTCCTTGGCTCGTTTCTGGGAGGAGTAATCCATTGATATTCGGTAGGAGACCTAATAGGGGAGAGATCGGCTTCAGTGGGCAGTTGTGGCGATCTTCGAGGCGGAGTGAAGGGTGTGCCTGAAATCATTTGGTCGATATTTCCTTCGCTATACCAACCACCAAGATCGTTGTATGAGAGTAGGTTATTGATATCAAAAGGGAAAGACATTTTACTATCTGAAGATTGCGAATAAAGTAGGTTGACAATGAGGATGAGATCGAGAATGAGATTGAGAATGATGTTGCCCATTTCTCGCAAATTCTAATATTTCTAATTAAAAACGAAGATTGAATTGGTTTGGTGGCCATGCATCTAATTCATTCCTTCTATTCAAAAAATATATGCATTTTTGTCTTCGTACGTAAATTTTTATTTTTCAAATTTTTAATTCAAATTGAGTATTGTAAAATATATCCAGTTTATGACTTTTTGGCGAGGACTCTAGCAACTCTATTGCTGCTTTTCATCCTTCTCAATTGGAAACAAAACAACAGTTTTCTACACAAAGCTCGCATCACTCGGCTTTCCCTCAAGCTCAACTGCAGCAGGGCCGTCTCTTTTATTCAGGCACTGGAATCGCTTCTCCTAGCCCCTCCCCAATCATATCTTCACGTCCTCAGGCTCCCATCTCGTATTACCAAACGAGCTACCAGCAACAAGGTTCTCTTCAACTAGGACCCCTTATTCACCCACAACAATATCAAGACAGATACTATCAGCGAGTCCCTTACAACCTTCCATCCCTGTACGAATATCCACGAACTCCTTATGAGCCAATCGTCGCGCCATGATCGGCCTCTTTCTCAAACTCCTCTTTCTCAACCGTCGTCCACGACCGGCACCAGTAAACGTAGGCGCTTTGAGTTGAAGGAGGAAAACGAGGATGTGGGCACTACAAAAGACATGAGGAAAACATTCTGGGCGAATCCAGCATGTTTGGCATTGGTGGATTGGATACACTATCATGCAAAACTGATTCAATAATTCATTCCCATGTGCATTTCTTTTTTTCATTCCTAGAAACCGTATATGCATACACCACTCATACTTTGGTTTAATAAAGCTCCCGTCTTCTTCTACGTCATAGTGATGCGTTGTGACATTAGCTTGTCTCATTTGAATAGCTAATGACTTTTTTGTTCATGCAGGTCATTGAATCAGTTTCACATGTGGTCTAAAATGTTGCCCATGACAACTTTTGGACGTCACTTAATGCCAGTAAAAAAAGGACTTTTCTCTCTTTCCTTTATGAACACTTGCTTAACTCTCTCTTAACTATACCTTCACAGAATATGAGACCCACTCCACAAAGGAAAGTCAACGAAGCCAGGAGGTTAATGATGGGAGGCATGTCTACTAGAGAAACTGCTGCTAGTGTTGGTATATCAATAGCGACGGCCACCAGGATCTATGCACATAATAAGGAGTACATGCCAGTCAATAAAGGCGGTCGACCAAGGAAAGTACCTAGAGGTATCATGCAGTATCTTAAGGTGAACATGAAACGAGGTACACTCAAGTCTGCAGTTGAGGCCACCGTCAGAGCCAACCAGCTCATACCAGCGGCTGTTTCTGAGACCACCGTTAGACGACGGCTCAAGGAGTTAGGATTGACAGCAAAGAGGCGTGTACATAAGCCAGCTTTACGTCGACGGCATATTAAAGCTCGTTTGCATTTTATCAATTAGTATAAGGAATGGACTCTGGAAGATTGGAAAAAGGTTATTTGGTCAGATGAATCGAAAATAAACCGAATCTGCTCTGATGGCGTGCAGTGGATCTGGGACGACAATCCGGGACGCCTCACTCGCAGGTCGGTGCAAGGCACTGTCAAGTTTGGGGGTGGTAATGTTAAAGTGTGGTCATACTTCTCATGGTACGGACCTGGATACATTGCAAGGATTGACAATAATATGGACGCACAACTTTACATCAAACTACTGCAGGAGGATCCACAGATATCGCTTGATGACTGGGGCCTAACTAAAAGCGATATCGTCTTTCAGCACGACAATGACTCGAAGCACACGGCGAAGATTGTTAGGAAGTATTTGGAGTCAGTACATCTGACAGAAGAGGAAGGTACACTTCTAGAGTGGCCAGCACAATCCCCTGACCTCAACCCTATTGAACACATGTGGGCAGAATTGGATAGGCGGCTCTCTAGGTATCCGGAGCGAGCTAAGAGCTGTGATGAACTATGGGAGCGAATATCGGTTGAATGGTACAGGATCCCAGTGGGCTTCTGCCGCAAACTCATCATAGGTATCCATAAGAGACTCCAAGCTGTCAGTGATGCCCATGGTTGGAATACTATCTATTGATGTAAGGTTATGCCTCACAAAAGAATAAAGATCTTTGGCCACCGAATGGGCACATGTGAAACTGATTCAATGACCTGCATGAACAAAAAAGTCATTAGCTATTCAAATGAGACAAGCTAATGTCACAACGCATCACTATGACGTAGAAGAAGACGGGAGCTTTATTAAACCAAAGTATGAGTGGTGTATGCATATACGGTTTCTAGGAATGAAAAAAAGAAATGCACATGGGAATGAATTATTGAATCAGTTTTGCATGATAGTGTATCAGTGGATGACAATTACAAGAGACTTAATGCTGTCCGTCCGACACAAGGTCCTAAACCGATTGATGTTCGTAAAGAGATCGCCGTCCATATCAACACACTGTATCCAGACGTGAACTGGACTGAGGAGACCGTAAAATCAAAGCTCCAGTATCTTAAAAAACAATATCAGAAGGCAAAGTCCCTTTGTACCAAAACTGGTGAAGGCAACATGGACGGTGAGCCTTCCCTCAAAGCCAAAATCCTCAGTATCTGCCCGCCATTTGAAAAACTTGACTGTGTGTACTCTTCTAGTCTTTCCTTGAACTCTCCGCGTCCAATTCAATCGACAGATTTCACCGATCCAAGCATCTTTGACAGTAATGATGATGATGATGATGATGATAGCATTGTCGAGATTGATAGCGAGGACAATGTCAAATTACCAACAGGTATATGATAGTATATTCTATATTGTGTTTGCCTATCGTATAATTGTGGCCAAGTTAATTCACTATTAACATAGTGTCTTCAACAGCTAGTATCAATGCTAGAAGAATGACAAAGAGACGTAAAATAGCCATTGAAACTACATCTGCTGAATCAATGTTAGTGATGTTGCAAAAAGCCAGGAACGCTGTTGAGAAAGATATCATCGAAAGCAAGGAATGGGCGAACGAGCGCAAATCTATTGTTTCGAATAGAGAGAGTGCAGTCTGCCACCGAGAGCATGTGTTGTTCAGCAAGGAAGTTGATCTCTACTCCAAGCACAAGGAGATGGATAAAAAAAAGAAGATTGATGAAGATGACTATGATCGTAGAAAGAGGGAGAAAGATGATACAATTGATGAGTTGAGAGTAAAGCATGCGATAGAAATGGAGCAAGTCAAGGAAAAGTTAGAAAAAGAGAAACAGCAAATCAAGGATAAGTTTGAAAAAGAGATTCAGGAAATCATGGAGAGGTTTGAAAAAGAAAGGCAAGGATTCATTGCAGAGAAGCAGCAAATCAAGGAAGAGTTAGAAAAAGATAGGCAAAAAGTCAAGGAAGAGTATGAACAAGAGAAAAAAGAAAGAAAAGCTGCGGAAGAAAAATACATTCCTCTTCTATGCGAAAATGCTGTTTTGAAGAGGGAGCTGGAGTTTGCGAAACAAGGAACTAAATAAAGAATACCATTTCATTAGCCCAAAATGATATTTTTCAACGTTTCTCTCATTGCTTCTCCCATCCGCTTTTCCTCATTTGTTATATCAGCATCGTGAACATCGGGTTCGATGTGAGTAACATTGGCAACCGCGAGTGATGGCCCAATAGCATAGCCTCTAACATCTTCGTCATCATCTTGGTATATCCTTGTAAAGTTATGTAGGACTACACAAGCCATAATCCAAAATGATGCATCTTTCATATCCCCTTCTGACTCGATCAAGACTGGTAGACATGTCAAAGATTGCCACTTATTCTTAAGCATACCAAATCCATGCTCAATGATAACACGGACCACGCTGTGTTTCCGATTAAATAAGACTTGATCTCCTTGGGGATCTTTATAGCTTGGGACAACAGTTGGAGAAACGGCGTAGGCGCTGTCGGCAAGTACATATTCTCCTTTTTCAAAGAACAAATCTCTTTCTGTGAAAAGGGTAGAATTACGATATGCCTGAGAATCGTGCATAGAGCCTACATACCCGGTGTGAAAAAATATGAAGACGCCTCGGTGGTTGCAGACGGCAGTTGCGCCCATGGTATAGTTACACTTTCGTGTTATCCATGCCTTGGTATCATGCGCTGGCGCGCGAAAAAGAGGAAAAAGAACACCGTCCATTGCACCGAGCATCTTCGGAAATCCTTTTTCCCTGAAGCAGTGGCGTATCTCCTTCTGCCCGGAATTGGGCCAGACGACAAACTTAGAAGTAAGCTCTACAATGGCTTTTATGCCCCGCCATGTATAGCCATGGACACTACCACGACCAGCGCCGAATAACAGCGCGCGCCACCGTAGCAATTGATACGCCCGAGGAGCCAAGGTGAAATAATGTAATTTTGAAAAACAAAAGGCTGTGGTCTGAATTGCAAGGTATATTTGTTTGTGTAAGAAGGCGTTTGAGAGTGTCTAAAGTTGAAATGAGGAATGAAGGAATGAGCAATCGTTTGACGATTTCTAATTTCATTTCCTTGCTCCTCATCATTCGCTTTGAGAAACCTCATTCGTCCTTCTGGGGGAGGCAGATGGCGTGATCTTTTGTGATCTCTGTTTGACAAAAAGGTCCAATGAGATTTCTACATTTTGACATGCTATACAATTAACCGCCTGCATTCCCCGCAAAACATATCCTTATCCAATGGCTGCTTTAAATTACACAACGTTGTAGAGGCTCCATGACTCATTCGCTGATTATGGTTTCCATGATGTATTTGTCTCTTTAATCTTTACAAGAGAAAAAGAAAGACAGGTTGTTATAGCAGACCTTAGTAGGTCTCACGTGAGGTTTAAATTTTTTACCCTCAAGAGGTTTATTTTTTCCTCCAATCAATTACAGTGTAGCTCATAGAGAGGTTTTTAGTCCATTTTTCCTCATAGTTTTCTCTAGCATTCAGAGGTTTTTCTATTTTTTCCTCTTACCTCGAGTTATAACGGCAATAACCTTACCTTAAAATCTGGGGGGGAGTTGTTACGTACCGAGGCTTGGGAGTGCACCTCAGGTGCACTTCCATTTTTATTCATAAGGTCAGAATATCATGTGACGGTCATAGAGAGTCCTTGATAAAAGGCTCTCGTTTGACAATAATAAAAACAACTTTTGATCTCCTTGACTTCTAATATCTGAAAAACATCTCAAATATCCTTAAAGTGCTTGGACGTGTATAGCTCCAGCACTCTATCGCGAATGTCGGCAGAAAAGGGAATACGAAGACGTGGTCTCAAATATCGACTGCCTCTTATATTTTCATGGGGTTGATTGTATTTCTCAATAAACTCCAGTTTAACCTGAGGAGAAAGGATCTCAGATTGGAGGATCGCACGGCACTCTTCCTCACAAGTCAATAGAAGACGTTGCCTTTTGGTGAGTTGAGACATGTTTCAGTAGGGGTTAGCAGTGGGAGTGGCAGTGAGAGTAGCAGTGGGAGAATGGGCGTGGGAGCGAGAAGAAGAAAAAACATGAAAAAAAGTAATTCGAATTAGAGAATAGGAATTTCGAATACAAAAATTTGAATTCGAATTTTTTTAGGATTGTATTCTCATGCACGATTAAACCTTAAAAATTGTATTTGAAAATTGTATTCGGCAGCGCTATTCCGTCTTGAATGTCACTCTGTGACAGTTTTACCAATTTTACTGCAAGACAATGGGTGCTTGAAGACTGTATTCACGACATGTGTAACAGTGCTCTAATCTTATATAATATTATAATTTAATTAGAATTAACAATAACATCAATTCGAATACATGTCTTGACTTTACACAAATCACGACGCGTTTCTTTCTTTGATCTATTAGGTCAACAACGCTTGTCATTTGAGGTTTCTCCTGGAATCTTTTTTTTTTTTTTTTTTTTTTTTTTTCATGGGGATAAAACGAACAACTATTGTAAAATAAAGTCGAGCGTTAGTGTTCTTTCCGATTATAAACAGTAACAAAATATATTCAGTAGGCAGCAAACATCATGGAAACATTCCAAAAAAAAATACCCCAAGAAACATTTTGTCATGCAGGTACATTCTTAAAAAAAAAAAAAAAAAAAAAAAAAAGACATGTGGGGAACTTGTGGAGCAAGAAGTAACGCAAAAATAAAATATTGAGACAGGTGAGCATGCATATTGTCTTGTAATAATGTCAACGTGAGGCAACAACAATAACAATAATAATCACAAAAAAAAAAAAAAAAAAAAAAGGTGCATACAGACAACATAGGAGCACTCTAGATCCTATTTATTTTAGAATATTCATGACAATATATAAAAAGATACTCATTGAAGGCACATACGACGAGAGTTTCTCATCAGGATGGCATGAACAGCGTAAACATTTGTGTTATTAGAGTTGAATCAATTGTGCATTACTATTCGCAATCTTCGGCCAGAGATTGTTTATGTATTGTAAGAGAAGTCAGATAACGGAGACAATGATATATCAGGATTTAAAGGTCTTCAAGAGCGACAAATGCCACATGGACATGGGGTAACTTTAAGTTGAAGTTTTTGGGTTGGGCATCGATCATCTCTGTCAGCACATCCCCATAGATTTTATTTTTTATTTAGTCGCCCCATAAATAAAAAGAAAAAAAAAGAAAAAAAAAGAAGTGCATGACAATGACTAATGGCCTTACTTACCCATATCCAATGAATAAAATGCCATGAACACGAAGTGCTGTTACCGCCGCAGATGTTTGAGAGTAGAGTTGGGCGACAGGATCTCTTAGTATCCGAGTCATACCCCGGCTGTCCTTAATTTGGCCAAAAGTCATTGTCAACAGCGATGCCAATGATGCCAAGGCAGAGTCAGCCAGTCATGTTCCCCCAAAGGAATAAATAAAGTTAATGGGCGATAAACCCACACAGCGACAAAGTCATGCCATGTCATGTTGTCATGGTTTCTAAACATGAATACATGGGTTACATGGATGTGGTTGAATTTGCGCACACATTTTATGGATGCTTTCTTGTAAACTTGGTCTACGACCTATTCTTAACACCCATGTATAAATATGTGTATTAAATTTATTGTAGTTGCTCACACACTTCATTCTTCATTCTTCATTCTTCATTCTTCATTCTTCATTCAATCGTTCTTCATTGCTCTTTCTTTTCTATTCCTTACCCATACTTTGTCTTTATCACCCTTTTCTCTTCCTCCTTTTATTTCATTTCATTTCATTTTCACTTTCCCTTTTTATTTTTATCCAACCGTCAGATCAATTTTTATTTTTTTATTTCTCACCTAGTTTTATATATATTCTACCACGTAAATCATTTACAAGATGGCGTCGACCGGTGTCACAACCAATTCAGCCAATGTTACTATTAATGCTGCTGGTGCTTCTACTCCAACTTCGACCACTTCATCCGCCTCCTCTACTTATGATCAAGCCCCTGGGTTGCTTCGGATTTCGCCCCAGATCTTCCAGTTTACAGGTATAGCCCAAGCTACAACTCATTCATTCCTCTAATCTTTAATATCCTTGTGCGCAAACGCGACAACATCCATAAGGTGAAAAAAGAAGATGAAAAAAAAAAAAAAAAAAGATTATAAGAAGCAGCGTGGACAGATTATATTTTATTTTTTAATATCGGGATTGGAGGAGGGAAGTGGAATGATTTATAATAGGATTTGATAGATTTGATGGATTTGATGGATTTGATGTTGGGGAAAGCACGATCAGTCCATGTTCTATTGTTTCTTAATTTTGCATTCCCATGGCACATCCACTCCCCCCTTTATGCACTTCACTTTTGTCACACACAATGACAAAGAAGGATCGTTGTGACCACACTCCGACTGCACGTTTCCTTTTCCTTTTCTTTGTTATTGTGTCAATCGACATAATGATGACGACGGTTCAGGATATAAAAAAGACAACCAAGGTTTTTAATGGTTGGCCACTGTCTGTCTCAGTTTTGTGATAACTTTTGGTGGGAGAGGAAGGAATGATTTATTTGGGTTTATGGATTGCAATGGGGCCGGATTTGTAGGGGAATGTGGACCCTCTACCATACCCCAATGTTGTACCCGTGTCTTCACCGAAAAAGGAGCAAGAGAGCCATCGAGCAACGTGCCGTGCATTAAATAAAATAAGCAATAATCGAATGATCTTTACCCAACATGCATGCACTCTACATCGGTACATTTTACTGATTTTTTTTTATTTTTTTTTATTGGTTATTTTTAATTAATATTTTTATTTTATGCATTGATTGATCACACGGCACGTTACACACTAAAAACGTTTAGCATCCAAGATCTCGTCCGGATTGGTCTCCAAACTCAAGATTAAAAATTTGATGCAGATTCATGTCGGATACAAATTCAAGACGAATGCGCTTATGAGATATTCGGTGAAGCCTACCCTTGGTGTCCTTGCTCCTGGACAATCAGTAGAAGTCTTTGGTAATGTGAAACGATGAAACACTCATTATATCCCTATCCGAATATCTTTCCTTGGCACACTTGGCAGCCTATTAACCAATAACTTATTTATTTATTTATCCGTTCTAGTCCGTTGTGAGAGTTGGATCAATCCTCAAGATAGATTCCTCCTGCAGAGTGTTGCTCTTGATGAACATGAAAGCCGGCTATTGGATGCTTCCTCTGTAATTTTTTTTTTTTTTTTTTTTTCTGTTTGTTACTGTTTGTCCTCACTCCCTCGAGAGGATTAGACTCCAATGTTAATTTTTTTTTTTTTTTTTTTTTTTAATTTTTTTTATATTTTTTTTTTTATATATATTTATCTTAAATAGTGGAAGGATTTGGATCGCAGGAGAATCATAGAGACTTTTATTCAATGCTCATCTTCATCAACATTATCAATGAGGGATCCTCAGGATGACATCGGAACCCTGTCCTCATCTTCCAACACGTCTTCGACAACTTCATCCCATGCTACATCTAATGTCACCATGACTCCTAGTATACAGTCAGAAAAGGCTCGTCAGCAACGTGCATATCTTCAAAGAAATGGCCAAACTCCGATCCCTACGGCTGCGTACGTTCATGCAGCAGGCAGGAAAATGTCAACTGGTTCAACTACATCCTCTACCACGTCTTCACCAGGATCGTATCCTATATTAAACTCATCTCCAAAAGGCGGGATCCCATCTTCCAATAGTCGTAATTATAACAATAGCAGTGAAAAAATGGGCCTTGCAAACTCTGCCACTGTATTGATCTCTGGATCTGCAACTTATATGACTGCTAAACTCAGCAATGCAAAACAAACCATCAAGACTCTAACACGATTCCTGGCTGTACGGCAATATACGAAAATGCAGGTCTTTACTGTCTCTGTGATCTGTCTCTTGTTGGGATTGCTTTTGCCGCTAGAGAAGATCGTGTTCTTTGCTAGTGGCAATTCTGGTAGCCTCTTTGGTAGCAGTGGCGGCAGCATCACCACCACGACCACCATCACTGCCACCAGCACCAGTAACGATGGGGCTGATAATGCTCAATTCCAGAACAGTTTGATTGGGCATCGAAAAGCACCCATTTTCACAAAGTCTACTGCCGAATCTTTGTCATCGCCGTCATTATTCAATGATCAACCTATGTAGTGACAACTGCAACACCCGGAGAGATCGATGATGTTCTAGTAGAGACTTCAAAGCTAAGCGAGATTGTATGAGTATGACATTGTGGCGCTTTGTAAAATTAATCTTGTACAATATATATTTTATAATAAATTAAAATAAATCTCCAGAACTGATTATGAGTTTCAATCAAAAGCACGGTATTATGAAAACACTTTTTTTTTTTTTTTTTTTTTTATTTTATTTTTATTTTATTTTATTTTATTGATTTGTTTCCCAGAGCATTCATTAATGGAGTTTCCGGCTCTTGTTGGAGCAGTCATTACTCATCACATCCTAATCTTCATGCTTTGTTATTATACCATCTCTATACTTAGTTGTCTTCACCGATCTTTGGAGCCAGATAATAACGAATATAACCAGCCTCCATCTTGTACTCAACCAACAAAGGAACCTCGCTTGAAATAGACAAGGAAACACGGGAAGACAGAGGGGTGGCCTTTGTAAAGTTGACAAGATATTTGAGCGAGAAATTTAAGGAAACGTTCTGCTGAAGTTCAATCAATGTTGCCTCATCTTCCTTATCGACACTAGCACTTTGCTTGAGAGTGACAGAGCCTGTACCGAGCTCTCCCTTGGCTGCAAACTTGATACCTTCCTTTGTAACATCGATAAGAACAGAATCTGAGATAGATTGGAGATCTCTGCAAATGCGCAACAATTCTGAAGAGGACATTTGCACAACTGCATCATAAGATGTCTCCGGAATACCCAAGTGCTCACTATCAATATCCATCAACTTGAGCTCATACTCCGAAATGCGATCATTATCTAAAAAAGAAAAGACATGGTTCAAGTTCATTAGAAAGAAAGAATAATTCAAACAGTTTGCAGATATATATAAAATATCCCTTTTCTTGTATGTGTATATGTATGCTTGGGGACTTGCCTGTGTTCTCAAAGGTCAAGCTGAGGACATCAGCGTTATCATCGGCTTTAAGGGTAATGATGTCGTCGTTTCCAGCGCAACGCAAGATCTTACTCAACGAGACAAGGTTGACACCAAGAGCAAGTGAGCGATCACATCTGTAGGGTTCAAATCCATCATGACGAAGCAACAAGGCGACTAAAGCGACATGAGAATTGTCCATCGCCTGAAGTGCGATACCATTGTCTGAACAATCAAAGTTGGCGTCTGTGACTAACTCCTTGACGGCCTCAAGAATCTATTGGGGTACATAATACATATTTACATGTGGATAGCAGGGAATTAGAAGATGGAAAATAATAATAATAATAATAATAATAATAAAATCAAGCTTTAGTATTCCTGAAGATGTTGACCAAGCGTTTGGTTTGTCCGGATCGTAGGATATTATTATTATTATTATTATTATTTTTTTGTTGCTGATGGAAATGTGCAGCTTTGTCCTTGAATTTGACACTGACAGCGATTGTTTAACTTCCAAGCGCGTTTTCCTTTGAATCACAAGAAAAAGAAAAAAGGGATCAGTTGAATGGGTTAAAGAATCTCACCTTCTTGAGAAGGGCACCGGTTTGTAATCTAGCCTCAAGCATGGTTGATTATATGTATGAATATAACTGTAAGAATGCGGGAATGTGGTGGCAAATAGAAGAATGAAAAAAAAAAAAAAAAAAAAAAAAAAAGGAGGCAGATTGAGTCGGATTTGTAGAAAACGTGTTTGATGAGCCACAATAGAAAAACACGTCCTTTTAAGAAAAAATTCACTTATAAACAACAATAAACTACGCGTTTTGTTTTAATTAAAGTCATACTCACCGCCCCTTAACTTTATCTTCACTACGCGTCCTTTTTCTTTTGTTACGGAGATTAATAGTATTTCTATAATTTTTTTTTGCTTTCACTTCTACAGAGTCGTTTGCTCAGATGTAACTACTCCCGAAGGATTTGATGGTGTATCTGCTACTGATGCAACCGCTGATGATGTATCCGTGACTGCTGCCGTTACAGGAGTGGTTGGAGATGACGATGATGGTTGGCCAGCTTCATCTGTGTTGATAATTGTAGTAGCAGAAGGTGCTCCAGGAGATTGGCCGGGTAATGGCTTCCTAAACTTGCCCTGGAGCCATACACGATACATTTTGATCTGCCTTAACCGGTTCACGATCAACCGTCTGTCGACAGCGTTCTGTTCAATCGTAAATTTAGATCCAAACAGCTTAACAATCTCATCGGAATCGAAGAAATATACACGCGTACCATCTCCGCGGACATAAAAGTTATCCGACAAGAGTCGGTTCTTCTTGAACCGCAGTTGCGCCATATCATAACGACCATAATCACGGAATACGATCAATCCGCCGGGTTTGAGAAGCTTGAGGGTATTCGAATTGAAAGGAGACAAGAGAGACAAATTTTTAAATTAGACTCCTTAATTATACCGCTTCCTTCCACATCCATATTTCTTTCCAAAGTTCTTTTCAAGGTTTATTTCCTTATCTTACCTTGTATAGATTGTTCATAGCATTATCCCACTTGTCTGGATGCAACGCAGAGAGGACGAAAATCAGTACAAGAACATCCATAGATTCTGGTTCCACTTCTGGCGGGATATCATCGGAACCCAAATCCCAAACAAAGGCTTTACATCGCTTCTCATCATAGTTGATGTTTCCTCGAACAACTTCAACAGCCGTAGATGAGAAATCACATCCATAAACAAATAGCTCTGGGTTCTTGCTCTCTAGCAACAATGGAAACATTGTGTTTCCTGCACCACATCCAATCTCCATGACAGTCTTTGACCCAGCCTAAGCATCCCTCAAAAAAAAAAAAAAAAAAAAAAAAAAAACGTCAGCTATTATTGTGTCTTCCTATATCATACCGCGAAAAGCTGTTCTTGTATATAGATCCTTACGTCTGCTTCAACCATTTGAAAGAGCTCTGGGAACTCGATCCGAAGCCAATGTCGATCTTTGAAGAATCGGTTTTCGTTCTTTGTGTAGAATTTGTTCCAGTTCTCAGCTGCTTCTTCATGATACGTCTCAATCAGCTCCGGAGGAACAGGATCCAATCGTTGGCGAGCAATCTCTTTTAATGCATGTTGTTCCTGTTCTTCTCCCCAGGGTGCATGATCCCTGGTGTATTTTTTATTTTTTGTTGTTGTTTTCAGAGCGTTTGAAGCCAAAAAAAGGAAATAAAGGTAATAATAGCAATCAGCCCAACTGAAAGAATCTTTTACTGCAACGATGGACAAAAGAAAGTGTTACTCGTTTATTAATAATAATAAATAACAACGATACGATACAATACCATGCATTCTGTTCGAAAACGGCAGATTCGTCAGTCAGGATACGTCCCCCAAACGGCTTAGACTCTGATGCGTCAACATCTCTTGAACTAGATTCCTTCTTCTTGCCATCATTGTTAATGTCATTACTTCTACCACTGTTGCTGCTGTGGTCGAGATCAGTGCACTTGGTATCTTTGCCTCTCGCTTCTTGTATATCCCCCTCCCTTTTTTCCTTCAATAATGTCTCACTCTGATCTGATGGTTCCAGCTCTTGTCTCTTCATGGGTTTGTTGTCCTCTTCTAATGCCAACTCGGAGGGTCGTTTTATAGAAGTGTCCGCTCTAGTCGTGTAGTCAGACTTTGCATTATCCATGATTATACCACCGCTTTCACTTTTGACCTCTCCCTGAGTATTGGCTCGGTCTGGTAGTTTGCTTGGTTGTTCCTGATTAGTATGCTCCATTTGAAATGAGATGAATGAAGAATGAAGAGAAGAAGAGCAGAGAAGTAGTTTTTTTTTTTTTTTTTTTTTTAGAATATTATGGAGCAGTCACTGTTGTCCATTGACCTATTTGTTTCAAGATTGGTAAAGACACGGCGCGTTGCCGTGGCTGTGCGCATGGGCATGGTTAACAAACAGCTATTGTTTTATTAATTTTATTGCTTGACATGAATTGATTGAGGTACAAGTTTTCATTTCAACATGTATGTTTTATTGTCTATTCCAGATATTTCCATCGTCGGTATAATCTCCAAAAAGAAGAACAAAAAAGAAAGGTATGACTTGTCTTGCCTTTTCTTTTTTTTTTTAATCTTCTAATGGTGATCAGCAGGCTCCTAATGGATTTTGAATGAAAGGAGTTAATTAATCTGGATTTTACTTTATCTTACTCTTTTTTTCTTTTTTTTTCTTTTTTCTTTTTTTTTTTTTTTTTTTGAGAGTTCTCGTACCGCAGGATTGGGGGGAATGTTACGCTCAAACTTGGTACCACCAGGAGCAGTGGGGGCTATTATTCAATGTGGTAATGAATTAATGAAAACGAGTATCAGATGCACATTATTTCTCACATTTATCGTTGTAGTTATCCTGTCATTTGATTTCCATGATTCATTCTTCATGCGTAGTGCTTTTTCTATATCCTAGTGCTTTAAATGTCCTCAATGCCGCGTAGCGTCCTGAATATCCTAAATGACGAATCCTGGAAAAAGAGTTGCTTTTTTTTTTTTTTTTTTTTTTTTTTTTTTTTTTCTCTTTTATATAGTTTATAAAAGTAGAAAGCTTCATTCTCCTGCCTGTTATTATTCCACTTTCCTCTTTCTTTTGAGCCGATACAAATATTCTCAAGTTGCTGTCAGTGTGTAAACACAAGAATCAAAGCTAATGCCATTGTCGTCCTAATGATCTCATACCAATATAAGGATCAGGATGTCTCAATTCCTTAAGCTGACGTTCAGCCTCCTGAACAGCTTGAGCGATCTGACGAGGGTGGCGAAGATTCTTATTGGCCTCGAACTGCATGCGAAGCTCGACTGCCTTACGGCGGAACAGGTTCGTGTCGATGTACCAATCCTGGGCCGTCTTGAGCGAGCGCTTGTAGAGGGATTGAACCAAACGACGATGAGCAATTTGTGCCTCAGACATGATGTGTGAAGGAGAAATAAAATGCAATGAAAAAAAAAGAGAGGGGAGGATAAGAGCCTTTTGTTGGGATGTTGACGTCTCGGAGAAATGTAAATCAAATCCGATCATGCCAAAATTATGTGAAATCCACTTTTAGATGGCTTTGCTCATTCTTTTTTCCTGATCTGTACAATTCAAAAAATGACTACTCTACTACTTGCAATATTGGAATCATTATGGCATCTTGTGGTTCCTCTTCATCAGTCGTGCCAGTACTGCTAGCTCCTGCGAGCCTCACCAAGCATCTCAAAGTCTTTCTCGATTCGATAGGTGGGCGCGACAAGACTAAACTCATTACTCGCTATGGACAGATCTTGACCGTCAAAGACAAGGGCCATGATGATAGCTGTAATTTGGCCCAACACATGGCCGTAGCCCTCACCAGTCCTCCAATCGTCACCACCACTGCTTCCCCACATCGCTCTATAGTATCACTCTGGCAAACGATGCAGGAATCTTCATCAAACCTACCAGCATCCTTAGTAGGGCTTCAATGGCCTCCTTCTTTGTCAGATCCTGGAGTTCAAAAGACCATCTTTCTGACCTGGATGGAGTCCTCTGCCTTCTCTACACCAAAACATCTCCTCGCTCAGACACCCCTTGAGAAACTACAACACAACGTCGCTGAGTTTCTCACGCCCGTCTTGGAGTCATGGTCAATTGACAGCAATCACTTGGGCAGAGATAGTAGCAGCAACGACGGCAAGCAACAGGAATTATCACTCAAGGATCTTCCTCAACTGATCGCATCCATTCCCCATAAATGGGAATGCTACTCTAATTTCACGCTCTTGCCGCCAACAGCATTCTTGACTGAACCATGGCCG